>NW_023270469.1:2489101-2578298 GCF_011800145.1 Mirounga leonina
GATCACCATGATCAGTATCATCACCATCATCACCACCATCACCATCATCACCGCCACCACCATCATCATCATAATCATGATCATTACCACCATCATCATCACCACCACCATCATCATTACCATTATCACCATCATCACCACCATCATCATCACCACCATTATCACCAGCATCAGCAGCAGCAGCAGGAGCAGCAGCATCATCATCAGCAGGTACAAATTTCATCTGATGGAGGCAATGAAAGCAGGTATCAGGGAGCCACCCTCTGGTTAGTGTTAGACAGTGGCCATTCAGTGGGAGATAAGCTTGACTGCTGAGTATAGACCTAAAATTTCAGTGTATTGCCATTTACCTGGCTTTCACCCTAGGGAGGCACAGGCATGGGGGTCCACACACCCCATACACCAATGCACTTGATTTCTTTCTGAAAATCCCCTACACTGATTCTATTCTGCTGTAAGGATCATGACATAAATGTGGTGGTTGGCTGGACAATTCTTCAGAATTCAAGCAGAAGCAGAATTGATCCTCCATGACCAGGGTTGCAGAGCAAACTCCAGAATGTCACCAGGGGTCACCCCTGGGAGCAGCATTACAAATAAGGTGCCCCCATGTCCTGGTTGGCCCCAGTCAGCCTTGATTTATGCCTGACATCTCCTGGTGTTATTAGTCACAGTGCCCCTTCTCATTGCAAAAATGTCCCTGTTTGGATAACAAGTTATATGAGCATCATAATTTTGAGCAATTTGTATGTTCTTTTGCTTGTGTTTATTTTCTAAGCTTTCAACAGGGAACTTTTTGTAATAGAGTAAACACAGGTGACAGACCACCAGCCCAGGTACCACCTTCCCCAGAGAAAGTTCCCTGCTCCCCCAGCATGGATCACTCAAGGCAGGATGCTCGGGTCCTTTGTTCCTTGCCCAACACACGGCGGGCAGGCATTAAATACAGGCCATCCAATAGAACGTTGGAAAGCCTCACCCTCAGCTTTTGAGTAATGGTTGTCTTACTATAGCAATGGTGCAAAATTAAAGCAGTTCTACTGTGGACGTAACACACAACCTTCTCCCAGGATGCTGTCCCGTTTGCTGGGAGGTGTAGGGCAAGGCTTGCTCGCGCCACACAAGATCTTTGGCGCGCTCTGTCCTTGGTGCTTCCACCAGTGAAAGCTCTCCATGTGGGAGCAGAAAGAAATGAGCCCAGGTACCACGCCCAGGACCGAACTCCTGGGTCTGCACCTTTATACTCTGTGGGGTTTTAATACACTCCTGCCTGATGTTATAGGGATTTTGTTCCACGCGCCTTTGAACTACCTTACAACAATAAAGTGCTCTCTTTTGACAGGTTGGCCTGGTGTCAAGATTGGCCTTATTTCCATTCTCCTACCGAAAGTGACAATGCAGCCGAGTGCCACCTCTAGGGGCCAGGGGAGCCCTGTGATCGGATGAGAGACGGTTTCACACTGTGGCAGTGACCCTTCGGAAAAGGAAGCAACCGGACATTTCCTCGGCACATTGTCTTTCTGCAAAATTACAAGTAAGGAATATTTGTCCTGGATTGATTTTCCTTCCTTGCACGCCAGCAAAAACTTGCTAAGTTTAAGAGAAATGGAGAAAAAGCCTGCATTATTACATTTTAATGGGCAATCATGTTCAAACAAATCAAAGAGCCTGATGACTTCCCCAGTTCCACATCTGCCCAGGGGCCATAACCACCCACACACCTAGAGGCCTGAGATGTTCTGGGCTGCAGATTTTAGATAAGTTGACTCTCATGCAGTGGTTTTCTACCTGGCTGCCCCTGGAACCCCCTCTGCACTTGCCACTGCGACTCCAGGGACTGCTCCTCCCATGGCGTCCCTCGGGTTTGGCTTCTCGTGACTTTCTGGGGTACCTCCCCTGACCACCCCCACACAGCACTCCGTTTCTTCCCATACCTGCCACAACCTTTAATGGTGTCTCCTGCTGGTTGACGTGTTGATTTGCTGATTCTCTGTTTTCCCCCTGCAAGGAAAACTCCATGAGGGCCAAGACTCGTATTATTCATCCCTGTAACATCATTTCTGAATGAATGAATGAATGAATGATGGATGGATTATAGCTTGAAATGCCCCGTTCTTAAAGGTTCAGTGCTCGTTCCTTTGCAGGAAGCCAGGCTGGGCGGTCTCTGAGTTGTCTTCTAGTTTGTGGTTCCAACATAAAACCGCCTTTTCTCTCCCCAACAGAATCCACAACACCACCTCAAATCCAGCTCCCACAGAAAACATCCCCAGGACTCTCCCCACCCTCCCCCATCATGCCCTCAGTGCACAAACATGCACTATGCCCCAGCTGAACACTAGCATGGCGCTTTGACGGGGATTCCCTGTGGACTGGGCATCTTGGGGAGCAGGCTGCCCTGGGGAACTGAGTGCAGACACAAGGAGAAGGGGGTACCCGGACTCTGCGGGCTAGGGGTCTTCCCTCCTGTCACCTGGTCTCCTGCTCTAGACTGACTTGCGGGTCTCCTGGGTGGTACCAAAGTATCCTAGTTGTGCAAATTTCTGCATATGTAAGCACCTTCCTTCATACCAGCTGGAGCCCCACAGAGGTTTTCCTAGGCCTTTTTTCTGCTGAACGTGAAATGCGCGGCTTGACTAGTCAATGGCTCCATCCAGCACGAGGGCAAGGGACGCTGCTGGGTCACAGCTACCTTCCTGGGGGCCTCAAAAAGCAGGTGGAAAGTAGATGTTTAGGAGGGGAGGGCCCGCCTGGAAATGAGGGAGGAAACATGGTATTGTGTATTTCTTCTTGTACTTGTGGGCTATTTCCCAAGGGCGCTGACAGGGAATGTCTGTATAGACGTTGGTGCTCTGAATCGCTGCCCGATGCCCTGCCAAAGAGACCCCGCCTCTGACTCTCCGACCCGATACATCACGCACCCTCACACACCTGCACGGTCACACGTGCCCACACATCCACACATCACGTGCACACACACACACACACACTCCAGGAGATACTATCACACCTAAGTCACCACCCTCTTTTTTCAATCTCTAAAAAGCTTCATTACCAAAATAAGCCGAACATGTGAGGTATGGCATCCACCTTGTTGAAGGGCTGGGATTTATTGGCCAACCGGTAAATCAAAACACATGGAAAAGTGCTACATTTAGGAACACACTGCGACTGTATTACTCCTCATTTTACTGGTTCATGTCTAATCGGAACCAGCTGGTAATAAAGAATAGAGTTCACGGAATCCAGTCTTTGTTGAAAGCTGGGCCCGGGTGGATGCTGGAAGCTCACAAGCACAATGCAAACAGCTGTAATTGACTTGCAAGGTCAGGCTCTGGGTAAAACTCGGGGACAGAGGTGACGCTACAGCTGGTGCATAAAATGCCGGGCTCAAGGTTACGTGTAAGTGTGTAAAGAGACGCCAAAGAGAAAGGCTTCCACTTACGAGGCTCCCTCCGTGCCTGTCCCTGTTGATGTGTCTCAGGCAGCTTTAGAAGTGCACAGTTACTCTGTGCTACTTGTTGACATTAATCATAGTAATCATAATGATGACACCCATGATGATAATTATGGTGATGAAGGTGATGGTGATGGTGATGATGATGATGATGGTGATGATGACGGTGATGATGACGGTGATGGTGATGATGGTGATGGTGATGGTGACGAAGGTCGTGATGGTGGTGATGATGATGATGGTGATGATGATGGTGATGATGACGGTAATGATGACGGTGATGGTGATGATGGTGATGGTGGTGACGAAGGTGATGATGTTGGTGATGGTGGTGATGACGTGATGAAGATAATGAAGGTAATGAAGGTGGTGATGGTGGTCGTGCTGACAATGGTGATGATGAAGTTAGCAACTTCAAACAAGCTACACAAAGCACACAGAGCATCTCCATATCACAGGGTTACAGTGTTAATGCTGTGAGAGTATAACCTTGACAGCATAAATTGAGTAACTTTCCTTTTTTCTGTGTGATTTATCTATTTTAAACACTCTTTCCCCCAAACAAGGAAACTGGCATCTGAATTCTAGAAATGGAACATACACACTTGCCACCCCAATTCCTCTTCCTGTCTCTAATCAGCTCAATGGGTCCACCCTTTGGAAAACTGTGAAACATTAGGAGGGTCTGTAGGATATTTTTAGCACCATTCTACACCATTCTACCTCTTCCTCTTCCTGCAGGGTTGTGTGATATGTACCTTGTTTAACAAACATACTTTAATTTTATATGTAGATTTAGAAAATAATTCTGCTAATAATTTGAGATCTGCAGAGGGTTCAGTATCATAGTTGGGACTGCCAGTCTAGACCTAGGACCAGGGCACCCTCTACTCGTCTGCTGCACTTTCTCCTGGGCCTGGGCAGGCCTTGCAAACCATCTTACACAGAATCTACAGCTAGAGTCACATTCTTTCTTGACATGGGGTATCTGGGATTCAGTAACAATTGCTGGAAGTCCGTGAGATCAAATGGATCTGTCATTCCTGGAGGCATTGTAATAAAAATAATACCAGGTCTTTCCATGTCCAGCTCAATCTCTTGGCTTTCCCTGACCCAGTAGTGAGAGTATGGAGTTGATTAGGATGCATTGCATTTCTACATCATGAACATAGAAAGGTTTAACCATTTTGGTGGTTAGAACTCTGTACTCAGCTCCTTAAGTCCATTCAGGAAAACTGCAGTTTGAAACCATACAATGGATTCAGTTATCTTTGGCTATTGAGACGGCCGTGTGTCTGCTCTGCTCACAATCCCTTGATGAAAAAAGCGGCCCCTTGGGAGAACCACCCCTCCTTGGCACCGTGCTATGTGCCACTTTGCTGCTGGAATGTGAGCTCCACAAGGGCAGGGACTCTTCATTGTCTCGTTCCCCACCGCTCCTCACTGTCTTGAACAGTACCTGGTGCAAATCTGCTTAATAGATTTATTGAATCAACGAATGAATGAGGGGCACCTCCAGATCGCCGAGTCCCTGGTTAGAAGAGTGACATTCTGTTGGGGAATAGGTCCCCTTGGCTATCTCCTTGCCTATGTAGAGAACAGCATGGAGAAGAAGTCCCAACTTGTGTTTCCAGTAAGAAAGGCATGATTTTTAAAATTTATTTTTGTGACCATGGGGAGCCCCTTTTGTGATAAGTCACCTGCTAGTGGAGGTGCAGCTTCGGAAATCAGGGTGCCCAGTGACTACGGTATGCATTTCCCACCATGTTTGGAGCCTGCGCCTATGAAGAAGAGGTTGAGGGCTTTACAAGGAAATGTGGCAGAGTATGTGCCTTGTTTTCCTGGCACGTTCCTCCCTGCTTTGCTAAGGCAATGACAAGATTGGAGCTCCTGTCTCACAAGTCAGGCCTCTTGGCCTTTCCTGGCTCCATTTTGGCACCGTGTTCAGACCTGGAGAGGGAGATACAGAGTGGTGTACATCTTCGGGGCAACATGGCAGGGGTGTAAGGGTCTGCAGCTTCCAGACAGAAGGACAAACACACACTTGGGTGGGGGCATCTCTCCAGCTGGTGGACAACCCCTGGGGCCCTCTTTACAGTGTCCTTGGGAAGACTTTCCAAGACCTGAGAATGATAGTGGGTTTCCTTGGCATGTCTGGTGGATTCCAAAGCTGTGAATTTGGCTTGTTGGATGTTCTCTGAAATGACAAGGGCTGTCTTCTCTCAATGAACAGGACGTGCCAGAGAATTTCCTTCTCATTAGATATGATCCCCAGTGTCTTAGAGGACCCGTGTTGGAGAGGGAGGTGTAGAGGGACAGCAGACCCCTAGTGAGTGCACTATAATGAATGAAGACCATCCTTTCCACAGCCCCAGTCCTACACCAAACTGGGAAAGGTGTCCCAGCAGATCACTGCAAAAGATTTTGGACCCCAGCTCTGGAATGAAGAGGACCGGGAGATTTTTCTTGCCTTCAGGAAAGATACAGCTCCCCTTCTCTTTATCCCTGGACTTCCCTCCAGATACCTTCTTTAGTATTGTGGTCCCCAAAGGGAATGTGAGACCACGACCTAGCTCATGAAGGCCCTCAGTGGGGAAGGCTGGGCCATCATGTTGTTAGACAATGCAACCTGCAAACCGGCGTCATTTTTTGAATGTCAGAAGGAGTGTCAATACCAAGTACCTCACCTTCCTTCTTCCTAAAGGAACACAGATTTTATGCAAAGGGGCCAGGTGTCCAGCTAACAGACTATATTTCCAGCCTCCTTCAGCACCGAGGGATCACCACCTTCCCCTTCATTAACACTGTCTTGGTGAGGGCCGAGAGACCGTAGAGTGCTGACATAGCCCTCCAGCCACCCCTTGCTGCTGAAACTGATATGGAAACATCTGTGACCAACAGTGTCAGCCATGGAGCCTGGGTTCAAATCCCAGCACGTCCAAGTAATGGGGACAAGTTACACTCTCTGTGCTTCAGTGGCTTCCCTGCGTGCAAAGTGGGGGCAGGAATGGTCTCTGGCATAGGGGTGACGGGAGGGTCAGACGGTCGGTGGTGGGGTGGGGCCCCCGATGGTTTTATTTTCACCATGATCATCCCTGGGAATAACAGAGCCCCTTGGTCTGCACTTAGCAGAGCTTCCGGATGTTTCTGGCAGTCATACCATTCCTTTCCTAGAGTATGTGCTCTCCCTAAATCCAGGAAGATGCTAAAGAGAAACCCATGGCCTGGCACCGATCAGTGTGGGTCCAGGAAGGAAATGGCCCTGAAGCAAACGAATGAGGTCTGGTGTTCTGGATCTGCCGGGGGGAAGCTGTGAGAGACGCTGGCTCCCGGAAGCTGCCAAGCACACCCCATTGTACGTGGGTCACGCATTTCCCCCACGCACATGTGCACATGCCTGCCACCTGGCCTTTGCTCTGGCCATTCTTTCTCCTGAAATGCCCTTTGCCCTCTCTGCCAAATCACCCCTCTGGGTTAAAGTACTGCTCAAGCATGTGCCTAGGTAGTGTTTCATTTACTTCTCGCAACCCCTCTGCAAAGCCGTCAAAGTGGGCCCCATTACCTCCACTCAGCAGAGGAGAAAACGGAGGCATAGAGAAGGGAATGCATTTGCCCAAAGTCACCAGACCAGCACGCAGTGGACATCCCTTCCCTTCTCCCCACCGGCTCCTTGAGGCATCTTGGGGTTCCTTGGAACCCAGTTGGAAGACCACTGCCCTGGCCACTCTCCTGGGCCTTCCCAGGCTGCAGGGTGCTTACGAAGAGGACTTGGTCATTTTTTGTAGTCCTGAGGTGGTAAGCGGCAGATAAAATTCAGCATGCACTGTACCCAACAGGGATCACCGGGTGCTCTGACAGCAAAATGCTTTCCTTCCTCGATCTGGAAATGGCTGGTCTTCTCCACAGGCACATTCTTGCCCACCCACAAAGGCTGAAGCTGAAAATTCTCTGATTAACAAGCCACGGAGGGCGCTGTGCTGAGCAGAGCGGGTACTTCTCAGGCAGCCAGTGGGAGCCCGATGCGAACTTTCCGCCGGCGCATCCGAAGGGGGCAGCTTGGCTGTGTCTCCATGGCAACGGCATCAACAGGAAAGGAGCAGGGCCTCTGCTGTCCTTGGCGGGACAGTTCCCATTTCCTTTTCGGCCTGGCACTGCTTCACCAATGGAATAAAAATGGAACGCGGGATATATTTGCACTTGACGAGTTAGCAGCTGAAAAGCTCGTGTGTTTGCTCAAATGTGAACAAAAGTGAAATCTCTGCCCCCCACCCAAACAGGGTGTTTTCTGATTATAAAATGTGTGTTTGATAGAAGTTTTGACAGCTATCTGGTCCCAGATGTGGAGCTACAAGTTAATTCAGAGTCCCACGTGATGCCTTCTTGTGTGTCTGTCATCGGCTAGTGGTGATGGCCCGTCGCCCCTGGAGGGAGAGGTCCCTTCCTGACACGGGAGGTGCAGAAAAGACATTTGCATGGGGACAGTGGGGGTGGTACTCCTGAGTGTCCCTCAACTCAGCAAAGTCTACTCTCTGACAGGGGTACAGGGGGGTGGATGGCACTTAGTGGAACCGTGTTACATTAGGGACCAGGTCACCACCCCCAGGAAGCCGTCTGTAAGATGGAGCTCCGTCTCCCAACTGGTGGTAAAATGTGAGATTCTCCTCCTAGCCCCAAGGCTCTGAGTCATTTGCACTGAAAAGGGGTTCAGGAATCTACATGTTCGCAATATCTGGCATTTCTGATGTGGCAGTGAGTGAGTCACACTTTGAAAAACAAGCCCGTAGGGCTGTGGTTCTCAAACTCTAGCACAGTCTGGATCCCCTGCAGGTCAGTGTCCAGCCCACTGGACACCCACAGCCCCAGATCAAGAGTCTCACGCTCCACCAACTGAGCCACCCGGGCGCCCTAGAATCTGCATTTCTAACAAGTTCTCAGGGGAGGCTTTGCTGCTGTTCCTTGGTTCCCACTTTAAGAACCACTCTTTTCCTGTCTTGGAGAGAAAAAGTCAGCTGGGTCATGTCAGTGGCTCAAAGGAAGGGCAACCATGCCTTACTCATGTTTATGTCCTCCAGCAAGGATGAGTGAGCTCTTTCTTGGCCAATTAAATTCACCTTGAGAACTTTTAGAAGGTTCTACTGATGTTCTCATCTCGGGGTGTGGGGGGGCGGGTTTCCAGCATCAGTATTTTTTTAAAACTGTCCTCCCCCACATGTAGCCAGAACTGAGAACCACCACCCTACCATCCTTGGCACCGAAACCAATTTCAGTTTTTATGTTGGGGTTTGCCGAGTGCTCACTGTATCCTTTTATTTGGGAGTTATCAATAGTTATCAATAATTATCAAGTTATCAAGTGCCTACTGTCTTGCAGTGGTGACCTGTCTGGTCCTCAAGCAGCTCCCAGGACACTGGAGGCAACAAGTGTGGGACACGCTCAGGTTGAAGGAAGGCAGGCGCCGTACAACCACAAAGCAGAGAGGACTGTTTTTGTGGGAGTTGGGGCAGGGCGTGAAAACCTTCCAGAAGAAGGCAGAATCTGAACAAACGGCTCCACAAAGGCCAGAAGTTCATTCCAGGCTGATGGGACAGCCTTCTGGGGCTTAACCCTGAAACGGTATAGAATATTCCGGAAATCTTAGCTGGCCAGTGTTGCTGGAGCGTGGAGGGGATGCAGGAGTCGCGAAGATGAGGAAGGAGAGTTTAGAAGTGAATTGCCTTTGGAGGTGGGATTATAGTTCAATCCCCCCCCACCCACCCACCAAGAGCTGGAGGTGTGGCCGCAGGGTGGGATGGGTCCTCACCCCCTACCCCTGCGGTGGGGGTTAGGGGGTGGGGAAGCCAGGTCTTTGAGTCTGCCTTCCTTTAAGAAGCAGGGACTCTGATCCCTTCCTGTGAGCATTTGGTGCCAGGGTTCCTGCTAGAGCCTGGGGGTCCTTCTCCTTTGAGAAATGAGCAGGAAGACAGGGCAGACGGGACAGCTTGCTGGGAGAGTCGGTCCCTCGTCCTGTTCCTGCCTCTCATGTGCGTCCCCTGTCACGGCTGCATCTATGAATGACCTTGGGCAGGAAATCTGAAGGCCTCTCTAGCTCTCTCTTTAGAAAGTCATCTTCAGGGAAAACCTTCCCATGGTTCTTCTCTGGAGCGCCTGGCCTCTCCCTGGCTCCGCCCCACCTGGCTCCGTAAACCACCCCCTCTCCAAACTCCCTCCGATGAATCTGGGTGTCACAGAGCACGGCGCTGGCTCCGTCCGTGCATTGCATCTGCCACGTCCACAGAGTCCAGTGCAGAAAGCCCCTCCCGCTCCCCCCCACCCGGGCTTGCGGATCCCTCAAGAGAAACCTGTTTATTCAACCGTGTTTTGGGAATTAGAACCAGGGCCTTGCTCTTGTTTGGCGAGTGGGTTGGGAAAAGGCAGACTTGAAAGAAGGAACTTGGACATCTTCTTGGGGGGCGGTCTTGAGGATCGGCCAAGCGGAGCCTTGGACCCCCGGGTGCCAGAGTGGGGTTCTGGGGGGCCTTGTTCATCCTCTGGTTGCTCTCTTAGCAATCCCATCACGTGTGTGGCCAGGTCCTTGTATTTCTTCTGTTTTCAATATTCGGAGCATTTCGACTCTCCTGTTAGGACCTTAACTGACACAGATGGCAAATAGGTTTCCTCCTGTGTCATGGCAGTAAGGGACTACCGGGACACTCGGGGACCTACAGTATGTTCAGATGATTGGGGGAGAGTGGTGAGGGCGGAGCCAGACCAGGCGGGGCCGTCAGCTTCGTGGAGGACCGCAGCTACGGCCTGAGGGCAGTGGGCAGCCGCTGCTGCTGCGTGTCCAGAAGGATTGGGGGTGGTGGGGCGTGATCGCACGGTCCCCAGTAGGGGAGGCATGAGGCGCAGAAACACACGGCAGATGCTGGGACGTGTCCTGAAATGAGGACTTGACTTTTACAGGCCAACACGTGCCAGGGGCTCGGAGAAACGTGATCCCACACTTCCAGGGAGCTCGCACTCATGGACTCAGAGATTTCAAAGGCCAATCTCTTTGGGGGCTCTTCTCGCCCCTCACGTGAAACGGAACAGTGTACTAGGGCTTGGGTGTAGGCGGGGGAGGACTCCAGGAGCCAGTGAGGCGGAGGGGGCTGGGGGGCTTCAGCAAAGCCAGCAACAAAGAGCCCAGTGACCCAGTGAAGCCTGAAGCAGGCCAGACATGAAAGGAATATGCTGGAAAAATTAACTCAGTGTTTGCTTTGGGAACCAGTCTGACGGCTCTTAATCCAGTGGGTGTGTGTGTATTGCAACTCACGGGACGTCCCAGATCCCCGGCAGAGCGACAAAGAGCCGTTTGTGAGGTTTTCACCCACACTCTGGCCGCCGGGACCATGCCGGCAGTGGTCCTGCCATGGGGGGCGTCCAGCCTTCTCCAAGCGGCCTGCTCTGAGGCTGCCTCCTTGTTGACTCTTCCTCTTCTTCCCACCTTGACGTTCTCACTTTGGGACGATAAATGGCAAGAAGTCACCAACCCCAGAGGCTAAAAATGCATGGGAGGTCTGTGTTTGAAAGTGCGTCTATTAGATCAAGAAGACAAGAAGGATGCCCTGGTCCTGGGAGGGGGTTCGGGGGCCAGGCCAGCCAGCAGGACTGAAGGAATGGGAGTGGAGGCCACGACCCCACTGCTCCGTCAAGCCTGCTCGGTGGAATCCTAGCGCACACGCGCGCAGACATCTCTCATTCAGGCATCTGATCAGATGTGCTTGAAAAGAAGTCACGTTTCAAATTCCTTTCTCCCTGTTTTAACCAGATCAGCCCCAGGGAAAGGGAAGCCATGGCCAGAATTCAGAGACAAAAAAAGAAGTGACTTCTGAGATTTTTGAGCTTTCTGAGCCCCAAGTCCTGCCCTTTGAGGGCGAGTTCAATGACTTTCCAGGGTACCCTTGGCCACATGTGGCTTCTGCCTCACCACTAAGCTGAGAAGGGACCCTGCCGTGCACTGTGTACAAGGCCATCACCCACAAGGTCCAGTCTTGGGGCAGCGTGGTCATTAGAGAAGCCGAGTCCGGGAACCAGGGCAAATTTTAAAGTAACCCACGTGCTGGCAGCATCTGTCAGCCAACATGAGGGGCGTAAGTGGGCCAGAGCAATCCGTTTCAGAGTGTCCCCTTTGCTCTCCTGTCCATCCCCTCCCACATCACAGCCGCTCCCCTGCCTCTCTCCCCAAACAGAAACAAGACCACTTCTTTCCATTGGTGACTGAAACGCTAATCTGGGGAGTCGGGGTCCTCCTGGCGATAAAGCCAGCCGAATGCCCAATCCTCTGTATCGGGTGCGTGTGGGTCAGGGTTAGCATAGACAGTAGCTACCCTAGGTACCGTATCTGTCCCTGTCACCAAAGAGAGGGTGTTTGAAGGACACCTGTGTGGTTTTCCTTCCTCCTAACCCTCAGTCTGGAACAGACGCTCCCCGCTCAGCCATCATGAGTGGGTGAACCTCAACCTAACTCTTGGGTCTAATGTCCCGTGTGAGCCTTTGGACTCTTCTCTCCAGCCAGGCAGGACACAGCCTCGTCCCCACACCCCCAGAGCACACCTTTCATTCCTTCTCCACCTGTGTTGAGAGTACCGTGGAGCCCCCACCGCAGCCCAGGTGGGAAGAGAGAAGAGCCTCTCAGTTCATGGAAGCTGCTTCATTTAAGGCCTCTGTTACCAGCAGCTGAATGCACTTCTGAGAAGATCAGTTATGATTATTGCTTTAATATAAATATGATGTTGGTTAACTCACCATGGGGCAAACGGGTGCTCTGGAAACAAGCGTCTTCATTCTCCCAGGGGCCCTGTCCGCTGCCCACCTGTCCGTCCTATCCTGCCCGGCCCAGAGTGCGAAGCCAGGTGTGGTGGGCAGCAGAGTGCATACAGCCCCGTTCAGTCCCCAGCCCCCGGCCCTGCCATCTGCTCTTTCCAGGGAAGGAGCATCCTGGAACACCACCACAACCGCAGACCCAAATTCGCTCTTGCCCTGGTTTGGAGTGGTTTCTGGTCAAGCTGTTTGAGGTCAGCCTGGTGTCGTGGGGAGTCGAGCCTTGGCGGCGATCTGGGTCCTCATGTGCACCTCGCTGCTGGCTGGACCTCTTCAGGCATCCTTGACTTCCCTTGTGCGTTGAGGGGTTGAAGCAGGTGTGCCCCAACCGAGACACGAGTTCATCAGGGATGACGTGGCGATGATCGGGGGCTCTGTGGTCAGAGAGAGCGCGGTTCAAACCCAGACAGTATTGTTCACATGCTGTTTGGACTCGGGAAAGTCACTTAACTTCTTTCATTCCTGCAGCCATGACTGTCTCTGTCACCGCATCCATACAGCAGGAATAGTAAGGGCACCCGCCTCCGACGACGGCTGTGGTACTAGGTCTCAGGGGCCGTGGTGACAAATTGCACAAACGGGGTGGCTTACATAACACAGTCATACCCTCTCACAGCTCTGCAGACCGCGGATCTGACATCGAGGCATGGGCAGGGTCCGTTCTTTTTGAAGGTAGTGAGGGAGAATCCATTCTGTGCCTCTCTCCTGGCTCTGGTGACCTCTGATATTCCCTGGCTTGTGGATGCTGTCCAGCCTGTGGCTTCACATTGTCTTTCTCTATGTGTCCCTGTCTCTGTGTCCGAATTCCCCCTTTTTATGAGGACACCTGTCGTAATGGATTGGGGCCCACCCTAATGACCTCAGCTTAGCTTGATCATCCGCAAAGACCCTGTTTCCAAATAAGGTCACATCCACAGGGTTAGGACTCCAACATCTCGGATTGGGGGAGGGACACAGTTCAGCCCATTCATAACAGGAGCCAATGGAGAAAATTCACGTCAAGAATTTTCCTTTCCTGCAGCCTCTGTAAACACTCACCTCCCCACCTCTCGGCAATATTCGTTAGCGCTGCTATTTTGGGCTCGTCTTACTTTTTCACGAATGGAGAGACTATGCCAGGAGTTCAGTTCTGAGATTTCAGGTGACTATTAGTGGTGAGCCTCATCGATCTGCTCATGCCATCCTGTGATCTGAGCTGGCTGCTTGGGAGCTCCAGCTGACCTCCTCGTGGCCTCTAGTTGGACAGACACACCCAGTCAAGGGGTCAAAAGTTTCAAATCTCCCCAAATTCCTCCAGCCTCGAGATTGGGTTTTTACCACGGAATGAGATGCATTCAAAGGCATCTTCATTTTCCATAGAACTTGCCAACAACAGAGAGGCAAGGCAGAAAGGGTGGCTGGAAATTCCAGCTCTGTCCCCAGCTCTGCTGTCCTTTAAATTGGACCTTGTCTTCTCTCTCATTCTCTTCCTCTCCTCCTGTCCATGGGGAAGAAATGAAAACACGCAGAACTCTCACCCGCCATCCCCAACCCGAGGTTAGAAGCGCCCCAAGAGGTGCCCAAGGCATCCTGGGTGATGGGCACGGCAGGTGAGCGGGGAGCATCCGGGCAGCTCTCTGTCACAGCTCGCTGAGCTTCTCCCACCATCCCTGATCAATAAATCATCTTTAAATGAAACAATCTCCAAATAGCTGAGCGGTGACCTAAAAAATTAATGCTAATAGGAAATGGGAAACACATCCGACTCTGAGTAATAGGTTCTTTTTTTTTTTTCATACATGAGTTGAATCTGTGTGAAATTCCTTCCCTCGGATTATAAATAGAAACCAATGTGCTTTTCGGTTGGGCTTTTCTTTTTTTGTGAGGTTTTTCCCACAGACAAAAGGGATTTTCACTTTCAGGAGAAGTGAATGCCAAAGGCAAGAGGGTTTTCAGTGGACGTGGAGCGGGGCCCCCGCTTCCTCACCAGAATCAGCCGTGATGGGCTATCCTCCACCTGACACCCTGGGCTCTTTCCTCTCTTAAGGAAAAACGCCCTGAGGTAGGAGCCAGCAGATGTGGTCCGGGCCCCGCTCGCGTGGCTTGCTGGGTGACCCAGCATATGGGTCCTGCCTCAGCTCATGCGCTATCAATGTGCTCATCCAGTGCGGATACTCTCAATCAGCAGCCAGCTTGGCCTTTGTACTCGAGATGCAGAGGGAGAGAAAACACGTCCATGCCTCCCAAAAGCCCGGAGGGAAATGATAGAGACGGAGAACAGAGGAGCTGCTTCAGCTGGAGGAGACGGGCTGTGGGCTCTGCCTAGAAGGCTGAGACTCCCCGGCAGCACAGACCCATGATAGCATCTCAGCAGTCCCAACATCCAGAAAGCTGAACACCTAAATTTTAAAGACCCTCACTTGGTGACAGGCTCTTCCCCGAACGTGCATGTGGCAGTTTTTCATCTCTGGTGATACCACTTCACTGTATGACCAAACCTGCTGGGGAGAGTCCATCGTGTGTGGTGTAGGCACCAGCTCTGAATTCTGCATGCACCTGCCCCCAACAGTTTCAATGTAAGGGATTGGGGACCTGAGGTTTTCTCATTTAAAACTGTCACCAGCAAACAGGTGTCCCCGCGCCATGCATGTGGGGTTACAGACTGGCAGCCGACAGGAAGGCTGGTGATCTTTCCATGCAGGGACCCCACCACGGTTTACACACTCACCTACCTCCATGTGTTTGGCTGGGAGCGAAGTCATACCTAGACCCTTCCCATTTCTTTCCTTCGGGCCGCCTGCCTGCCCCTGAGGACCTCGAGGCTGACAAACTGCCAAAGGACCATCCTCATGAAACAGTGTCCTTGTACGAAGAGACTCGATGGTGGACACGGGTTCCCCAGATTGGTAGTCCTGTGCCCATTCGTTAATTCACTCACGCACACACTCATTCAGCGGGTAACAGTGGAACCACCTGCCTTACAACCCCGTCAGCGACAGCCGTGCTTCCGTGTTACGGAACAGGGTGTTAGGGTTCTCCAGGAACACAGCCAGTAGGATACTGGACATATGGATGCGGAGGAGATTCGTTACAGGGACCGGCTCACACAGTTCTGGAGGCCGAGATGTCTGTGGCCTGAGCCTGCACTGCAGTCCGGGTATGAAGGCCGGAGCAGGGATGGCCCAGGATGGAAGTCACCACCTGAGCCCTGATGCCTGAGAACAGGGAGTTCTGCTGTCTGGGGCAGAAGACAGATGTCCCAGCTCCCGTGGAGAGGTGAGACGGTCCCGTGGGCAAGGGGCAGCTCGTGCCAAGGCCTGGGGCCCAGGGTGGGGCCCCCAGGACGCACTCGTCCTGCTGGAAACAGACATTTAATCTCACCCTACAGCTTCTCTGTGAGGTGGATGGGATAGGTATTACCCCCGAAACCCAAGCTACCCCTTCCCTAATATTATGGCACGGAAATTGAAAGGAAACAGTGCACGAACTTTCCAACAGAGTCCAAACGCTGGGTTAAGACACCGAGGACGCGGGTCCTGTTCTGCCGCTTCCTACCCAGCCTGACCTGGACAAGTCCCATACGTGTATGTATTTTTTGAGTCTGTTTTCTGACTGACACCTCCTTGCTAGGGTTCTTGTGAGCACTGACTCTATGAAGAAAGACCTTGGTAAGCTGTGAAGCACCCGATGGACGCGCCCATCGGTACCAAAGCTGGTGTTACTGTCACGGGGAATCATGACCAAAGGGCCCTGACAGTGGTACCTTGAACGGTAAAAACAGTGGTAACTGGACAATCTCAAAAGGGCATTTTAGAAACCGCAGTGGGTGATGGGCTCAGATAACAAACCTGAGCACCAACTGCATGCATCTGATGACGGCGACTCTGAAGGTCCCCGTGAAGATGCAGATTTCCAATCCACACTTCGCCATCCAGACTGCGTGGTGACTTCGGACAAGACGTGAGCGCCGCGTGGTTAGAGTGGTCCTCCTCGGGCGCGTGAGAAGCGTCTGGAGGACCCATTCCTGCCGTCCGGGCCAGCATCACATCAGCTGGCCTGCAGCTCAGGGTTGTCCCCAGCCACCTCCAGCCCTCCCCCCGAGCCCCCTCCCCATCTCTGAAACCCCCAGGCTCCTGGGGGCTGGCTCGCGAGACCACATCCTCCTCGCCACCGTGGACAGGAGCGCTGACGGCCCGCGCACCCGCCGTTCTAGGTGGACTCTTCCTCGTGGAAAGTGCCAGCTCTCCTAAACATAGCTCCTTCTCTCCTGACCCTCTGCCCTTCTTCAAACGAGCTTTTAAACTTTTAAAAACCATGTGGTTTCACTTTCAACTGTATCGGAGCTTAGAGCATGTTATTTTGGCTCAAGGACAGAGGCTGTGTGGGGGGCTCGCTTTCCCAGATGTGAGCTCGGTGATACTAATGAGCGAGCTGCTTGCAAACGCCCCCCGAGCAGGGACCCACCCTCGGAGCCGTGGTGGTCCAGCCGTGTCTGCCTCAGCTCCACGCCTCCAGCGCATCAGCCCTGCCGCGGGCTGCGGTCTTACCATACGACCTCGGGCTGGTCTGAAGGTACAAAGTATGTTCCTGGCCCTGCCGGCAGACCTAAGTCTTCGGGCTCAAACCTCATACAATCTGGAGACTCTTCTTTAAGAAAAATAATTCAAAATTAAAAATATAAAAGCAGTTACAAAAGTGAGTATTCGGAAAAGAAGCCATAACAAATGGCAGATCTTAAGATTTTATTTATTTATTTGCGAAAGAAAGAGGGAGAGAGAACAAGCAGGGGAGCAGCAGTGGGAGAGGGAGAAGCAGATTCCCTGCTGAGCAGGAAGCCCGACACGGGGCTCGATCTCAGGACCCAGAGATCATGACCTGAGCCAAAGCCTGATGCTTCACCGAAGGACCCACTCAGGCACCCCAAATGGCAGATTTTAAAAGCATCACTGAATCCACAAATAGTTTTACTACTGAAGAGCCCGACACACATCTGTAACACTTCTTTTTTCCTGTTTTCTCTGGGGCTGCATCTTCTTTGACCCCCTCTTGCACGAGACCCATTGGATCACATGTCCAGAGAGAGGAGGAGGAGAGGTGGGCTTTCCCTTGGCGTGGTGGTCGCAGTGTGTCTCCCTGTGTGTATGCTGGTAGTTCAGGGATGATGATGACATTCTTCTCCCCATGATGACATTCTTTACTGCCACCTGCACTGCAGACCCCATTTGCACCGGTAGGGAGAAATTTCCAGACTGTCGCCAAAAGGAGGGAAACTTGGGTAGGACTTCTTTCATACGGGAGCTTTTGTTCTGATCTGGACATTTCAGTTCTAACTCCCTTCTCAGCATCCGGATGCTGCCGTCCTGCTCATGGGTGTCACCTTTGTTCCATCGGCCAATATCTTATCTCCATGTGTCACTCGGTTCTTTAACGAGGGAATTTAACCATGACAAACAAGGGTACTCTCCAGATATGTCCAAATTAGGAGTCTGTAATTTCTCACTTGTGTTATTAAAATATTCCCACATGCTTTTCCGAATTCCAATTATAATGGCATACTCGGACTTTGCCAAATATACCATTCCCACCAAAAACGATTTGAAAGTCTGTGGTTCGCGCATCACGTATCCACCACACTGTCGAGGGCACTCCTGGTGGAAATGAACTTCCATGTGACTGTGAGTCCAAGAAAACTGGATCCTCCATCCACAACCATGTGCCTGTGTTTGGAGGAATTTCCAGACTGGTGTCTGGGTCTGTGCATCCCAAACCTGGTGTGCCCTCCACTGTGTGCGGGGTATCACGGGCATCTTTGTCTCCCCGGTCCAACCTTTGGTTCTGCACCTCCAAGCTGTGGTGGCAAGTCAGTCAGCACAGGGCAGCATGCGTATTCCGATGCCAGGAGGCCAGATATGTCCCAACCGTCCCCGATGATGCTCGTACCTCTTTCTCTCCTTTACAGTGCAGACCTCACTCACCAACTTCTGCTTAGCCACATGCCAAGACTGTCATGCTCCCAACAGCAGTGGCAGAGGGCTGGTCAGAGTGGAAGGCAGGGAAGTCTTAGTCAATTGCAATAAAAATACCTTGCTTTTGCAAATTTCCTAAGAACATAGGATCTTGGGAACTCACTAGAAGAGCCTCATGCATGTTAGGCCCGGGAGCTTAAACTGCATTAACGCCATGATGAATCCACCTCTGCGTGGCCCCCAGATCCCACAAAGAACACACTTAGGGACCCAGCTGGCAACGGGTTGTGCCCCAGGCCTGATTCCAAGTCACAGAGTCAAAGCCCTCCTCTCAGACCATTAATTCCCTTCCTTCTGTGTCTGTAGCCACTGGTTTACAGGCCCTACATCTGTCACTAACTTGCCTTGACAACTGCCCTCAGATGATGTCAGCCCTTTCCACATGCCAAGGTCACCATAGAGGGGTGCCACCCATAGAGTTGTGCAGTGCCCAACCTACACAACCAAACATGGCATCCAGCCACCTCTCTTCCCAAACCATCCTCCCCACTAAGGCCCAAGTGACCTTTCTGAAATGGAAACCCAACAACACCACTTCCTACTTTAAAAAACAAACAAAAACAAAAAACCTTCAGGTGTCCCCACTGTTCTCACCATGAAGCCTAAATTTTGTAACAGGGACTCCAGGCCCTTCCCTACCTGTCCAGCCTCTTCTGTCACCATCCTCGCAACTCATATTCAAGGAGGCAGAGTTCCTCACTGCTCCAAATCCTCCTCTCTGCCCAGACCACTCTTGCCAACCTCTCTACCTGACAGACTCCAGCTCATGTTTCAGGTTGCCCATCACCTCCTCTAGGAAGCCTTCCCTGACCTGCCCATCCCCCACACTTGGTCGGCAATCCCTTTTCTGTGCTTCCACTGGATCCTGGCCTTGCCAAAGGCCTCGAGCCGAAGCCTGTTCCAGCTTGTTAACAGGGGCAATCTGTGCATCAGAGACGCCCTCCAGGCTGCGGGCTTCCTCCTGAAGCCACAGGCTAGTTAGGAGAGCAGCACCAGGTGAATTTCAGTGGCCCTGAACGTTCCAATAATGTTGTCTCATTGGTGGGATGTGTCCCAGCCTGGGCGGCACTGGCTGGACCTTCTCAGGGCCTCCACTGGGAGCTGTCAGGCTGGTGGCCTCCCTGTGGGCGTCCACTCTCTGTGTTCACGGGCGAAATTCTCAGCCACACCGCCCTGCACAGTCTGCTGGGATCTCCCGTCCTGCCCTGGGGACTGCGGTAAAAACTCAGCTTACAGCCCCTGGAGTTGGAAGAGCTGGACCAGAGCTGGAGTAGCTCCGACTCGGGTTGCCGGCTGTGTTGTTCGTCTCCTCTGAGAGGGAGAGAAGTAGCCCATCACCGAGCTGCTGTGGCTTCAGACAAGACAGGTTAGGCCTGCGTGTCCTGCAGAGGGAGGCACGGGTGTGGTGGCGGTGTGGCCGGGACCAGGGGCGGCTGGGGCGGGGAGCTGGGACGGCACACGCCCTTCCTCTCTGTTTGTCGTAAGTCTCCCGCCGGCCTGATTTCTGATTCTGTAAATTAATGTCTCCTTAGTGTTGTTCACGGTGGGTTTTGTTTCAGAAGGAGGGTGTTTTCCTTCTTCTTTCATGGAACATACAGAGCCAGTCCGCTCGCCGTCCCCGGGCTGTGTGGTCCTAAGGCCACCGCGTCCCCATGCCACGAGATCCCAGGGCGCTGGCCCCACGCCAGAGCCAGGCTGAAGCCTTCTTGCCGAGCATGTCTGCCTCATGCATAAGGCTTTGCTGGGAGTGGGCAAAGCCCTCATCAGGGCAGAGAGCCGAGTGCCCAGGCTTGTTCGGGCATCCGTCGGTCGACATCGTTCAGGTCCCCGGGAAATGCAGCCCCAGCCGTGGGGTGGAGGCAGATGCCACGTGGCTTCCTGCCTGTGGAGGAGGAGAAGGTGATGGAAAAAGAGGGCCATTGCCTCTGGCCTGCTCGCTTGGTGTGCAGGGTCGGGTGGTGGGCGACTCGCAGAGAGGAGGGAGAGGGGCGTTCCCATGTGTGTCCCTGGCCCCCACCTTCCCAGATCCACTGTCCTCCCTGCAGTGCCCGCCCCTGTGCCTAGAAGGCTGGTCTCTGCGGGGCACTCTGAGCTCGAGCTCTGGCTCCCCGTTGGAGGGCGCGAGGAGAGAGGGGTCAGGACGTTCGTTGCCCCCACGTCTTGCCACGGTGACTCCTGCTGCTGCCAGTCGGGGGCACCGTCCCTCACTGCCCTCCCCTGACCGCGGGAGAGAAGCACCACCATGCTCTTCTCCTCCTCCTGGTCTGCTGTTTCTCCCTCACCCTCGGCATTTACTGAGCACCGACTGTATGCCTGGCACTAAGAGCCACCTGTGTTACATGCATGACCTCCCGTAACCCCATGAAGCATGCGTTTGCCTGATCTCATGTCACAAAGGAAGAAATGGAAGTTCAGAGACTCAAGACACTTGCCCAAGGTCACACAGCTCAAAAGCATCAAGGCCGGGACCCAAACGCAGTAGGATTCCAGTTCCCGATTTCCTGATGGCGTGGCGAGGCTGAATGGATGTTCCCAACCACATCGTGTCCCCAAGTAGGACGGCATTCCAACCATCCTTTGGGTTAAGGCGTTGCTAGTTAAGACGTAACTATCCTACCAGGGAGGTAACACACATGTCTCATTCAGAGGCAGTGCTGACGAGCAGCTGATCTGCAGAAAGCCCTTCCCAGCTTGGAGATGGCTGTCATGCTCATTGTCCCGCTGAGCAATATAATCAGAGCTCTGCTGCACGTCTATTGTTACTTTATTCCCATTTTACAGATGGAGAAGTTGAGACTCAGTGGTGAAGGGCTTGCCCCAGATGCTCACACGGGGAGAATCTGGAGTAAGAGCATAAACCCAACCTAAAACGCTGCCTCCCCACCAGGCCCCATTGTTCCTCAGGAGCACAGCTCTCCCGGGCCATGGAGCTGGAGGCCGCGTGCAGGAACCCAGGGGTAGGGGTGTTGCAGCAGGAAGGCTGGGGAGATGCTGGGGAGGAGGGGACCTGCCTGCTCCCTGCATCATTGATTTGAGAGCCTTCGATGTCACGAGGGCCATGGAGGAAGGGGGATGTCTAGACGCATGTCAGATTACCTGGCTAGGAAAATCCCCAGAGGAACGTGCTTTACATGTGTGATGACCTGACGCTGTATTCACCTGGGCCGGACCTGCAGCTGGGTGCTGGGCTGGGGCGGGCGGGGGAAGCGTGCCTCTGGCCCCAGTGTGTCCCCTTGCAGTTGGGGAGCCTGGGTGGTGGTGCTGGTTTGTTTTGGACCTCCTGGAGTTTCCGTGTGTCGTGCATAGAACGCACCGCGTGTAGTGAGCATCTGCCATGCTTGAGCCTTAACCAGCAACATTCACACAGCACCTTGCTTTGTGTCCTGCTCCCGAAGTACACATCTCCCCACCGCCCCTGCTGGACATGGAGGTGTGCGAGGCACCTGCTTTGGAAGGAAAGAGTGTAGGAGGCGGGCCGGGCCAGGAGAGTAGTGGAAAGCCTGGCTTCCACTCTGTCCCTCTACCGCCCAGCGCTGGCCTCTGATCCGTGACAGCATCTCCTGGAGCTGAGCTGGGCGTCCAAGCTGTTTGCAGGGCCTCCAGGTCTGATTCTGGCCCTCTCAGAGTACAGGAGAGAGATTCCCAAATACACTCCCCTTCTGCATTGCTTCTATACTAGGCTGCGTTGTCTGCAAGTCAGTGGTGACGTCGGCACTGTCTTATAGGGTCATTCCAAAGACTAAAGGAGATGATGATTGTAAATTGCCCAGCCTGACACCCAGCACATCGTGAGTACTCGATGTACAATTGCTGAGCGAATGAAAGAATGACGTCATGGTACACACGCGGCCAGGGATTGTGCACCTGACAACCACCCACTAGGCATGTGTTCTTAGGACCGTGACTCGCGTTATGCAGTAGTAACACTGTGGCCGTATAAACAGCCTCCGCCTGTGTGCATCTGGGAAGCCGAAGGAAATGCCAGGGAGTCTGGGTGGGGGTCTCCGCGTCCAGGCGCATGCAGGTCTGCATCTCTCTGTGCCCCTGGCGAGAGGTCAGTAAGATGTGTGTAAAAGTAACGTATCTTCTGACCGCAAGCCGTAAAGTCCCAGGCACGCTTTGCCGGGGCTCCTTCTGCCTGTGCCGTGGAGGCTGGAATCAGAGGTGGCAGTGGGCTCGCGGTCAGCCCCGGGGTTACACCGCACTGAGTTTTGTCATTGCAGCTGCCCTAGTCCGTGCCGCCAGCTGCAGTGACCCAAAGGCGACCAGCATGTCAGCTGGAGGGGTGCAAACTCTGTCCACGATCTGCTTTCCTGTTCTCTGGTCTACGTGGGTTTCGAATGGGAATTTGTTTCTGGTTCGCCTCCAGCTTGTGCGTGTTTTCTCTGCTGGGCTGAGGCCCCAGAGCAGAAGGAGCGCTGGGTGCATCTCTGCCGACTGAGAGCGACCCGGCTTTGCTGGTCTGCCTCTTACAGCCCTTCTTCTGCTTTCTCCATTCTTCTTAATCCCCAAAAAGGGGTTTTCTGGGGCCATCTGTGCTGCCTTGTGTGGAACTCAGGGCAGCACTAGGTCGAGCCTGTGCTCCTTTAAACCTTCCATTCATGTCATTTTGGTGTGAAAGGATTTACTCATGAGAAACAGGTGGTGCAGATAAGGGAGCTGCTATCTCCGCTGGGTGCTTTGGCCACATTCCAGACGTGTCAACTTGCAAACAGACGGGGTGTTCCGTCCCGCATGGGGGACCGCGTGGGTAGGGGGTGGTGGCTTTTGCCATCGCTATGGCTGTGGCTGGGTGGAGGCTTGCGCGTGAAGTCACACGCGTGCGGGCAGGGGCTGTCTGTGGTTGTCACTCCTCCCGGACCAGGTTCCCGTGGGGATCAGCGGTCAGTCTGTTCCCTTAGGGCCCCAGAGGTGCCACGGCCGGACTGCCCGTGAGCGCTGGAGCGTGCTCTCACCGCGTGCGTTTGTTGAATGGCCACAGGGATCTGAAAAAGTGGATTTCAGCCTCATTTGGGAAAATGTTTGGGGATTTTCCAGACACACCCCATGGCCAGCAGGCCATGGCCTTCATTGTGCGAGGTCCCTGTGCAGGTGAGTGGGTCTTCTGAAGCCAAGAAATGTGTCAGAGGCAGAAACCTCCCTCCGGAAGGCACAGAGTGTACTCTGGCCAGTGGGAGAGCCTGTCGGCGCCCATCAGCACCACCATTTGCACACCTCTGGTTTCTCTGTCCACTGGCACCCACCCCCCGTCTTTCTCGTCTCAGAAAATACCACCTCCACTCTTCCCACCGTGTCAGCAGCCCAGTCAGCCCCACCTTCAGACTCCGTCTGGAGCACCTCCCTTCTCATAAGCTGCATGCCACACCTGGGCAAGCCCTGCCGTGTCCCCTGGGCTGTTGCTGTGGCCTCCTCCCTGACTCTCCAGCCCCATTCCTAACCTCCTCCTTCACTGCCTCTTACCTGGCAGCAAGAGATGCCGGGAAAGCACTAGGTAGGCCCTGGTCCTCCTCAGTTTTATTTATTTTTAAAATTTATTTAATTAATTTATTTAAGATTTATATTTATTTATTTGACAGAGAGATAGATAGCGAGAGCAGGAACACAAGCAGGGGGAGTGGGAGAGGGAGAAGCAGGCTTCCCGCCGAGCAGGGAGCCCGATGTGGATGACCCTGGGATCATGACCTGAGCCGAAGGCAGGCGCTAAAGACTGAGCCATCCAGGCGCCCCCCTCCTCAGTTTTAGATCCCATACAGCCACCATGTCACAGAGTCGGCCTCAGGTTCCTGCAACAACGGGGACCCCGTGTCTCGCCCAGGACACCCGCCCAGGGACATGTTTGGTTGTCACAATGGGGGCGCTGCTACCGGCATCTCATCTTGCAGGTGGAGGCCAGGGATTCTGCTCCGGATCTTGCAGTGCATGGGATGGCCCCACGAGCCCCCAGGTCATAGTGCCGAGGCCGAGAAACCTTGCCGTGCAGGGACGTGGATGTCCCTACCATTGCCGTCTGTCTGGAATAGCGAATGGGGCCGGGCGTTTTCGTGCAATCTTGCTGAAAGTGGCCGAATTTACCTGGCCTTATCTCTGCCATCCATACTGTGTGATGGGTAGGGGGCGGAGGGAGACGCTGGGCAGGTGACAGCTTTCTGGTACGAGTGCAAACCCTAGTTCTCGTGTGTTCATTTATTGGCTTGTTTCCCACACAAATGTCTGCAGGTAGATACCTCAGGGCCATTGTGCTAACCTCCAAATGCCATCACGGTGTGTGGGTGCCTGAGTCTTCCTGCCCTGCACCCTCTGTGAGCACCCGTCATTGTCACTGCCTGGCTTCCGTAATTCCAGGCATTTAGAAGGGAAAATGGTGAGGAGCAAAAGGCCGAGCATATCTCTTTTAAAATGCCCTTCTAAAACCCCATCCAGTCTCGTCCTCTAACAAGACACTCTGGAAAGTGGAGATTTTAGTTGGGCACGTGGCCACCCTGAACAAAATCCCCCGTGAAAACAGTGGCAGGAAGTAGTGGTCTTGGCCGCGCTTCTCAAACACTGGATTGAGTGAGGCGTGTGCTCTGTGCTCTTGGTTGTCCTGGACGAATTTGTTCTTGGGGTCCCCTGACTTCCTCAATGGCACCGTCATTCTCCTGGTCAGCTTCCCACACGAGCGTACAGTCGGTGCTTGGTGAGAATTTGTGATTTACCCAAGGAAGGGTCTGTCCCAGAAGCTCCAGGTTAGGGTGATGGTCAAGCTCACGCACGCCCCCCGCTTAACGTCTTGAGAAAGTGTTTTCCTAAATGATCAGCAGTGATGGGGGCTTGTTCCTGAAGACATCTCCACCTTCAAGGAAATCCCCGTTTCTTTATATTCCTCGGCATGTTCCAGCCTTTGAGTCCACTCATTGCTCGGACCATCCTTGGGACGAGAGCCAGTACTCGGTGCTGCTGTTCCTGGGCCCTGGGATGGCCATGGGCCCAGGAGGGGTTCCCTCTGCACTCGACAGAAGAAGACCTCAAGGTGCCAACTGTGAGCCTGACATGAAACCGTCTGGATGGTGCCTCTGTTCTTTCCACACCCTGCCTGTCTCCAGACTCCACCCCACAGCCGAGGGGGGCCTCAGAGCACACTCTCAGCAAGCAGGTCCTCACGGCAGCCCCTGTGCTTGCGCAGGCCAGGTGTGGGCTACGGGGAGGGGTAGACCAGGCCCTGGCCCACGGGGCCCCTGGCTGGTCCGGAGGCTACTGGGTGTGGAAGATGAGCGAACAAGGAAGAAGTGAGTGTCATCTGGCCTGGGGGCATCCGGAGGGCTTCAGAATCCGAGACCCTCAGCCCCGTCCTCCTCCCCCTCAGATGGGCTGCTCCCCGGGCTCCCAGCCAAGGGCTCACCTCACTGGTCTCCTCCAGAGTCTGCAGTAACACCCTCGGGAGGGAGCCGTTCTAGGTTTCCGTGGCGGCGGCCACACAGCTCTGGGAATTGTGCACTGATTGTATGCTTGAAACTGCTGGATGGAATGGTTTGTGAATTCTATCTCAGCAGAGATGCTTTTAAAGGAATCCTACCATGAGATCTTATTCTCTGGCCCACATTTGGCGATTGCCCACAAAGCCCAGGCTGTTCCTCCCGTTCTGTCCCGCACCGCTGCCCAGGCCCCCCGGCTCTGAGCTCGGCTTGTCTCTCCCGCCTCAGTAGCAACTCAGCCGTCACATCTCCCACAGCGGAGAACCCCTCTCCCCGCCCCACATCTGTTCACTTCAGTCTTGCTACTCAAAGCGTGGTCCACGGACCGGCAGCATCAGCATCCCTTAAGGGGGTCAGGAATGCAGAACCTCGGCCCCACCTGGGACAGACTGACTCAGAATCTGCATTTTATCCCCAAGTGGTCGGAGCCTGGGATTGCACTGCCCTGGGGTGCAGCCTGGAGCGGCCAAGGTGCCCGGGGGACTGGGACGTGCGGCCGAGGTCAGGCCCAGCCTGCTGACCCTGCAGCGGACCCCCCCTCACACGCAGCACCGGCCCCACCCATTCTGCTTCATTACACCGAACGAGCCCCACGGTCTCCGTGGCCATTATTAAACTTGGCCCCGACCGCACTGGGGCTCACAGCGATTGTCCAAACACCGAACTTCAAACAAACAAAGAGAAAATAACACTGGCTAATCCTTTGTGATAAGCCGCCTTTATCAGACCCCGTTGCTCTCAGCTGGCATGGGCTGGTCAGATGGCTGTCTCTTACACGCGGTAAACAAACATCACCTGTTTGTGCAGGATGACACGGGGGCGTCTCCCGCTGCTGGCGTTATCGGGGAGGAAGCACTGGGTTGGGTGTGTGAGTATTTGGACATGCACCACCACTGCAGGACAATAACCGTGTGCTGGACATGCCCGGGGGTAGCCAGATTGCGGCCCCGGCGGGCTTTGCCGAGCCCTGCCTGCTTATTGCTTCCTGCAAGGCCACTGCTGAGAAAGGGCACTTTCACCTCTTCCTGCCTCGGTGGCTCCCTGTCAGCGTCTAGACTCCGCGCTCACAATGGCAGGGCCTTCCGGGTCCCACTCTGTCTGTTGCCAGCTTTTGAGGCCGCAGATCTAAACTGGGATTTCCTGGATTCCCAGAGTCTTAGGGTTGGAAGGGCCCAGAGGGCAGCAGAGTCACCCCCTCTCTCTCTTTATAGAAGGGAGGATGGAAGAGCAGGTCCGGGCGTGCCAGGAGGGAGTTGCTCCAGACCGAGCTGCCCCTCTGCCCTGCTGGGTGTGAGCAGGAGCCTCGTATCTCGGGTCGGGTCTGGGGGCAGATGTGTTAGGCCTGATGTCAGGGTGCATCGTACGTGGCTTGTCCAGGGGCGTGGCTGTTGCCCTGACTCTGTGGTTTCTGTGCAGACCCAGCTTTGAGTTCTCCACGACAGCGTGGAATCTGGCGTGATGTTTCTCGTGCCTTACGATGTATTCGCGTCCCAAGGGTCTTGTTACAAGGCTGATTCTGGTTCGCTGGGTCTGGGAGTCTCATTTCTAACCAGTCTGCAGTCAGTGAGGATGTTCCTGGGGCTAGCACATGGAGTAGGGGTCCCCGAATTCATTGTGTTGAGGCCAGAGCAGTGAAAGGTGGGCAGTTGCGTGTCCTCTCCCCCCACTGAGCTCACAACACTGACATGAGCCACCGAGGCTCTTGTTTGGGCCCCAGAGAGCAGGTGGTTGGGGTCACCTTGACGCTGCTCTACCTGGGGACTGAGCCCCACCTGCAGAGACTCACAGCCCTGTCAGTCCCCTCTCCTCGGACCAGGGCTGGGAACGTGGCCACTTCCACTAAAAGAAGGTGGAAGGGAGGCTGTGGCCCTCGCAGGCCTGCGCTGTAAGAGACCCTGGTAGCCTGTCCTTTGTGCTGCTGGGAGCCTGGAGCGGGCACATAGGAGGTCCGATCACCTGCTGGAGGGGCCACGTGGAGAGAAGGAGGTACACCATCCCAGTGTCCTGGTCGAGCTCAGCCTGCCGGCTGCCAGCCACGTGTCCTCACAACAAACGACCACCCTCAAGAGAGCAGAAGAACTCCCAGCTGAACCCCCCAGCCCAGCTTGCAGGATTGTGTGCCCATGAGACAGTGCTGGGCTCGGCCACCAGGTTCTGAGGTAGCTGGCTACCCAGTGACAGATCACTGGAAGAGCGACTGTTTGGTTTATCATCCCCCCGAGGGTAAAGGGGACGCTGCCGGTAATTAGAACAGAACTGCCGCAGCACTAGGACCAGCCCCTGGAAACGAGGACACATGGTTGCCCTGGGACCAGCCAGTGAGCGCTGCCCACATAGGGGGTCTCCTCGAGATTCCTGCAGTGACAAGTGGTAGAAACAAAACTCGTGCCTGGTTTAGGGCGAGATGACCCAGTGTGGACTCAGAAAGCCCTGGCGGTCCTGCCGCAGACGTGCTTCCATCCTGCGGCCTCACGCTGCGTCTTCGGGTCTCCGGCTCTCTTCATCCCCGCCTAGCTTTTTCTGGTTTCATTCTTTTTCTGGCTCTCCCCAGAAGCAGCGAGGCGATTCCCTAGCAATGTCAGCTCTACCCAAGAGCTGGATCGGAGTCTGTGGCATTGATTGGCCACGCTGGGCCACGTGTCGTGAACCAATCACTCCGGCAGGGGTGGTGATAGCCTTCCGGGCCAGACCTGAGTTGCAAGGGCACCTCAGATCTGGGGTGGGGTCAAGCCCACCCTCCCATTCAGGGCAGAGAGGGGGTCGCCCTGGAAAACCTGGTCTCTGCTCTGCATGGGAACAGAGGGAGCGTGGGTGCCGAGGGCAGCTTTGCAGCATGCGTGGCCCCCACGTCCTGAGTCAGGCGTGTCTGCATTTCACTGGGGAGACTCTTACTGCAGAGCTTCTCCGAGAACAGCCGGCAGCGACCGTGGAGGTGGCCAGAGGCCAACAGATGCTGCTGGTGAAGGTCTAACATGCTACCACATCGCTGGGGCCTGCCTGGGAAGCAGCTCACAGTGCAGTTACTTAGAAGGGAGATGGTCATCACTGGACTGTCACCAAATCATACGCGAAACCCTCAAAGATAAGTGGGAGAAACGACCTTTAAAAGCCGTGTCCCGGCACCTTCTAGAGCAAAGCTGACCCCAGCCTCACGCTGAGCCCAAAGCCATGAAGGAAATCGCCTGGGTTCTCCAGCCCCTATAGACATGCATGGTGAGCTGGTAGCTCTCCTGGGGCGCTGGGTGGGGTGGAGAGGACACATGGCCGAGTGGGGGCGTCTGGGGCTCAATCACAGAGCCGAGTGGGGGCGTCCGGGGCTCAGTCACAGGGCCGAGTGGGGGCATCCGGGGGCTCAGCTTGGCTGCTAGCTGGTCCATGGTTCCCCGCCTCACGACAGCTGGGTTCTGAGCAGGAACTCCTCCAGGGGTTCCTCCTAGACATACCTTTTCTGAATCACCTGTGGATCCAAGAAGTCTCAAGAGACATTTTTTAAAAGAACAGTGACCTAAGTGAAAATGAAAAAACACAGCTTGTCAAAAACGGTGGGATGTGGTAAGACCGGTGCCTGCAGGAGATGCAGACAGAAGCTGCCTGCAGGAAGCAGAGTCCAGGTGAGGGCGGGGATAGACAGAGTCCCCCTCCATTGCTCGTCGTCGGTGAAAGCAGCTGCAGGGCCTGCCCACGTTCCAGGTGGGGAGAGGTGCACCAGGAGCAACGTGGACGCCCCTTCCCAGAGGTGCTTGTGGGCGGCTGTGGCTGCCGTGCTCTGGGAAATGCAGCCTGACACCTCTTTCAGGAAGGCCTCCTTGTTGCCCCCCTCAACAGTCCCATCTTGGTGCACAGAGGGGTGTAGTTAATACCTACAACATCTACATTTCTCAGTCCTGGCTGCACAGTAATCTCATGTGGGAAGCTTGAGACAAATACCTGGTCCTGGACCCCGCCCCGGAGATTCAGACGTGAGTAGTCTGCTCTGGGGCCGGGATGTCTTTTTGAGGCTCCCCAGGTGACTCTCTTTGCAGCGGGCTGGGAACCTCTGTGGTGAATGAATGAATTTACAAGTGATTCGCTGGGATGAAGTGTTCTGGCTAAACAAGACAAGAACAGCGATTTAGAAACTCAATATTTAGAAACTAAATATTGATAGAGTGGCACAGTGAAGAAAAGCATACCGGAAGAGATGAGTGTAAAAGGGATAAAATCGCGGAAGGAGGCACCTGTTGCAGTGGGCAGTCGCGGCGTCAGCGAGGGACGTGAGCGCCCGGCGTGGGGTCTCAGAGCCCGGGCGCAGACCTGTGACCAGCTGACCAGGTGAAGAGCAAGGAGGGAAACCCTCCCCCAGAGGAAGGCTGGCCCAGGCTTCCCTCTCCTCCGTGACGTTGGCACACGGGACACTTCACAACAGACGCGGAAAATCTCTGCTCAACCAAGTTTATGTTTTTTTTCCTTCTACGAACGCAGCAAACACTTTGAAAATGTCTCAAGATGCTTCGAGAGATTTTTCTTCATGGACTGACCACCTATAACTCGGGCTACATTTCTGTATGTGAGATGTGCGTACGGACATACGTGCACACGCATGCACACATTCAAATAGGATGGCAAAGTTCCCATGGAGAGAAGTCTCTAGTGGCTTGCCACAGGGCTCTGCAGTTAGCTCTGTCATACTCACTGTTCTTTTTTACTGCAGCAAAAAAACACATACCATAAAATCTGCTGTTTTATCCATTTTTAAATGCACAGAACAGTGGTGTTAAGCATAAGCATGCTTTTGTGTAGCAAACCTACTCACTACTTGTATGTATCTACTCGGCTGAAGAAAAACCATTTCATCAAACTGTAGAATTCGCAAAACTCAGGAACAGTTCTCATGAGGTGTGTGAGGAAGAAATAATTCAAAAGAGAGTAGACAGTTATGTCCAAAGCATCTCTAAAAACCCACAGCTTAGGACCTGGCATTTAGCAGGTGCCTGTTATAAATGTTTATGAACTAAATTAATTGTACTAAGTTGGAATGAAGGACCCAAAGTGTTGACATTCAACAGAGACATGTAAAATCCTCATTTAGGTCTAAAACCGGAAAGATCTAGACCCCAAAGTCCAGCTCAGGAAGGAAGAAATGCTGTCTGATCTTTTAAAAATCTGAAATACTTGGAGCATGCAGATGAGCACAGAGAATAAAGCAACCAGTCACCATATACGTGCCACCCAATTTAACCAACACTAACGTTTCCCCTGTGTGTTTGGATGTTGTTTTTATGAGAGAAAACCTGAGGGATGCATTGGAGATCTTCCATATACCTCTCCTGGTCCCATTGCCCTGGCTTCCTTGTCTAGACTTGACCACCACCTTGATGTTGACGTTTGTCATTCCCGCGCGTGTTTTTATATGTGGCCACATGTGGATTCATCCAGAACACGTTATGAAGGCTCATGTTCTTATGCTGCATATAAACAGTCTCCTATTGTACTTTCCCTCTGCAAATTGCTTGGCTGGCTTCACACGACGCTTCGAGACCCATCGGGGCCATCACGGAGCTCTGTTGTTGGACCTGGCTGCTCTGGGGTGCGCTCCTGAGTGAATCTCCTCCGCCCGTGGCTGGATGCATGTGTGGATGCAGGGCAGCGTGGCTCTCCAGGTGAAGCTCGAGGCGGACGAGCCAGCCGGGTTCTCACGGTGATTCATCCCCTGGAATCTCTTCCATTGACAGCTGGAGGCCAGTGGTGGTTTGTTCGACCTTTGTGGGTCAATCTCCCTCTGGATAAACTTTTTATTATTTTTTTGGTTAGAGCATGATTTTATCAAACAATGGATTTGGTTGACTCATTTCTCCTGGATTCGAACAGGCACATTGGTTGCCCTGAGTGGATTGATTAGCCAGCTAGTTCTCAACCCTGGCTGCGCATTAGAATGACCTGGGGAGCTCCCAGCAGGTCCCGCTGCCCGGCCCCAGTGCCAGAGATCCCATCCCTGCATCTCCAGGCATGGGGCCTGGCTGTGGCTTGTGAATGAGAGAGAAGCCCGGGTGGGAGCCAGCTGCGCGGGGACCAGGCAGCTGCCGTGGGAGGCTAGCAGTCTGGGCTGCGTGCGGGGGGCAGAGTTTGGCTCCAACCGTCCCAAGGCCATTTGGTCTTCTTAGTGAGAAGGGTCGGCTGCCGCAGTTGTTTGGCATGATGTGGACAAAGCTGCTAATGGATTGGGCCTTTTGCAGTGGGTCAGATGCTCTGGCCTGGGGTGGGGCAGCTACCCCCGAGACACTGGGGGAATGGGATAGGGGAGGATGCTCGCAGAAGCCCCAAGGTCCCAGACGACCAAGGGACTCTTCACAAAGGCCCAATCGCCGTAGAGCATCAGCGCGCTCTTTAAAATGTGCACAGCAATCTCAGTTGGGTCTTTAACCCCGAGGAGAGAGGGTGGGAGGCTGGAATTCCTATACTCATTTTGCTGATGACCGAACGGGGGACTGGGTGAAAGGAGTCCAGCAATGTGGTGCAGTTAGCTCGCGGCAGATGGACCAGAACTTCGATCCCATGTACTGGACATCCAGACCCAACTTCCCACACAGTCTGGAAACCAGAGACACTGCTGGACCGTTCTCACCCTGAACAGCCACCTTCCTGTCTCTTCCTGTCTAGCTCCCGTTTCTCTCCTGGGGCGGCTGTATGGTGGGGGGAGGGGGTAGTCAGGCCTCTCTGATGGCTTCTCTTTGCAGTTTCCACCCAGAGAGACAGGAGGTTTTAGATCAGCTTCCTGTCCTTTGCACAAATGATGTCAAGAAATGTCACAGGCCCCTCAGGATGGCCGTTGTACTTTTAATATCTGTGAACGAAGGAAGTACACCCCTGACAAAAAAGCCCTTCTTGAATCTGGAGCACTTTTAAGTTAGAAAAGCCATCATTGCAAAAACACATACTTCAAAAAATCATAGTCCAACTCATCTGGGCAGGACAGAATATTTTCTGTAAAGATGCTTTTGCTATTATTATAAGAAGACATCTTTTTTTTTCAAGGTGTCTATTTAAGTGTGTAGGAAATGTCGTACTCTGTGGAATGGAGCTGACAGGTGTATGGGACATCATCACACTATTACCCTACTTACTATGGAAATTCTCATAATAAAAAACATAAACTTAAATAAAGCAAATAGTTGGCCCAACATGAATTCACAGACCCCTTAAAATAATTTTGTCTCCTCGTTATTCTAACATCTGTAGCCACAGACTGGAGCCAGCGGTTTTAAGTTATTAGTGAATGCCTGTCATCTAGGGTTTGGTTCAGTTTGGTTTTTCATCTTTTACGTCGACAAGGCCCAGAGTGATGACTGTACTTGTATTTTGCTTTTCCCATTCCGTTCTGCGCAAACTCTGTCAACAGCCGATCAGTAAGTCCTGACCCATCCCTACCATGTGTTAGCCTCCTGGGGTTGGGGGTGGGGTGGTTAGTGAAATCAAGAGACACAGACCTTCCTCCAGGAAGCTCGTGTCATGTGGGAGATGGGTGCTGAACAAGTCAAACAGATGGTTAATAAAATCGGTGCGAGAATACAGAGTGCTGGGAGAAGAGGAGCAAGCATGACGCGGGAGACTCATCTGGCCCTGGGCAGGGAGGCTTCCTGGAAGAAGTGACATTTCAGTTGAGACCTGAATGGTCAATGGGAGCCTGTCAAGCCCAGAAACCACTGCAGAGTCTTTTCAGGCATTCTGGAGAGCCTGGGGCCCCCAGTTCCCCGCTGTCTGTGGTCAGGGCTCTGGGTGGGGGGAACCCGCTGTTGAGCGTAATGAGCTCCCAGAGAGAGCAGCAGGAACCCCTGCCTGCCCCTTCCACCCTTCCCTGTCAACAGCCGGCCCTTAACAAGTGACTAATCTTGAGCATGTTTGATATGAAGTGGGACAGTAAAAATAATCACCTGTCAGGGATTCTATCTTCATAAAGACACGGTAATGATCAGGTTTCAGAGTGCGTGGGCGGCGCGAACCCCGGGAGCTCCCCCTTCAAACAGGGCATTGATCTTCCCTGACTGCCTGGGATGGCCCGCATCCAGCGTCAGCTCATATTTCCTGGGCCTTTCACTGGGAGATAAATGCAAGGAGGCCAGCCACGATAAAAAGATAGCGCTGAGCAGGCTGCGTGCATGGTGCGGAGCCCTGCCCACCGCAAGGTATTCCAGAACCGGTCACATAGTTCATATTTTTGAGTATTTTCTAGGTGCCAGGCACCACGCGCCGCACTCTATCTGCGTCGTCAGATTTACTCCTTCGGATTCTTGGATTTGGAGATTCCTCCTGTTGAAGCCTGAACTCTTGATCCCCCGCCCCAGTGTCTGCTCTCCCTGCATTCCTGCCAGTGCCTCGGTGGTGGCCGCCTCCAGAGCTCGCTGAGCAAATCCCGCGGCCCAGGCATCTGCTCCTGCCTGGGTGGCTCCTACCCTGGGCCAAACCTACATCCTCCCTCACCTGCATTGTTGCCTTTGTCTCCCCGCGGGCTTCCTGACTCCCACCCTTGCCCACTGCCACTTCGAGCCCTGTAGCCTGTGACGCTGCGCACGGCAAGGGCGCGGTCCCACAGCCGGCCGCGGGCCCGCCTCTCCTTCAACCCCGTCCCCTTCCCTTCCGGATTTGTCTCCACAGTCACACCGTTAGGTTATTTCATCTCTAGCTTACTCTTTGTTTTCCTGCCTGGCTCCTGTATTCTTCCTGTGTCGCTCTTTGCTGAGTGCCCAGTGCTGGGCCCTGGACTGCGATCCGGAATGGATGGATGGGCGGGGGCTCCAGGCCAGACCACCTGGGCTTGCCTTCCGGCTCTGCCACTTCCTGGCTGTCCTCACTGAAAGCTTCGTGCTATTTTATGCCGAAGGCTGGCTGGTTCCCCCATATCCAATACCTGTGACCCCTCTTGTCCTAGCGCCCCCCAGCACCACCCCCATAGCTCCAGAGGCACTGTGCGCTGTGGGTTCTGGCCGAGGGGGGACGGGTACAGGCAGAAAGGACGGGCCCCGTGGCCCACGGCGGGCCAGCAAGGCTAGAGCTTGCGACCCCGGGCAATCTGCAGTAGCCACACTTAGAGATGGCAAGACTCGGGCAAGGGGAGCCATCCCGCCCAGAGCACGAGTTCCCAAAGACTTAAATCCCTCTCTCCTGAATGCAGTAATTCTGCTTCTAGGGGCTGAGCCCAGAAACCATCTGAGACGCACACAGAAGTTCGTGCAAGAATGTGGGCGGTTTATCACCGCAGTTATAAGAGGGTAAATCTAGGAGGAATGTCAGTGCCCAAAATGAGGGGATCTGATCATAACTATGAATAAGGAGCCAAGTGAGGGAAAGCTGTGCAGACGTTGATCTGAATTTCCCTGTCCTCGTGCAGAACCTAAAGACGCAACCTTGGTCTCAGCGTATGGTGTGCTGTGAACGTGTGCTCCTGTGTGAGTGCGGAGGATGAGGCTCCTGTGGAATTAAAACATGTATCACATTATCCAGTGATCATGCCTTAGCAGCGACATTACTGGTGATTCTTATCTTCTCCATATTTGTTCTGCATTTTCCGAATTTTCTAACATAAAAAGTGCGTTACTCTTATAATTGATATAAGATAGTAAACATCAAGAACTTATCACTTCACCAAAACATGGGTTGCCCTGGTTAAAACGCAGCAAGTTAAACCAGTCCTTTCATCTGGTATCTCCAAGAGCCTTGAACAATATGATTATACCACCTTTTAAAATAGTCCCGTGCGTGGACAAGATGTTGAATGACAGTACTCAGCAAATGACTAATGTCCACGGTCCTGAGAGGAAAGTAGTAATAAACACATGAGTAACTGAACGAGCTACAGCCGAGAGCTCTTGGGGACTGAGGCTCTCCTCCATGATTGGCTATGATCCCACTCTGGGCCAGTGGGTCAGGAAGGATGCACCCCGCTGTCCTCACTGTGGAAATGATAAAAAGGAGCCCTCTCAGAGGTGAGGCCGCTCACCCAGAGTCGCCCGGCTTGTAAGGGGCATCTCCCCGGGCCCCGAATCTGTGCCTTTCTGTGGCGTCACACTCCAGGACAGGATGTGGGACCCATAAGTATTAACTGGGGAGAGAGAGGCGTTTCCAGCTGGTGGAGCAGCGGGGGTGTGGGGTGCCTGGGTACCAGAAAAACTGGCATTTGCGAAAGCAAGGTGTGAGCTCGCCCACAATGGGGTTGCTGTATTCTGGTCACACCCACTTGGGGCCCACGCCCACAACAGCAGGCAGATGGCGTGCCCTGAAGATCCAGGGGGGCTGACCAGACTCACCGTCAGTGACGTTGCTCATGCTCAGCCTGCTGCCCCCACTCTGAGCCCTCCTCACGCCCTCCTGCCAGCACAGCGAGCTGTCCTCTCTACACGTCCACCCCTCGGCTCTGTAGCTCCCATTTGTTTGCATGGCTGTCATGTGCAGGACATTCTGTCCCCAGAGCGAGTCCTAGAGGATGGCACCAGGTCACGTCTATCCCACTGTCTGTGCCAGGTGAAGTCAGCAGATCCCTCTGGGTGATGTCGCTGTGCGTGCCCAGTGTCCACCTCCACACCCCAAATGACTTCTCAGCCAAAGCGCTGGTTCCCCTCCTAGGTACTGAATTGTTACCTGCCCCTCCCCCATAGATGCATACATTGAAGCTCCAACCTACGGTGTGGTGGGTATTTTGAGAGGGGCCTCCAAGTAGGTGGTCAGGGTTAAATGAGGTCATAAAGGTGGGGCCCATTCTGATGAAGTCAGTGTCCGTCCTACAAGAAGAAGAAGAGACACCTGAGGGCTCTGTCTCTGAGCGTATGCTCAGAAGAAAGGACAGGAGAAGACCCAGCGAGAAGGCAGCCCATCTACAAGGCGAAGAGAGAGGCCTCACGAAGAAGTACCCTGCCAACACCTAGATCTTGGATTTGAGGCCTTCAGAACTGAGAGAAAATAAATGTCTGTGATATTCTGTGGCATTTTGTTACAGCAGCCTGAGCAGACTCGTACATCCCCCGCGGCCAGCAAGGGAACATGTCACTTACTCAAGTGGGGCCAACCTGACCAGCTCTGCCCCCCCTGGATTTCAAATCAGTGTTGATTGATGCACAGGCTAGAAACAGTTGGCGTTGACTCATTCTGAGAGCGGTGTCAGGCTGGGCCCTCAGGCTATCTGGGTTCCCCACACTCTGGGACCTCATTCTAAAACTCCTGTCGAGCCCATGGGCTATCCCAGAACAATCCATGAATTCCTTCTTTTCTTAAGTTAGAAATGTTTTCACTGCAGTGAAAAATCCCCAAGTAATGGAACTTTATTTTTATCCTCCTGGTAGTAGAATATTAGTTTGAATGACCCTTAAGAGAGCAAAATGCTTTCATGCTTAATGTGTTTGGATGAGCAGAAACAGCAATGCATGGGTTCCCCAAGTATGACTTTTCATTTCCTTTTATCCCTCTACCCCCCTTTGCTCATGGAAATGGGAAGAGAAATCTGAAAACGATTCATTCTCCAGCTTAGCCTGGTTCCAGCCTCAACGGCAAATGCATGGATTTTATCCAAAACTAGATGAACATGAGGGCCTCCCATTTGGGAGGCAGCCAGAAACACGGATGGAATGGGACCGTTCTGCCACTGTCCCTAGATCACGGGGAAATGACCATTGTTTCTATTTTGCCAAGGGCTGGTCACTTATCATGAGGGCCAGAGGGCCAAGGGAAGTTCATTCCTCATTGCTGTTTTGCTTTGCAGTGCTAAATTAGTAATGGAACAGTTTGGTCCAAGGGTTTTCTTCCCAGAATTTAATAAAAGGCACAGGTGTGGCTGAGGGGCACTCAGCCACTTGCAGCTCGGGGCAGCAAGGAGAGCTGGTTCCAAGAGCTCCTATCTGTGCAGAATCAGTCTTGTTCTGATTTAAGACGAGCTCGTTGCCAAGTAGCAAAACACAAGGAACCCCTTTCTTTTGCAGTTTGGATGATTTCTTGGGCTGTGCATGTGTGTTGCTTTATAATAAAGGTCTAGTTGAAAGCTTATTCCAAAACCTTTAACCAAACCTAAGGGAAAGAGTTGAACTTGAGAAAGGAAAAAGTAGGCATGGTTATGGCATTCATGCACCCCAAATAGGATCATTGAAAGGTTGTTTCCAAGGATGGAAATAAATGAAGGAAGGGATCTGGTGTGCCAGAGAGTTTCAGGAATCACCATTGTCACCATCAACACCACTGACATCACCACCATCGTCATCACCCCATCATCATGATCATCATCATCACCATCATCCACACCACCATCGTCATCACTAACTTTATTTGACCATTATTATGTGCCAGGCACCATGCTAACTCCTCGAGGTCATTAGCACCTCCCTCTTATTTTTTTCCTTACACTCTATTCAGTTTTTCTTCATGGCACTTACCTCTCCCGGGCATTACATCATAGATTTATTTGTTGGTTGGTGTGGGTTTCCTCTGCCCTTTTCTGCCCAGAATGTAAACCCTGCAAGGGCTTTTGTTTTATTGGCAGTGGGACTCCCAGAACTAGCCCAGAGCCTGTGACATGGTGGGTGACAGATAATTGTAGTTGAATAAAAGAATAACAAGAAGGACAATTCTGTGAGTTGGTGCCATCACATGATCATCACAGAGAGGAGGGGAATGATGCCCACTGAAGCTGAATAGTTTGCCCAAGTGTATTAGTATAGAATAGACCTCAGAGTCAGGTGGTTAATACAAGCCTTAGGCTCTTCGACCTCTAGAATAAGTTGTGCCTTCGTCTTTGCCTGAGAATTAACAAGACATAGATGCTTCAAGACTTTTAAACCTCTATGTATCTGGTTATTTTTCTAAAGCAAAGGAAAGGCACTTCCACTCTCCAAAAGGGGGAAAAAAAACGTGTCTAAGAGTGGACAACCACCCACGTCTGCTTCTCTGCTTGACATAAAAACCTGAGCTGTGTTCTCCAAAAGACTTAATGAATGAGTTGACAAAGTAAGAACCATTTGCCCCTAACCAAGGCAGGGGTAAAAGTTGATTGACAAGGCTCTAATTAAACCCCAATTTATAATCTAACAGCCTGAGATCTTTCAGGTCATAAAGGACTTTGATCCTAGAAATTGTGCTAATCATAGTTCCCCACCCCGACCCCCCTCCATCTCTGTGTGCCTTCCCTAACTTCTGGATGGGTGCTGTGGAGGCAGGGCTGCAGGCCTTGTTGAAAAGAAATTAGTTCCCTGCAGTGGCTGAATGAGCTGTCTTTAAAAATAACAGCAGCCCAACATGGGGTCTTGAGATAGCAATCTGGCCATGGGCTCCCTCAGTGGGGACATCGTTTGCATAGTGATGCCTGCCAGATGGTTCTGAGACAAATTCCCCTATCTGTGATGATGAAGGAGCTGCCACTGCTTGGGGTGGGGGTGGGTGGGGATGGGCTGGTGGGGTGGGGTGCGCTGCTCTTGTGGGACTCAGGGAACGACTCTCTCTAATGGTCTATGGGGAGGGGATCCAAGTTAAACACTAGGAACTGATGCAGTGTGGTTGGAGGAATGGGTGGTTCTCAGAAGGGTGAGGATGTCGGGCAGCCAAAGGGCAATACCCGGGGGTATCCTCTCTGTGCTCAGCTAGAGAGGTTCAGATAAGTGGCTCCAGATTTGGTGATTTCAGAGACCAAGAATTTTTTTTTTTTTTTTTAAATCAGGTGGATTGACCTAGGCTTACAAACTTTCATTGTATCTATTAAGTACTTGAAAAATAACAAGGAAACAGTTGAACAAAAGTGACAAATTCCTACTATCTACCTCTATAACCAATTAATTTATTTTGAAAAGAATATTTTAACACACACCAAAAAAGTGGGAAGAACATCATTACAGATGAAAGATAGACCTTCTCAAGACAGGGCAGTAGATAATCGTGAACAAATTCATGCATACTTATATGGCCCTCATTTCTCTCATTTATCCTTTGGTGAAAATTTGTTATAGATCCACTGAGCCCAAGGCCTGATGCCTGAAGGATGACTGTAAGTCCCTTTGGGCTGGGACAGTTAAGTTGAGGCGATTCTTAACTAATTAATGTCTACTAATAGGTTTTAGTGTCTCCTTTTATTCTTAAATGGGCTCTAGTTTGGACAACCAGTTATATGGTCACCCTAAGAATTTGGGTCCTCTAGTGCAGACAGGGATCAAGACTTTGATTTTACTCAGTGACTCTGGGGATATATTCTTAACGCTCTTTCGAAATACTTTCATTCTGTATTTCATTGAAGGAAGGGCGAACCTGGTACGGTGAGATTTGTTCTCTCTTCATCACCCCTCTCTCTCCCTAACAGCTTTGTTGAGATATCACTGACATATAGAAAGTGTATATTTGGGGTGTCTGGATGGTTCAGACAGTTGAGCATCCAACTTTTGGTTTCAGTTCAGGTCGTGATCTCACCCGCCCTCGGGCTCTGTGCTCAGCGCGGAGTCTGCTTCAGATTCTCTCTCTCTCTCTCTCCCTCCACTCTGCCCCTCTCCTGGCTCGCGAACACGTGCACTCTATATCTCTAAAATAAATAAATAAAATCTTAAAAAAAAAGAAAGTGTATATATTTAAGGTGTATAACTCGATATATAACTTGATAGAGGTATACATGGTGAAATTTCTTCCTTCTTCCTTTTCTTATTCTACATGATGGTCTGAAAGGTCTTTGTATAGATGAGCAAGCAGTAGAAGAGAGATTAAGAAAAACATTATACATATAATTCTGTCCCAATTTGTCATCTGGCTTAGAAAAGAGGGAAACTCAAACTCTCCCCCTTGCCCGCTATTGTGCAGGAAATTCACTGGAGACTCAGCAAATGGGGACACACCACAGACAGATGACAGGATGTGGTCAAAACGGGGTCTACTAGTCTCTTCCCGGGCTGTGTTCCAGTACTTACGTGTTGCATCGTGCTTACAGAATCACCCCACACAATGATGGAAGAGACACCTCGCTCTGCCACCACTTTCCACACCGTTCATAGAATGTGCGCCCCCATGTGCTAATGGAGAAGGACAGGAATTTGAGGCAAAGGGGTGTTGTCAAGATGAAAACCAAAATAGTCAATATCGAACATGATCCTATGTTCATGGAGTGAGTGTGTCACCTCTAAAAGGACCGCTAACCATCCTGAGTGTTAGCTCCATCTAAATGTCTGCAAACCCAGGTGAGGATGATGATGGCTGATGATAGTGACGGTGACGGTCATGCTGGTGCTGGCAACAAATCTTGCAGCCTCCTGAGGGCCCACGGGGCACCCCCGAGTGGGCAGTGCTGCCTCCTTGCACGAGGAGAGTGAAGGCAGCAGAGATGGGTTGGTGCCCATTCCCCACCAAGTAACCCACTTGACTCTAAAAACATTAGGTTTGATGGGGGATTTCAGTGTTTCCTGGTCCAAACACTCACTGACAGATGAGAAAATACCGCAAGGCCAGAGAAGGAAAGCTCCAAGTGTTCATATTCTTGCCCAAGACTGTAGGTATTCAGCAATTTTTTTTTGACCTCTAGGGAAGGTGGTCATTGGGTTTGGCCAACCACAAGAGCTCCCCAATGATGTATTCTTTATCTTCCTCTGTCCTGCTCTGCCCTGCGTGGGGTTGGGACTCCGTATGCCTGTATCAAGCTGAGCTAAGCCTGCCCTCTGCCAGAACATGACATGGGCCAGACCTTTTGCCTCAGGACCCCTGTGGCGGCCACTGGTGCTAGGTGGTTGACGGAGTCATGCCCTCCTCAAGGGGAACATCTGGGCATACAGGCCTGAGTTCTCATTTCTGAGTGACCAGATTGTTGAACAAAAACAAATACCTGCTTTGTGCGTATTTCTTTCCTTTTGGGGGGTTCAGGAAGAGTTGACGTTGGAATCACAGTCAAAGACGTTGCCAGAAGCTCTCTGAAGGAAAGGGGAGCCAATTGCCAGCATTCAAAGCAGCGGCCAAGATTTAAGAAGCTTAGACACCTAACCTGCCTTGATTTAGAACCCTTTCAGGCTGACATTTAATATCGACGTGCCTGGTGGGCAGGTTTCTTGCAGTGTTTAGGGAAGGCTAAATGGGATTGGAACAGCGATGACCTCACCCGGAGCTTGGCGCCCCTCGGGTCTGGTGCCTTATTGAGCCCAGAGCAGCTCAGGTTGTGGAATTCCCAGGCTGGCCCCACAGTCCCGGTGGGACTTGGAAAGCCAGTGTTTATCCCTTAGGGCGGAAGGGGGTGTTTTTGCTGGGGAGGGGTGCAGGCCCACCAAGGGAGATCTATACAGACTACATAGCCATCACCATTCTGCCCGTGGAGAAGACACATGCAGAGCTAGGCCAGCTAGAGGCAGAGCTGGGACCAGGGGCGGACATTCTGGGGAATTTCGTTCCACATATTGTTTGATTGATGACAGCTGGTTAAAGAAAGTTCTGTCCACCACGGGAACTGTCCAGACGGCTTAGAGGACCGCTTGGCTGGGGGCACTGTTGAAGGGTTTCCAAGTCTGGGCAGGGCAAGGATGGGCTAAATGAAGTCTGAGGTCTGACAGTCGGTCAACCCACGAGAAAGAGGACATGGTTACCAGCTTCTATGTAAGGGCCTCTGGAATAGAGTAACGCCTCACCTAACTATGCTTTCAAATGCTAAGCACCCTAAACGAGCTGAAAAACAATGGAGGTTAGCAAGAAAATACAAAATGACTCAGAATTTTCAAGTGTTGCTACAGGGTTCTCGGTTTCTGAGTAGGAAAGAACACAGGCTCTTATCGGTGACCCAGTGACTCCTACTTTATGCATGATTCTAACAGACTCGGTGGATTGCCCAGCAGTAGCTGAGAGAGAAAAGTACATTTAGGATATTGGGGGAGAATATAATTTTTAATACCAAGATAACAAAGTAGAGAAAAGTAATCACAAGTATGGCAAAGTGAGGCCATTTACTGAGAGGACCAACAATTGCATAAACTTTGGGAGTGCATGAAGAGGGGCCAAGTTATGGGTCATCAGTAAGATGTTAAATTATGTTCAGTGATCTCTGTTAAAAAAGAGTAATATACATTATATCTTATAGAGATCTGTAATGGAAGATTGGGAGGTAGTTCAATAACTGGAAATTTGCAATACATATGGCAGACATATGATTAAGATCCACATGATAAAAGCACATCTCTGTATCAATATGAAAAATATAAACAGCTGAAAGAGAAAAATGAGCCAAGGGCAGGACATAAATAAGCATTTCGCAAACACACTGTACAAATGGCCAATCTACATGTAAAATATGCCCACCATGATTAATAATCAAATGCAGGCACACATTTGAAAAGGAGACTTAATTTTTGTTTGCCAGATTGTCCAAAATTGAAAAGACCAAAATATTCCAAGTTAGTTGGGATGTTGGGATGTAGGTCCTCTTAAGCATGGTTGGAATGCATTTTGGAAAGGCCAGTTTGGCACTTTTTATTAAATTGTCATCTTATCCCTTATCAATTTATCTAGAAATTCCACTTCCAGCAATTGTCTGCCCCTCTAAAAAATGAATATGAAGACTTGTGTTCAAGGATCATCATTGAACCTAGAATTATAAGACATTAGAAACAGCCCAAAGTCCACTGGACTATTCATGTGGTGAAATATTATGAAAACATCTAAAAATGACATATCTTTGTAAAATGATGTGGACAAGATATTGTGAATAAGATAGTGTGGGTGAAATATATCGAACAGAGGAAGTTGTAGAATGGTATATGAAATATGATCCTTTTGGTATAAAAATTATTATTTAAACCCGATTTATACTGAACTCTGAAGCTATTCTCAATCCTTGGGGCCGATGTTCTCTCCAGAAACAGGGCCAGGAAAGGGGGTATTTTAACTTGCTATTGTTTTCAGTTTAGAAAATCAGTCATTTTCTTTGGGCCAGGCACTCTGCTGGGTTCTTACAAAAATTATCTAATTTCAACTTCACCAATACCCTCTAAAGTTGAACCTCCTTACCTGAGGCTCAGAGTCATTGTGAAACCTGTCAACAGTTAGTAAGTGGCTCAATTAGGATTCAAATCCAGATCCACATGCCCTCAGAATTGGGGCTCTCAGCAATCATTCCATGCATCTATCCATGCATCCATCTGTCCATCCATCCATCCATCCATCCATCCATCCATCCATCCCTCCATCCTTCCATCCCTCCATCCCTCCATCCAACCTTCCATCCATCCATCTACATGTCCGTCCATCCATCCCTCCACCATCCACACATCCATCCACCATGCATCCATCCATCCATCCACCCACCCACCCACACACCCATCCATCCACCCACACATCCATCCATCTATCCACCCACCCACCCACACATCCATCCATCCACCCACACATCCATCCATCCATCCATCCATCCACCCACACATCCATCCATCCATCCATCCATCCATTCATCCATCCATCCATCCATCCATCCATCCATCCATCCATCCACCCACACATCCATCCATCCATCCATCCATCCATCCATCCATCCATCCATCCATCCATCCACACATCCATCCATCCACACATCCATCCATCCATCCATCCATCCATCCATCCATCCATCCATCCATCCAATACTTATGAGGGTCTTTTTTGAGCCAAAATATGCTACATCTTTTTGTTTGAAGATGTGATTAAGGGTAGAAAGTTTGTATGATGGGATCACATGTAGAATGCACAGGGGTTGGTCCCTATTCAAATATTCACAGGGATAAAGGACAAAAACTCTATTTTTCAAACCTCAGACATGGAATCCCCAAGCTGGAGCTATTGTGCCTTTGTGATATCCATTTCCTAATGTAGGGAAGATCCTAGGATTTAAAAGAGTTGGGAAATGGAAGTCCAAACCAGGGGGCAAGAAGAGGGCTTTTTCTGATCAGCAAGAAGCCTGGGGGGTGGGGGAAGGTCAGCACGAAAGTCTGAAAGAAGTTTGGGGAGGAAGGGGGACAACAGGAGCCTTTGGGGGTTGGGGAGGACAGTGAAGACCAGTTCAGGAGATGGGAAAGAATAGGACTGGGAGGGGGACAGAGAGGCAGGGCGTCGGGGGACCCAGGGTTCCACCAGTAGACCCTAGAGCAGAAGAACTGTGCTCCCCACTGCTGCCCAGAGGCCTGGGACTTGGGCTTCGGCCCAGAGCTAACCCATGCTGGAGCTCGCTGAGCCACCCGTCTGCAATGCCTTGCAGGTCAGGAGTGCCCTTGTGGCCGCCAGGCTCGCAGGGAGCTCTCGAGAAGGACTGGTGCTCAAACACAACTTCCAAGCGACTCTGACTGGGTCTATCTAGAGAGAGGGCAGGTGTCTCCTTCCTTCCTTTCTTTTTTTAATAAATATCTCCAGGAAATTCTAAGATACAGCCAGGTGGAGAAACAGTGTCCTAAATGCCTCTGAAATACAACCCTTTTTAAATACTATTACCTGTTCGCCCATTTTGCAGTCCTGGGGTTGCAGATTTCCTAGAACGGCGGTGGGGGCAGGGGTGGTGGTGGCTGGGCTTCAGGAAGCGAGATGCTCATCCAGACCCAGCTGCGCACTTGGGTGTGAACTTGGCTGAGTCACTGCCCTCCCTGGGCTCGCGGTGCATTCTCAGGAGGATTTGTCTGAATCGCTCACGCCTGCCCCACTGTGGCTGCCCCAGTGGGTGCTCGTGGAATGAATGAATGAGTGAACAAATGTGAGGCCTGTTTTAAATAACCAAACTTAATCTTGAAAAGGCAACATCCCTACCTGCTTTACCCTTTATGGCTGTGAGACTGTTAAATCCAGACTCCCTAGAAGGTCTCTAAGTCCGCTCCTCCCATTTCATGGGGTGATAGGGTTAGAGGGTGAGAATATGCTGCTGCCGTATTTTCCAAACTTTATTTCATTTTCGAAAACCTCAGAGTTTACAACCCTAAAGCCACCCTTTAAACCACGAGGTTGGAACATCACCAACGTGCCTGTTTAAACTCCTCTTTAACTTGCCGGTTAGACCAGCAAAAAACCAGCAGGCATCTCGAAAAGGTCAACCTTCCCAGGCCAACCCACCCTTTTGCCGTTTGCAATTTTGCAAGAAGGGACCTGGGGCCTGACCAAGTCACACACTGTCTGATTTGAGCTTTTCCCCACTAATTAAATTCAAACCATTAATCAGATGAGAGACTGTTTTCTTTTTGCCTTTGACCTCAAGTTGCTTTGCTCTTCGCATCTGTCACCCTGGAAATTTTACCCTTCTGGGAGAGGGCTCACTTGAGCTTTTGAAGTTGGCAGAGAAAAGATAAGGCGAAGGGGGCGAACAAGATTTGCTTTATGCAAAGTGACCACGAGGCCCGCCTGCAAGCCAGCCGACACGGACCCGTTAGCCTGCATCCAGAGATGGGATATTCCTGTTCTAGTTGCATTTGTTTGCTTAACCATACAATTTTCATAGACTGTGCCCGGGGATGGGTGTAATTTGTCTTTTAAAAGTATGTTACTCTGCAGTTCACACCCCTAACTTCCTCACCCTGATTGGTTTATGGGCAGTTACTGTCTGGGAAAAAAAAAAAAAAATCCTGGACAGAGTTCAGTAGTGTTCCTTACCCACTTTAAGGTCACGTTTGGCAAGGTGAGCTGGAAATGACGGCTGAAAAATAGACACCGGCCACTTGTAGCATGCCCTTTATCGTGCTGAAAGGTGTCCCTGGCCTTAAGTAGAGGTGACCCAAAAGAAAAAAAATCTAGAACCACAGTCAGCCTGTGGGACTTGAACCCAGGGACTGGGGAGGGTTCAGGGCACCACCCCCTGCCTGACATTGCTGTGTAATGATCTACGGTGTCTGGTTTCCAGAACGTCATGGTTATCAACCGCTGGGGCTTACTCGGATTAACATCTGAACACCGAGGCCGGTCCCGTTCCTTGGGTTGGCTTCGTTCGCTCACGTGAACCGTACCCCACGCGCTGACGTGTCCAGAAATGGCTGGAGCCCAGTGGTGAACGTTCCCATCCCGGAGCCACAGCGACTACCCTGGTGAGTGCTGTCTCTTACTGCATGGCATGCAGGCTCTGCCATAGTCCTGCACCTCCTAAATCCATGTGGGCTTCAGTTTCGAGCCTCTCCAGAGGGAGGTTCCGTTAGCTTATTAACCAGGCAGCCGACAGTTCTCTCCTAACGAGAGCTTCACGCGGTGAGAACCCTGGTCATTTTGAAAGCGGAGCCCCTGTCACAAATGTCCCCCGAACCACATGCCGTCGGAGGTGCTGAAATATGGTCCCTGACCTTAAGGGGTCATCTCTAATTGACTTTGGTTTGGTCCCAAGTATCAAATGAGCAGACACAAAATGAGACATTCTGAGGAAGACATGCTGGTAGGCTGAGGATTTCGTGGAAGTGCCTGAGCTTAAAGAGCCAGTGATCTCTGCAGGAGCTTCATAAATGCGCAGGCGCTGGGACCCCTCCCCAGAGGCTCCGGACCTCAGTCCGAGCATCACAACTGTAACAGCTCTGCCAGGCCAGCCTGAGGCGGAGCCTGTGTTGGGAAGAGTGCTTTAGGTCGAAGCCATCGACCTCCTAAAGTTAGTGAGACCACATTGTCTCGACCATGGCGGGCCATGAGTAAACTCGTGAGGGGATGAAGAAAGACTCGGTGGGGAGAAAGGCCAGCACTGGGAATGCCCAGGTCTCCGGTGGGCAGGCCAGCTAGTCGTCAGGTCTGACCCCCATGCACGCTCGTGAACATACTTCTCACAAATCACAAAGACAGCCTCCCTTGTGACCCCATACTCCACCTGCACTTAGAGAGGGTCAAGAAGGGCCTCCTGGCATGAGACACTGAGCAGGCAAAGGTTCAGGGGTGGGATGCTGTCTGGCCTAGCAGGAAGGCACTGGGCAGACCGCACATCTGTATCTTGCCTGGTGCCAAAGGCCACCGTTTCATGGGCGAAGGGAGGCTGTGGTCAATGCATAGAGAGAGATCACTGTCATTCCCTGTGACTAGTGCAGGCGCCTTCAACCGCAACAGGCTTATTTTGTTGGCCCAAAATAATGGGACTGCTTTAAAAATGGGACATTTCACATATAAATGCAGCTATCCTGTCGCTCTGGATAAACTCAGCAGATTTGGCCATACAGGGCCAGTGTTCCCATCTGGGAATGAAGCTCTGGAGCCCAGCCATGACTGTCACTTTGGACAAGGTCTGGGCTGACAGTTTGCCACAGTCCCCACCACCCCTTATTGTCTGCCCCCAATCCACTTCATGAGTCCACAGCATCTGCCTGCTTCCTGGAGGCAGTGGTTTGCAGTGCTTCAGATAGTTGGGGAAAATGTGTCCCCGGTGACATGGTCACAAATAATGTTGAGTAAAGTCATCCACAGTTGAAATTCCTTGCAGAGAGACTGGATCAGGTCACTGATGGGGGAAGCCGATAGCCAGTCACAGGTTAACGAGCCTTTTGCTCTGGGGAGGATATATAAATATACCCCAGAGGAGATCTGAACTTTCCCCCACCTATCTGATCCGTCTCTAATTGTTACCAATTGGTATTCCCTTACGCCCATGCTTTCTTTGTAACAGAGACGTTGTTCTCATTCTGCGGCTCAGAGTGACCCTGTGTTCCAGCTGCCCATCCACAGAGGTCACTGATTTCCTGGGACAAGAATTTTTAGGGTTTTGGTGTTTAAAACGTGCTATTTTCTTTCTTCCCTAAACTGGCTCCATTCATCTTAAATCACCAAGTGCACTGACATCCTTGAAATCTACTCTTGCTGGATTCGTATAACTAAGCAAAGTTACAAGAATGTCACCAGTCATGAGACACGCTGTTTTATTTTGTTTGTGCGTTTCTAAAAGATGACACATTAGCAGATGTTTGTGGCTACTGGGTTCTGTCCTTGTTGGCCTTTCAACCTGCATGGCAGATCGTTGTCTGTAGAATTGTGAGTTGGTGATTGCTTTAAATCCCATGCCATGCCCTCCGACCTCTGACGCGGTGAGCGTGTCGTGGGTAAGGATGAGTTCACCACCACCACCACCCCCCACCCCAGACTGTCCTGGAGTCTGAGCTGGTTGAGCAAGCATGACTGCTCCCAGAGATCATGGCCCCGAGCTGGAGCAGGTGCTGGATGGTGAAGTCCTTAGTGATCACCTGGCCCTGATCTGCTCGGGCTAAGCTCAAGCACTTCAACAATGAACAACAGTGGACAATGGTAGAGAGCGAGTCACCTTCCTCCTAGAGCTCCCTCCCTACCCACCGCCCGGTCCCTCTCAGTCGGCGGGGACACAGGGGATGTGGATGAGCAGATACCAGGTGCTGGGGAAGGGGTGGGGTAGCTGCTGGAGGGCACAGGCTCCTCTTGGGGCATGAAAATGGGACAGGGCCGAGGTGGTGTCTGCACACTTTCTGAATGGGTTTGGTGCCACCGAATGGTGCAGCTTTGAGGGTCAAAAAGGTAAATTTTATGACATGTGTACGTTACCACAATAACGAAAAAGGCAATGGGAAGGAAAAGGAGACTATTCAATGAGAAGTTTTTAAAATGAGAGGATCATATGGTTCTGGTCCTTTCCTTTATTAATGTGGAAAAAAGATTGATTTGCGATTGAACCAGCCTTGCAGCCCAGGAATAAATCCCACTTGGTCGTAGTGAATAATCCTTTTAATGGACCATTGGATCCTATTGGCTGGTATCTTGGTGAGTGTTGGCATCCATGTTCATCAGGGATATTGGTGTGTAATTCTCCTTTTTGATGGGGTCTTTGTCTGGTTTTTGGATCAAGGTAATGCTGGCTCCATAGAATGAGTTTAGAAGTTTTCCTTCCATTTCTATTTTTTGAAATAGCTTCAGAAGAATAGGTATTAATTCTTTAAATGTTTGGTAGAATTCCCCTGGGAAGCCATCTGGCCCTGGACTCTTGTTTTTTGGGGGAGATTTTTTATTACAGATTCAACTTCTTTGCTGGTGATGGGTCTGTCTGTTCAGAATTTCTGTTTCAGTTTTGGTAGTTTATATGTTTCTAGGAATGCATCCATATCTTCCAGATGGCATAATTTGTTGGCATATGAATCACTGAATTCTACCCCTGAAACTAATAATACACTATATGTTAATTAATTAATTTTAGAAAAAGTTAAAGAATTGAAATGAAAAATGACCACGACTACCCCAGAGAGACACGAGAAAGCCTTGTGTTCGTGGAATAAGATCATGGTCTTTCACCCTCCTCATGGGGGACAGTTATATGTGCTTGCGTGTTACGGTCACACGCACGCTCTCACGCCTACGCACACCGACACGCCGTGCATACACACACTCACTCCCACACTCCCTCTCTCACACATGGAGGCGTGCTCACACCCACTCACACCCTGGTGCCCTTCCAGCACATGTCTTGTAACCATGGCCGTGCCAGGTTGTCACTGCGCCACAGACATCCTCGTGTGACCTGGGCCCATCGGTTTCCTCACCTGCAGATGGAGACCACGGTCCCCCTAAGGATTCACAGACAAGTGATCCAGGGTATTGGTTTGTGAGCAACACAAACTGGGTGTCTTAAAACCATAGACACTTACAGTCTTGCTGTTCTCAAGTCTGCAATCAAGGTGTTGGCAGGGCCGTGCTCCCGCTGAACCCTGTAGGGCCATCCTTCCTTGCTCTTTGTGTCTCTGTCCTCCCCAGTGGTCCCCCTCTAAGGACCCCAGTCATCTTCGATCAGGGGTCCGCCCTACGCCAGTGTGATCTCATCCTAACTAATGACATCTGTAATGACTCTATTTCCAAGTAAGCTTGCATTCTGAGGGACCCAGTCAGCCCCCAGTGCCCCAAGTCCCTCCCCGCCCCAGCGCCTCTGAGAACCTCTTGATTCCTTCTGGAAACCCACAACTGTTTCTCCTGAGCCTCTGTGACTCTGAAGGGACCTCTCCAAAGCCCTGGCTTTCACGGTTTAAAGGAAGCGAACACTGCAGCCATGGTTTTAATTAAGGGTTGATGGGCCATGTCATGACATCATCAACAAAATGAGCATAAGACAAAGAAATCATTTGATAGGAGGCGTGGGAGGGCAGCCCAGGCTTTGCCATGAACCTGCATTATGTAGCAATAAAAGGCACTGGTGAACTTCGGGCTGTCCCTTGTTTGCTAAGAAGTTCCACCCGTGTTCATGGACTCTCCACAGCCCCACCAGCCCGAAGGCTGCCCGTGAGTGTGGACTTTGCTGTGCCGCTTAGCTGGGTGACCTGGGCAGGTTAATTCCAAACCTCCGGGTCTGAGTCATGTTATCTTCTGAAAGTCACGCACCGGGGACGCAGTGCTCTTGCAGTGGGGGCCGTGGTGTGACAGTGTCTTCCTGGAGCCGTGTGTCCCTGTGTGGCCTGCCTCTGCAAAACTGGCCCAAGACTGCAGGCAGCCAGATGGGGGCTCCAGGGTTTAGAGTTAAGCTCAGCTTAAATACGGGCTCAGGGGGTCCTTGGCTGAGTTTGTCCATGGCTGTCATTTCCCGAAAGTGCACAAAGGAACCAAAGTCTCCACACAAACCAGTGACGAATGAGAGAAGCAGGTCACAAACTACAGATACGCTGAGATTGTGCTTTCGTGGAGTTCAGAAGCAGGGAGGACCTCTTTATGGGTTCACAGCCACGCCCACAGGTACCAAGTGCAGAGAAGAGCGGGCCGTGGTCAGCTCCTAGGCAAGGAGGACACCGCGTGGGGGGCGGGTGGTGCGCACTAGGGCTGGGGGCTTAGGGCGCCGCCGTGTTTGATGATCGGCCTGGACCCGTCCTAAGAACATCTGTACTTTTGCTTCTTGAGGGAATTGGCTACGAAGTCGAGCTCCACAGCTTTCCAGCAGAGCGGGCCTCTTGGCTTTCCTGAATCTGTTCTCATCTGTGAATGGGAATAATGGGCCCACCAGAAAAGGGTGGTGAAAACCCCACATGTAGGCAGATGTCTGGAGGGTGCTCCTGATAATCACAACAATGCTCCGGAAGACACAGACTTTCTCTTACACCTGCACTGATTCCTGGCCGTGTGGCAGGTGTCAGATGCCTTCAGGACAGAGAGAAAAAGACACAGAGACAGACAGACAGAGACAGAGACGGAGGGAGACAGAGATGGAGGGAGAGAGGGAGAGAGCGTCCCGCCCACCCATGGATGACACCACTGGGGACCGTGCTGGTGGAGTTCCAGCTCCTGAGGGCGCTTCCTGTCCACCCGCCCCACGAACCCCAGACTTGCTAGGCCTGTCCTCACAATTATGTGAGCCAATTCCCAATTCCTTGCAATAAATCCCCTTAAAAATCCATATATTTACACTGGTTCCCTGCTTATTAATTAGATCATCTTGGGCCCATCGTTCTTTCTCTTGGACTGGAAATAATCACTCACAGAGAATTAAAGAAGAAGAAATAGTATGCCGTTCTCAGCCCGTGGCCCTTTCCAGTAACAAGCTCTCCATAAATGTTAGGCATTATCTTCGTTATCTTTGCTCAGCGTAATACTGGTGAAGAATGTGGGGATTCCCACAGGAGCTCCAGACGGAGGGTGGCACTCCCACACACACACACACGCAGGGGAGGGATGAGTGTGCTCCCGGGTGACCATAGCCAGGGACAGAGAACAGGTCCCAGGGAGGCTGGTGCTTCCTCCTGGGTCTCTTGGGAGGCTCACCCATTTGGGAGGTGAACCCAAATGCTATGCAGCAAAAACCACATGGAGGGGCTGCATGCGGGCCCCAGGGCATTGACCTGCTGGTGTCCACAGGACACTGTGTGTGTGACATCTTGGACGCCCATTCAACACCCAAGGACATTTGACAGCACCCAGAGGAGAGCCCCGAGGCAGAACCACCCAGCTAAGCCCTTCCTGAATTCCTGACCCAGGAGACCTGGTGCCCACTGCACATGCCATCCCCACAGATGGAGCGGATGCTGGCCAGGGTGCAGGGTTGACGTCCTGGCCCCATGGCTCCCTGATGGAAGACCCGAGGCACATTATTTTACCGTTTACAGTTTCCTAATCTCTAAAATGGGATCACGACTGTGGCCGCGTCCACAGGGGCTGCCCTGAGGAGGGAATACAGACATGCAGACTGAGCCCTGACCCGCTGGGAGCCTCTAGCAGTCTGTGGACCCAGGACAGACACGGGGGCCGGTGATGTGGCAGGAAAGTCTGAAGCTGCCTTCTTGGCTTTTCACACAAGGGAGGGCACCCGGCCAGCCTGGTCAGGGATAGGCAGAGCGGTGACTCAGAGCGTCCTTTTCCTCAGCCTGGCTTGGAAAGGGAAAGAGTGATGCCATCGTCATCCTGGGGAATCTGCTGCTTCTAGACCCGGCTTCATCAGTTCTGTCCGGGGGTGGGGAAGGTGACCAGCATGAAAGGAAGGAGGATTCGGCTGGGGGAAGAGGGGTTGGCGAGGAGGCAGAGCCATGGCTGACGTGCCCGCTTCCCCAGGTCTTCAGGGACAGAGAACCCAGGCAGAAAACACAGCTGTCCCGACATCCCATGCGAACCCACTCCCTGGACTGGCTCGCGAGGTCTTGCTGCCAGATAAGTCCCCTCCTCCCCTCAAAGTCTTTCCTCACCTGGCAAGCGAGGACATTGATGAGCCCCTTTAGCCCAAGCCTGCTGCTCCTGAGACATCCGTGGGGACGGAGAACCCAGCAGATGCCCAGGCCAGGCCCCCGACCCACGCTACGCAGATAACACCCAGGAGGCCTGGGGCCCGAATGCATCACCTCGCGAGCCTCCACGGTACTAGCTGGCAGCCTGGTGTTAGAAACCTCGAAATACCTTCCTCCTGCCTGAAGTTCACTCTTATTTTGGGCATTGAAGTCTTGAAGCCTCTGACTAGAAATCAGTAGCCCCGAGGTGGAGTCCCGGCCACCATCTCTCAGACGCAATCCAGACGGATGGCTAATATTTGCAGTGTCCATGGCACGCCCGGCTCCCTCTTGCGTGCTTTACGGACACCAGCTCATTTCATCCTTAGAAACAGCTAGGGGATGAGTACTGCGAGATCCCCCATGCAACAGCTGGGGAAACCGAGGTACAGGGCAGTCAGGGAGTCTGGTCATGGACGCAGCTGGGCTCGGAGCCCACGCCTCTGATGGCAGAATGTCGGCCGTGAACAATGATGCTGTCACCCTGGTTTGGCCTCGCAGGTCCAGTGTGGTAGTCCCAAGCCACATGTGGCCATTTAGACCTAAATAAATTACAATCAAGCCAATTAAATTTCAGTTCCTAGGTGCACTAGCTAGCTTAGGACCAGCAGCCAGGGGCGGCTTCCCTGAGCTGGTGACATGCGAGCGATGACAGCATGGTGAGAACTGCCACTCCCGTGAATCACACTGGAAGGGCGAGTGGGCGACCCAGCCAGCGTTTTTGGGAACCCCCAGCTGGAAAGGAGCTGCGGGTGGAGGAACAGCGAAAAGGCCCCAGGGCCTGGCGGGGGTGGGCAGTTAGCATCAGGCTGTGCAGGTGGAGGGGACCGGACCTCAGACAGAGGGCAGGGGGGCCGCAGGGAGGAAATGCGCATTTATTCCAAGTGCAAAGGCTTGATGTGTTCATACCGCTAGCAGCGGGTTACACGGGAGACGGCGCTCACGCCTCCTCGTTTCCCCAGTCCAAGTGGGGCCACAGGTAAGTGCTCTCGACAAACACAGAATCAAAAATGCTGCAGCCTTGTCTATCCGCTTCTCCTCTGGGACGTGGGGCGGTACCATGGGGTCTGAGTCCTTCATCGGTCTTGGTGCTGGGAGCTGGGCTTGGGTTCCAGAGCAGAGTGTGAAAGGGGCGTGGGCAGAGGTGTGGGTTTAAGACGAGCAGGAGTGGCTCCGGAACATGGTTAATGCAGACAGTCAGGGTGCCAGAGACAGTCTGCACATCTGAGCATGTTTGCTTTTATCTGTATGGGCTCACCTTGCCAAGACCGACAACTGCATTTGTCTCCTCGAAGGGAAACTGGGGGACTGGGGAGGTGGGGGGGTGACTCGTCACTGAAAACCCTCCTGTGCCTTGTACACTTTGTTCTGAGCGCGTTCAAAACACAGATAAATGGAAACCAAGCAGTTTTAGGTAGAGGCTGGTGAGCATCTTGCAGGAGGTCCCCTTTCATGAGAATATGGCCAGGAGAATATGGCCTTTCAGGAGGATGCACCATTTCGTAGTGAGATGACATGATCTTAGAGACTCCTGGATCTAAAAAAGAATGTTAACGATCTGGCCCAACCCCCACAGCACAGACGAACACATGCAGATCCGAGAAGTTAGGAGGCACCCGCGGCCACACAGCTGGCTCAGGGCATGCGTGGGATTGACATCCAGCCTCCTGCTCCCGGAGATGCTCTGTTGGGCCAGATTCTCTCCCTCGAATTCCCCATGTCTACGTTTTTATAACCCTGTGGCGCAAAAGAAAGAATTGCCTATATGATGGCTTCTATGTTTTCCAAAAGAAAATTGGAGCTATCATAATCCAACTGGGGTTTATGGGCGGGTTTGACGCACAGGAAGCCTGAGGACTCCGGGTTCTGATGGGTGAGGCGGTGTTGTCTGGGGTCTGAGGATGGTTTATGGCAAGACTGGGGGCGAGGAGACTTCCCAGCAAATCCCAAACATAGCCAAATATGGAGGATTTCATGAAAATCATGGACTTGGATCTGATGTGTGTATGATTCAACGTATGTGTGTATAATGAATGCAATGAATACAAAATGCTTTCATAATTTATTCTTATTGAACCTTGCATCAAGACCCATCCTAGGCACCTCACAAACATGTGTAACAGGAACACTATGCCATAATCACTTCAAGTGTGAAATCTTGGAGTCATGGATGTAAGTCCCTGTTCTGCCGTTCTTACCAGTTGTGTGCCCGAGGTCAAGTTACCTGACTCTGGGTGTCAGCCTATTTATCTGCACAGTGGGTTTATCACCAACTCTCATAGGCTTGCAAGAAAGGAGGCTCTGTCTTAGTTTGAACCATATGCAACTACTGACTTTTGACCTGTTTGTACTTGCAAAACAGACAGTTTCATATGGTTCAAATAGAGAGAGAGTTTAGCCCAATGCCAGCCCTTGGAAAGCACTCAATAAATAATAACTATTTTTTTCAACCTCTTTAGCCAGAGAGTTTAAACTTCAAGAAACCTTCTCACCCAAAAGATTCTATGTTTCTCCATTCATCATCCTAAGTTCTTTGGTTCCTTTGCCCAAAATTACTCTTGAGCAGGACTCCCTCAAACAACTAAAAGGCTTTCAGCCCAAAGAGAGAAAATCTTGATGATGATCCTTTGTCTCCGTAAACTCTTATTTCCAGGAGCTTCAGCATCACTGCAATACGGTTACCCAACAAGGCATTTTGGGGTCAGTTTAAGGAATGAGTCCGGAAGCAGAGAGCTCCCAAGGCAGGCTCCTGGCGATGCGCATTCCTCAGCCATATGTCATCCTTGCAAGGTGGGGGGCCCCATCACAGCCCCTGACAAATGCACGGCTCCTGAGCCAGCGAACCACCGGAGGTGAGGTTCACATGGGCTGACTGTATCAGAAGATACCCTCACGCGGAGAGACGCCGTTTCTAGTCCCTTTCCTGTCAAAACACGATAGCAACCAACATGGAAATGCCATTCTGCCTCCAGGGCCCGGCCCCTCGGATGTCAACGCCTTTCTCCAGGAGGGAGGACAGATGTGTGTGCAGATTGCTAACCCCTCCCTGCATGGAGAGATGGCCCTCACACCTGAGTCCCACTGTTCACTTCATGGACAGGATGGCCACAAGCACTGCCAGGTGGGGCTTTGGAGGGAACCGAAGGGGTGGCCAAAGGAGCCCAGTTACCGCTGGCCAGAAAAGAAACCGGAAGCCTTCCGTCCCCGCAGAGAACACACGGTCTGCCATGCCGAAAATGCACAGCTCCGTTACCAACACCAGCTACGTTTTCACATGTTTAGAGTGACAGTGTGGGTACAAATCATCATGGCTGAATTATTTACAGATCCATGCAATGCGTCGACTGTGTTGAGGATGGTGTGAAGGTTTAGTGGGTGGATTCCCTGGGGCCTCGTATTTGAGAGTCCGACACAGAAACCACCCTGGGCAGCCGTGTTGCTCTCACTGGGGGAGTGACCTGGTCAATGCGCATCAGTCACACAGGTGGGAATATCTGCACACTCAGCCACCACCGCCCCCCCGCCCACCCCACCCCCCGGCCCCAGGGTTACAGGTCCTCCGCCACAGGGCACACCCACAGATACTTTATCAATAAGCATCCTCAGGAAAAAAAGTTACCCAGAAAACAGATACTTGATCACATCACAAAGATAGAGCCTCAAACATACACTCAACATGTTGTGGACAAAACATGCTACTTTTACGTTTGGGAATCAGGCTATCCTCTACAGCATTCCCCACTTGTACGTGATCACTGTAACTGTAGAGAAGGGTGGAAAGAGTCCTGGGTCAAAGCTCCTTGGAGTACGGATTCGAAGACTGGACAGGGAAAAAGAATAAGAGCCCGGAGTATCTTGTGGTGGCAGAAAGCAAGAAAGTATTTTTGAAAAAAAGGATGGGCCATGTCAGAAGGGCACAAGAATTAATCCAGAAGATTTTGCAATGGCCAACCTGGGACAATCTGAACAACAAAATAAATAATGGGAGTGTTAGGTTATTACCCAAATAATAAATATCCATGAGCCCATACTGATATAAACAGATGTCTGGATAAATAAATACATGGGGAAGAGATAAATCTTCCTTGCAGAAGATTTCCATATACTAAATGTACAAGGAGTGAGGGCAAAGAGGAGTCACCGTTAATGAGAGTCACTGTGGCAAGACCCAGCAACAAATGCGAAAATTAGCGGCGGAGCTCTGACGAAGCAGAATGGTGGCAGAGCCTCGGGATTTCTCCCCTAAAAGATCTCCTGGGGGCACCTGGGTGGCTCAGATGGTTAAGCGTCTGCCTTCGGCTCAGGTCATGATCCCAGGGTCCTGGGATCGAGTCCCACATCGGGCTCCCTGCTCCTTGGGAGCCTGCTTCTCCCTCTGCCTCTCTCTCTCTGTCTCTCATGAATAAATAAATAAAATCTTTAAAAAAAAAAAAAGATCTCCTGGTTATGGTGAGGTGGTGACATACGCCCACACGTTCTTGTAGCCTGAGCCCTGAGGGGGGCGGTGAAGTGGGCTGGGCGTAGCTGGCAGACCCCACCCTAAGTGACCCGGGCCACCATGGTCCGAGACAGCACTCACCCCCTGGTAGGATGAGACGAGAAGAACACATCACTTCTGTCATGTTCTTCCCCAAATCCATAACCTCCTCTGACCATGAGCAAACACTAGACAAACCCAATTTGAGGGACATTCTGCAAAACACCCGACCAGGACTCTTCAGAGGATCATAGTCATGAAGAAGAAGGAAAGTCCAAGAAACTGTCCCAGAAGGGGAGCCTAAGGTGACATGGTGCTGAATGTGATGTGGTGCCCTGGCAGGGGTCCTGGCGCCGAAGGAGGGCCTGGCAGGAAACTAGGAAAGGCACGCGGAGTCCGTCTCTTGGGCCCTGGTTCTGCAGCTGGTGGTTTCTCACACCTGATGGATGTCCTTGGGTAGGGGATGGGGTCATCACTAGTGGGCGAGGTGTATTCGTAAACGCTCTGTACTCACCTTGCAACTCTTTGAAAATCTAAAATTATTTCAGAGTAGAAGGTTTTAAAAATGCTCCTGGCTCCTTGGTTTTCTTCCCCTCCTGGTGACTCGCTGTGCCTAGATGGGGTCTGTTACTTTAACAGAAGAGGGGAAAGATGAAGCAGACCCCTCGTTTGCTGCTGCTGAGGGTGTCACTGGGACAAGCATGTTGGGAAACAGCTCGGAAAACAGATCTGCTAAATACACAGCTTCCCCGTGATGCACTAATCCTACCTCTGCCTACGTACCCAACAAAACGGCTTGTGCACGTGGGCATGTGTGTAAGTGCGTGCATGTGCGTGCATCTGTGCGTGCCTACGCAAAGTCGTATACAAATTGTCCGTAGCAAATTCATTCATCATAGCCCAAAACTGGGAACAGCCCAGACGCCCGTCACCGTGAGTGGGGAAAGGGTGGCGTACTCACACGCTGGAACAGCATGCGGCAGCCTCCCCCAGCGCGACGTCCGGGGACCGCCGGGGTCCCCGAGCCTCTTTCAGGGGATCTGAGAGATCAAAGCAATTTTGTAACATCACCAGGATGCCATTTGCTTTTCCACTCTCGTCCCGTGAGGGTCTGGAGGAGAATTCCAGAAGCTACGTGACATGACAGGACTGTAGACAGAATGAAGGAGCAGGTGTGAGCCCCCAGCTCTCCTCTGTTCAGTGAGACACAAAGAGATTTGTGAGAAGGTAAAACAGTGCCACGCCGCTCATCCTGAACACAATTATTTTTTATTTAAAACGTTATTCATAATAACATGAGTGACTGTGTTATTATTCCAAATGAACCAAGTATGTTTCTAGATTTCTAGTTTTATATTTCAGTAAATACTCATAGAACGAAACAAAATACATGAACAGGAGCTGCTTGGAGTTCTCGATAGTGTTTGGGGAAGCAGGGGTGCTGAGGATCGGTGGCTCCGTGACCGTGGCTGAGCCGCGAGTGCCTCCCTGTCTCGTCCGCAGCCAGAACCGCCTCCCTCCTCCGTGGCGGCAGCGGCTGGAGGAGCCACAAGCAGCTGCCGCAGTCTGGCCGTGCTCTAGTCCTCGAGATGGGCGGTGGCGACATGGGCGTGTCCACTTCGCAAAATTCATAGAACTTGGGGTTTCTGCACTTCACCCTGTGTCTGTTATCCTTCCAGCAAAAGTTCCCCCAAAGAGGGGGACAGGACGCTCTTGTCTTATTGGTTAAGGTAACTGCACCCTTGGACAGTTAGCCCCATGGTCAGGGTTTTGAACCAGCTGGCTCTGAGTTCGAATTCTGCAAACACGGTCGTGTCCACACCCCGCTCAGCACAGGCCTGGCGCAGAGTTTGTGCACCTGAAATGCGACTATTATTGATAGCTTCTGTGGATTTTAAAACCCAATTTCACCCCTGGTCCCTGCAACATGGGTGGTTTTGCCGGCACAGCCCTGGTCCAAACAACGCGTCCTCATGTTTCCCACACGAGCCCTGGCTTGACACTTGCAGCGAGGCCGGGGGCCAGGCCTTACCGTCACCATCAGGCTCCACAGCGGTGGAAGCTGAGACAGACCCGCTAGTCACTGCCCAAGGCCCTCCGCTGGTGAGTGGGCCCGTGGGGGCCGATGCAAGAATGAAATCCTGGCCTCCCACCTGCCACACCCTCTGCTCCTTCCTCTCCATCATGAGTAAGCCTCTTGCCTGTGAATGCCTCCTGATGATGGGGTCCCCTAACCCACCACATGGAGTAGGTTTCTTGCCCGCGTCACCTTACCGGATCATGCCAGCCCCTAGCGCCAGTGTGTCAGGACTACCTGGGAACAGACTGCCTGACTCCAGGACCTGCAGGTAATAACTTGGCCTGGTCCCCTGGACGAGCCATGCCCCTCACCTGTGCTCACTGAGTTCGGGAAACATGCTCCTGGATCTTTTCTCTCCTTTACCAAAAAATGCCCCAAACCCTACGTGGGCCCCCTGCCCCCTTCTCAGGATACAGCTCTGAGGCACCTCTTCATGCCCGGAAGGTTACATCAGCTCATGAGCACACACCAGTCACCCCCTCTCTGCTGGGGGGCACGGGGGCATTCCTCACAAGCCAGGGGCCGTATTTCAAATAGCAATTAATTGATGACAAATAGTAATTAATGGGCCACATTCCTACTTGGGCGAAGTGCATAATTCCGTGCTTCTCAAGCTGGGGATGGGCCACGTTCTTGTTTTCTTTTAATCTGGTTTGAAAGACAATGCTCTCCCAGGCAGCAGGGCCAGGGCTCCGTCCCCCGTGAGTTCATCGGTGTGGCATGTGAGGCCTCAGTGCTCAGAGAGCTGGAACGCCCACGTCACTGCCCCGCGGGGGCGTGGGTGAGGAGCCTAATTAGTCGTGGTCCCCATGTATTAAAAATCATAAATATCTTCTTGGAGGCAGGGGAGCAGTGGGAGCAGGAAGGAAGCAGCTTCCTGCTGATGTGTGTGTGAGCACACGTGTTTGTGTGCGTGTGCATGCATGTACATGTGAGTGTGCGTGTGTGTGCGTGCACGTGTGTGTATGTGTGGGATTGATGTTCAACAAGTACAACTGAGTGGGCAAACCCCACTTGCAGGCAGAGGTATGGTTGTGGTCCACGTGTGAGAGCATGCCCCGCGCCTTGAAAAAGGGAGGCCTCGCACTTTGCCTTCCCAGGGAAAGTGGTCATAACAACCACTGTGCAGGGGCTCCTGGGGGGCTCAGTCGGTTGAGCGTGTGACTCTTGATTTCGGCTCAGGTCGTGATCTCAGGGTCGAGGGATCGAGCCCCACGTCAGGCTCTGTACTCAGCAGGGAGTCTGCTGGGGATTCTCCCTCTGCCCCCTCCCCCTGCCCTCTAAAATAGATAAATAAATCTTTAAAAAAAAAAAATAAAACCACTGTGCATCATCATTATCCACTTGAGTCCATAGGTAGGAGGTTCCTACTAGACTCTGAACCCTGTGCTCGATGCTGGAAATAAGGATGGAGCACGCACGGTCCTTCCCACCAAGAAGCCCACAATCTACGTGGGGAGACTGTCAGGGAAATGGACATTCTGGGCCATAATAATAGAAATAACAGCAACCAGCTGGTTAGGGCCAACAAAATGTAAACATCTGTGATATGGTGATGTATGCATTTCTTTACTAACGCATTCAGTGACCAGATGTCAGAGCCCCTCTAATTTCAACCTGGAACATACAAAATGTTGAGCTATCCGCAACACCTGGAATGTGATCTGAAAACAGCTGGGTTCTAGAGGCAAGAAGTCTCACAGGTATTCTAATGCTAGCACCGCCCTTTGCCACCTGTATCTGCAATGGAGGCAAAACCCATATTCCAGGTAGAGAGTGGTGGAAATGCTGGTATATCGCCTTTCCCGTCCTGACGCGTGACTGTCCCGAGCTCCACGCGGTGCAGGTCATGCGCTCATGCTGCCGCATGGGGGCCCGTGGGGCGGGGGGAGAATGGACGGGAGAGCTGCCCGCCACCCTTTCGGCTGGACTCCCCGCCTTCGCTCTGTGAGCCCCGAGCAGCACATGGAACGGTGGAAAAGCACATCTTAAAATCTTAACCAAACATAACCAGTTCCCAGTTTTAAACTCAGCCCCTAACTAGTGTTCAAGTGCTTCGCTGCATTCCAAGTGGGTTAGTGTCGCTCATTCTGTCTCAAGGGAGAAATAAAGGCATTGTATTAATATTTCCCAAGGCATGCAATTACTTGAAAAAGCCCCAAACAGTCCAGACTAATGAGTGTGTTTATCCGTGAGCAGTTTGGAAATCTAATTTTTGACAGTGTCATTGAAATTGCTTTGAATACAGTAAAGAAGGAAGGAAGGAAGGCAAAACTATTAATTTTTATGAGACTCCTGTATGTGTTAAATGCAGCATAGATGCTTTTCATGCCCTATCTCATTTAGCTAGAAGGCTAAGGATGCCAAAGTCTGGCACGATGTGACCTTAGAACAGCATTTCAATGAATCACTTAGGGTGATCCAAACTGGCTTAAACAAATAAAGGGAATTTATTGGTTCATATAACTGAAAAATCTAGATTTTTCTGGCTTCTGGGTGGGTTTCAGGTTCAGTCTGTTCCAGCAGGGATGTTTTCTTTCTCATGGGGATCTGGGTCCTACTGCAGAGCTCCTGACTCCCCATCACCAGGCTGAACTGCTTCCCTGGGAGCCCGGCCCGCTCCTTCAGCTGCCCCATCTTTAAAATGAGGCGGGGTGATGTTATCACTTCTAAGGGCCTTCCCTGTTCTGAGGTTCTAGGATGCTTGGATTTCACGCTTCGTGGGAGTCAGGACTCCTCACCTCTGCTCTAGCTCATTACTCATCTTCTGTGTAACCTTTAGCATTCATGCCCCTCTGGGTTGGGGCTCCCTGCTGATGACATCAGGAGGCTGAGGCAAGTGCCCTGTTTGTGGCTGGGGCTCATCAGGGCATATTTCGGGCATGCCTTGTTGGAGGGTGGGGATTATCTGCACCTCCTCCCAAGAGTGGGGGTGGGGAGAGACTCCCCATCTCAGAGGAGAAGGCTCCTAGTCTGACCCAGGAAGGAAGGCCAGGCTGGAGGCTGCCCTCACCTGCGGCCTCCCCAGGCATGTGTCATTTAAAAAAAAATTTTTTTTTTTTAAGATTTTATTTATTTATTTGAGAGAGAGAGAGAGAGAGCACATGAGAGAGGGGAGGGTCGGAGGGAGAAGCAGACTCCCTGCAGAGCAGGGAGCCCGATGCGGGACTCGATCCAGGGACTCCAGGATCATGACCTGAGCCGAAGGCAGTCGCTTAACCAACTGAGCCACCCAGGCACCCCAGGCATGTGTCATTTTAGTCACCCCTTTTCAGGTGGGCATCTGAATCTAGTGACCCGGTCCCCCGACGGGCCTGCGGAAGACCTGGCAGTGACCAAATGCGGGTAGCACTTTCTCCTAGAGCATCTGTGTCCCGCAGTAGCTGGGCCAACCCAACGGTACCCACGACGAAGCAGGGAAACGCACTCAAGCCAGGGGACTCTGCTTCCCAGTTGTCACAGGTGCTGAGGGCTGGGACGGACCCAGGACTCGGGGGACTTCTTTACCATCCAGTCACTGGAAGGACTGGAGTATGGGCGTCGACTGCATTGTCCCCAGAAGAGCTTTTCAGAGTAGGCTTTGTTAGCCATGCTTACTCACCCACAGCCTGGAAGTTGGTGCGGACACGTATGCGGAGTAGGTGCTGACCACAAGAGTGGGGGCCGGGGGGTGCTGTGGGTGTTAACAACCAGCTCTCGGGGGATGCCCGACATGCCGGGTCCCCTTGTCACCATGCTGGCAAGCCTCCTGCTGCAGCCAAGCTCACTGCCACGCTCCGCCAGATGGGGCCACATGCGCACATTTTCGTGCAAAAGGGGACATCTTGGAGGGTGGAGGGGAACGTGGTCAATGAGCACCCCGGGCAACAGGCATGCTCTGGGACCTTCCCTGGCAAGCCACCGCACTCGTCGCCCTCATCAGAGACCAGGGCTTCACGCACCATCTGCCCAGCCCCCGCCTTTCTCAGATGCTGAAACTGAGCCTCTGGAAAGGACCTAACTTTTCCAAGATGTTGAATCTCGTTACCTAATATCACCACCGTAATTCTTTATCAAGCGCACCTCAGATGGCAAAAGTAAAAACACGATCATAATACCAGCTGCTTGCATTCAAGGAAGAAGGTGCAGTGTCCACTGGAACCCAGGAGACCAGGGTCACCTGCTCTGTGGCTCCGTCTGGAAATGGCTTTGTTGTCGAAAAGAAAATGTGCACGGGCCACACGGGGTGCTCTGTGAAGCCGATCCTATCCTGCCACATCGTTCACCATCTGCCCTTTCGAAGGTGGGGACGGGGTCTGAGGCCATACATCGGGGTGCACGCAGCCTCCACGGTGACATGGTGGGAGGGACACTGGCTTGTGGGGGAGGACACATGGGCTCTAGTGTCATCTGGGCCTGAACCTTGCTGCCTACCCTCCCAGCTTTTGGCTTCTTTACTTAACGTAAGAGTGTTGGTCTAGAAGATGTGTTTTTGTTTTGCCCACACAGTGATCTTTTTTTTTTTTCTTAGAGATGCACTTAGGACATGTGCTCACTGACCTTAAACCTTCCCCACTCCCCGCCACTCCCTATTGTCTATGGCTTGTCTCACTCAATTTAAACTCCATGACTGGCACAGTTCCTAAAGCTGAGTTGCCACATTTAGCAAACTGCGTATTAACTGGGTCCCATGTACCAGTTGGGATGCACTTTCACTAAAGAAGTATCCATTTTTAACCTGAAATTCCAATGTAATGGGACATCTTGCATCTTTCCTGGAGATTTTATAGAGGCAAGTGAGAAGCAGAGCCCTGGACCAGAGGGTCTCCAGGTACATTCTAGTTCTGACTGCTCATAAATACGCCCGTCCATCCATTCATTCAGCAGCATTTACTGGATGCTGACTGCATAGAGTGCCCTCTGGAAGATACAGTTGGAGGGCAGAATCTCTGTAGTTCAGGCTCAAAAACAGTTACTATCAGAGATACACAGTGTGGCAATCAAAACTCATTTCGGAACGGCTCGGATCCTCTACGTACATTTCTCCACAACCGCACAGGGCCCTGGGCTCCAGACTCAGCAGCCCTCAGCGCCTGCCCAGGAGCCCCGCCTCCTCCATCCCTCCTTGTGCACCTGGCGGCTGACTTGGAGCTTTTCACACTGCGGCGCCTCCCCAGCCCTGGGGGCTCCGAGCCCCTCTTTCCATCACTATGCTGTAGACATGGCTGCTCGTCTGCTGAAGAATTTCCCTCGGGAAGAAGAAGGAGTGAGTTCCGGGATATTCTGCAGTGGCCCTAAGGGACAGAACAAACGCGTGAGCATGTCTGTCCGTAATTTGTGTCCTGAGCATGTGGAAAACCATGTTCCTGCTTTTAAAAGAACTTAGCGTATATACAGGGCACAAGGTGTACCCAGGACAAGTGGAAAATAAAATCGCAGGGCAGCAGCGTGCTTCTGTTTGAACGCTGGGCCGGTAGAGACAAAAGGAATAAAAGCAGAGGAAGAAGCCAAAGCTGGAAAAAGCCAGGCCGTTTTTCTCGAATGGCCCTGTAGCAGATGCCATCAGGCCCTGCCCGCGCCCTAACCTCTTCCAGCTCCTGGCACCACGTCTCCTTGGCGGAGGGCTGTCCCAAGCCCCCGGAGTCGGTTCTGCCCACATGCGTGGCTGGTGTCCGGCCAAGAGGCGCAGAGAGTTAACGCCCCTGGGAGCAGCCCCAGCCGCTGGCCATGAGAGCCGGCATATAAATCCTCCAGCTCATTCTCCTTGGGTGGGATAGTTCTCAGGTCTGCGCTCTACGGCATTTCCCAGACAACCTTGCTCGATAAGGACCCCCCAACCTGCCCTGCAGTTGGCTCCTTCCTCTCTCTGGGTCTCTTTCCCGCTTGCCCACTGCCCTACTGTGTTCCTGAGATCACCTCCCAAATGAATACATCATGCTAAAATCCTTGTTTCGGGGGACCCCAAACAAGACAGGCTAATATCCCAGAGGAATGAATGATAAAGACTCAACTCTGAGGTCAGAAGGGGAAACTGGCCCAAGCAGGGAGCGGCCCGGGGGCTTGCCTAGAGCGCGCATTTCCCGTGGCAGCGCCCACCGTCGCTCTGTCCCTCTCGGGGCTCAACAGCCCGATGAGATTAGATGCACCCAGTTTCACAGAAAGACTTAGGATATTTTCCCATGAATTTCCCTTCCTGGTTCTGCCTGTTCCCACTTTGGGTCCTTGTGTTCCACAGGGAAAAGCTGGGATCGCAGCAATGCAGCCCTCCTGCACTGCCTATTAGTGGGTTAGTGGGTACCGTCCCAACAGTGATAATGACACTCATAACCAAACATACCCTTCAAGATGGCTTTTGCTGACTGGCATGGGTGGGCACTTCACGCCCACCCATCCCATGTCATCTTCACAACCACGGGACGTGGTGCTTTCAGAAGCCCTGCTTTATGTAGGAAGAAACTGAGCTACGGAGAGGTCAGCGGACTTTCCCAAGGACACACAGCAGGGAGGTGAGGAGCCAGATCTCACACCGGGGCAGCCTGGCTCCAGAGGGACCACGGGGATGTAGGCACTAACTGATCCGGAATCAGCGGCAACCGGAGGGCGTCTGCTCCAGCCTTCCCTGGACACGGCCTCGGACGCAGCCAGCCAAGGCCAGATACAAGCCTGCACAGTCCTCATCTGATGGAGGAATTGGCCTCGCAAGTTATTCGGAGGGTTCCAAACAGGGGAACAACACATGCTTCCAACCTCTTTAGTCTAGAAACGCATCCCGAGGGAGTCCTTGCCGGGTTCCCATTGTTTCCCCCTGGACCGAAAGCCCATGGATGAGGACGGCGGTGTGCTTTGGCCCTCAGTGCCCACTAACACCCAGAAACTAGCCCCTCCTGGGATCTTTCATGGAACGGATCCAAGCTGCTTCTCATTTTATCCCCATCTTTCCGCCCGCTGCTGGTAAAGAATGCGGCAAGGTACATTTTTAAACCCTTGGACCCTGTAATCGCCTGATGACACATATGTGCGCTGCCCTGCCCCACACCCACGAGCCTCTCATCAGTTTCCAGCCGCCAAATGCGTGGCCCCGCGCCTCCTGCCTCCGAGGGAGGCTCCTGGGGCAATCGCAAGGCGAGAGGCGAATTCGGGAACTTGTGAGCATTTTGCTCACACAGCTTGGCCTCCTGGTGACCCCAGACTGGCCTGCGTCACTGGGACACGCTGAAGGCTGATTACAGCCCTGAGCGAGGGCCTGCAGCCACAGCCTACCGCACGCTGAGTCGCGGCCGGGTTACCAGGGCGAGTGGAGAAAAGCCCTGGATGCCGACAAGACTGTGCGGCCAGACTGGCCTCCCGTTCAGCGGAGGAGCGGGCGGGATCCGAAGACCCGAGGCCGGTTTGCCTCCGTTCGCCCTAAGAGGACGGCCACAGGTCATTGCCACGGACAGACCCCCCTGTTTGGGGCCCACGTGGAGTTCCACTTTGGATGGGAACCCACACACCAAGGGAACCCTGAGGCTCTCTTCCCGCCGGGAGGAGGGTGTGTGGGCTAGACAGGAGCGGCGGGCTCAGCACCACGCCTCTCCACCGGGGGATGCGCAGTTAGGGGCCCACGCCGTAGGGAGGCGACCCTAGGGAGCCGGGAGCCGGGGGTTCTCCATGGACGCTGGTCCTCTTGCCGCTGTGTAGCCTTGGGCCACTTTCCCTCCTGCGCCTCGGCTTGCTTGTCACTGGTAATGATCACAGTGATCGACCAGCACTAACGATCACCGAGCTTTGACAGCTGTCTGTGATTGCGGGCAGCCTGTCATTTGCGTGGCCTCATCCGAAGGTGCCAGTGGTAACGGTGAGGCAGGCGTGGGCGCTCGTCAGTCTTTGCCGCTGGGGGCCTGAGGGGCAGGTGTGAAGGAGCCTCTTGTATGTGAGTTACGAAGCTGGGAGAGGAGCCAGGCGATTCAACCCCAGACGTGCATTCTTACCCACCTTGCTGTGCCTCCCTCGTGCCCACGCGCTGGGGTGGGAGTCCCGTGTGTGCTCTCAGTGGGTCCCCACGGCCTCCTGAAGCCAACCACACCCTGGAACATCCACGGGCCTCTCTCCCCGTTTGCAGACAGCATCAGGTCCTCAGAGAGGTTCCTAACCCCAGAGATGGTCCCAAACCAAGAACCACAGGCTGGTGATCCACGAGCACCCCCTTCCAGCATGGAAACCCTCACCTCTGAGAGCTACGTGGCTCCATATTTCAGCCCGTGCTTGCTGTCCCACTCCGGCTGTGTGTCCCCCGCATCCAGCTTCATGCCCCCACCCTAGCGTAGCAAGAATGGCCCCAAAGCAAGTGTGTCACTGTCCCCACGCACACCCCCCACATCCCCACCCCCACCGCTGAGATGGGGATTCAGAAGGCCAGGCTCTCGTGACAACAGTGACATTTTAGGCAGGTGCCTGGCCGGCAGGCTGCTCATCAGGGGCAGTGGCAGGGTCCCGAGGGTGCACGCGCCTGCTCCGTTCCCGCCACGGCCATGTCATCGTCGGTCCCCCTTCCCTGGCCTGTGAGGCAGGTGATGAGGATGTCGGCCTCGGGGGGCTGGGAGGTTCCGAGGAGGGGAACCCGGGCACCAGCAAATGCTGGCAGATGGCGGCCACCGCGGCCGCTGTCCTTGTGCTCACCACCCTTGGTTGCTTGTTCCTCCAGCCCTGTCTACACCCGCACAGGACCCTCCTATCCTCACGCTCTGCCCGTTTCTCTGTCGTCCTTCATCTTGGGCTTCTCCTGGTTCCTCTGTGTCTTGGTGACGTCGTTCTCACCCTGTTCTCCAGAAGGGAGCACGGGGGGGAAACACTGCAGGCTTTAGGAAACTGCCACCAAGCACGTCACTCGGTGCAGTTCTGACCATCCTGGTGGTGGCCCTGAGGTGGACACGCGGGCTCCCACGAGTGTTTAGGAAGGCAGACTCCTTCCATCAGATGCGGTGGCATTCCCGATCCTGACGCCCGAGGTCGAGGAGGCTTGCCCGCAAGACCTCTGACCAGAGGCCTGGCCACCCCGCCCCCCGGGCCCCAAGAAGCATCCCCTCCTTGTCGGGCCAATGACGCTCCCGACTCCTGGCTCAGACAATGTGGTCGCCATATGCACAGTCTCCACCACGGGGACGCCGGGCAAATGTTATTACAACGATAACAATGATTCTGCTTAGGATAACAATGATGAAAATCTGCGTTAACCGACTTTAAGCTGCGGATAGCCTCCCCTTTCCCCGCTCGAAGAGAAGAAAGGGATGCGAGTTTGTCACTTGAACCGGCAGCTGCGGTTCATCTGGACTTCATCTTTTCTGCTAGCGTCCTTATTAGCGGGATTTTTTCTTTTAATGAGTAAGTTTCGAACTACCAGGTGTTTTGAATTTTTGTCTTGTTCACTTGCTTACATGAGGAAATTCAAATAGAGACCAGTGCATTCATAAAAACCCAGTGGGAGAAAGCGCCACCTCTCGCCCATGGGGGGCCCTCTGCCCTCCCCCGGGGTTCCCCCAGCGCTGGCTGCAGTGTGCAGTTCAGCCACTAGGAGTCCGTCTCCGGGAGCAACCCCCCCAGTCCTCTGTGTGCTCGGGCGGCCTCAGTGCCTCGCCTCCCACCCCTTTAACTCCCACTGGGGTGTCCCCTGTCCTGCCATGGCCGCTCGAGCTAGTGGAACAGGGTCCCCCTGACTTTGATCGCCAATACACAGGGCATGTGCCGAAGGCACAGAGACGGTGATGGAACGGTATCTCTGTGCAAGCTGGAAGGAAGAGTGAGGAAACTGTTTTTTTCCAGGGAAAACCCCAGGCCTTCTCCATGGCTCTAGAGCCTGCCGGGTGACCTTTCAGGGCTCACACTTATCTCTGCAAAAATCTGGGCAAGGGCAGGAGAGTGAAGCAAGGTCCAGCTTGTTTCGCCTCTTGTGGGGGGAGATGGTTCGTGCAGGGGTTGAATTAACTAAAACGAGTCGGGGAAGTTATCGCAGGATCCATTTCTGCGGCAATCCTGGGAAATGCAGGGCGACCTCGGTGCGCGGGCATGTGCCATGCCTCCTCTCTGGGGCAGAATTAGCCTTAAGAAGCCACCGCTGATAAGGGCTAATTCATGGCTAAAGGTACCAGAAGTAACTAACATTCCTTGACTCCGGTTTCCCTTTGGCCACACCGCACTTCAATAACCAAAAATCCCCACTTGCTGTAATGAGCCCATCAGCCTACATCTTTCCGTTCAGCATTGTCTTCACGGGGCTTGTCTGGCTTGTGGGCTGGTTTAAGCTGTGGTGTTCGCAGGATATGTAGCAGAGTCCAGGCGAAGCTCCCCACCTCCCCGTCTTCCTGCCCTAAAGCAGTTCATCCTGAGCCACAAAGAAATGCTGCAAATGAGCAGAATGCACTGTTAAAGGATCTTCTATGAGTCTCCAAAACAAGACAGATGAAGAAGCCATTTATGTGGATTAAGATTCTGTGGATTTTGAAAGGAAGATGGTTTTTCTCCCGTGTTTTTCCTTTTTTACTGACATTCACCCCTCACTACTCCCAAAACAGACCCCAAACTTCTTATCGAGAAAATTCTAAAGTGAGAAGGAAATTGCACAACTCAAAGCCTCCAGAACGCCCCAGAGAACAATGAATGACAAGCAACAGCGAGTCGAAGAGGGAAGCAGGTCCGGTGCACAGATTACCGCGTGGCACGGTTTTAGCGTGTGGGTCCAGTTTTGCATCTTCTTCTCGTCTCCATCCCACTGGCTGGGACCCAGGGAAATTACACATTGTGCGTTTCTCCCCACCAGCTTCATCTGACTCACCACACGGACCTGTCCTTGTTTCCTCTGGTGCAACCGTCTTGATGTCCAGGTTAGACTGTCCCTGCGCACGATTATTCCATTCACCCTCATTAGGCCGCCTGTCGCGTGGAGTAAGGTCCCACTTGCCCCTGAAGGAAAATGTCCTGTGCTCATCCACACGGAGCATTTGCTACATCTTCATTCCAGACGAGAAATGTCACTAGGCAGATGGCATTTCAGCCGAGCCGCGGCTGGTGACCCGTTCGGGGGACTAGCATCTGTTCAAACAGAGAGGCAGGGACCACAGTGTGAACAGCCAACCTTGGGCCCCACGAGGTGCAGGCTCGCTCTCCCTCTGCCCTCAGGGCAGCCCGATGAGGTGTGAGCAGGACGATCAGGCTGCTCCCCAGGGTCAGCAAGTAACTGAACTCGTGTGTGTGTGCCAAGGTCCCGGTGAGGAAGCCAGTGGGGCACCGCCAGCTCACAGCAGTGTCCAAGGACACGGAAGGTGACAGCAGCCTCCTTCCACGCCCTGCCTCAAGCCCACAGCCAGGACTCGCCTTCACGTGTCCTTTGAAACCCAGAGCACCTCGTAACAAAGTCAAGCCTGTTTCCTTCCCGCTTCTCATTTTCCTTCCACGCTTGTACCACAAAAAACCCTTTCAGAGAATGCTGGCAGACACAAAACCACCAGCCGCACCAAGAGAATTTGAGATAAGGTTGAACAACCCCATTCACAGAGGCAGGGCTTTTGCTGTTTGCCACGTACCCGGCAGAGGCTCTGCAAACCTGTCCCGAAGTCGGAGTGTGGGCACCTCGCGCAGATGTGTGGGGAGGGGGGGTGAGCTGCCGAGTCCCCGCCCAGAAAGGGAGGGACAGGAGCAGAGCTGCGGACGAAATGGGTGTTAATCACGTTCACGTGCACGGGGCCCCGCCGCGTACCACACGCTCTACTAAGTGCTTCCCACACTCCTGTTCCCTCGACGGCAGACCGGCAGACGGCAGGGCGCGCTGTGGTGATGCTGGGTAACACACACCCCTGCGCTCCCAGAGGCCTCCAGTAGCACCATGTGTTCCTCACGGGGCTCGAAGCCAGCGTGACTCTGCTGGGCCAGGTGTAGACCTGCTCCACATGCTTCCCATTGTGACACCAGCAGCCACGTGGCGGAGGCTGGGGGTGCCTGGGAATCCCCATGCCTCTCCAGTCCTGGTTTGGAACTCACGCTGGCTCACGTCTGCCCGCGTTCCGCCGGCCAAGGCAAGTCACGAGGCCAAGGCCATCCCCAGCGGGGCAGAGAAGTAGACCTCACCCAACGCGAGCCGTGGCCAGCCCGGAGAGGAAAGGATGTTATCAGCAGATGACGGAAGCTCCTGCAGGTGTGCCCTGCTGCGTGGTGGAGAGCCAGCCGGTGGCTCCCGGTGCCTAGGTGCACGCTTTGAAGTGGAGCGAAGGGTCTTCCGAGTGTTCCAGGCAGGTCTCAGCCCTGGATTCCTTGGTGCCCCCGGGTCCCACCCAGGCATTTCTGACTTAATTGCTCTGTTTTGGGGCTCGGGCGCTGGGACTTTGAAAGCCCCGGGGGTTCACACGTGCAGCCGGAGCTGAGAAGCAGCCTCCAAGGCCACTGTTAGTCCCTGTCGGAAATGCAGAGTCCCAGGCCCCACACCAAACCTTCACAGGAGCACCGGACAGATCGTCCACACAGTGCTGTTCGAGGGGCGTGGACGTGCACAGCCTGAGTCTCCCAGGCGTAAAGCAAAGCGAGACCAAACAGCCCCGCTGGCACGTCTTCTGTGACGGGCTCTCTGTTTTCCATTTCCCGCTATGCTAGGCTGAGGCTCCTGTCTGCAGCCAATGGAGGGGTTGTTTTGGGAGAGCACCAGGTTAGACCCTTCAGAGTAAATAAATAGAAATGATTTTGTCGTTACAGATTGTATAAATTACCCGCAACTAGTAAACTTCTCTCTCTTCACATTCTTTTAACTTAAACAAAACCAAAATGTATTTATTTTTAAGCTGGGGGAGAGGGAGAAAGGGCTAACTGTTCGTTTTCAGGATCCTCTCTCAAGGAGAGTGAATTCCTACCCCTTAAATCCTCACAAAAAAAATGCCTCTTTCAGCTCGTGGCATGTACCTTTGTTTTAAAGACATGTCATCTTAACGGTAAGATTTTCCTAAGAACTTTTCATCCCTCAGAGGAGGTGGTGGTGTTTCCATGAAAAGAGCTGTCTGCTGGAGAAAACACCGAGTTCATATTCCAGCTCGTCTCCTTAGGAGCTGTGTGACCCTGGGCAGGTCACATCACCTCTCTGAGCCTGTTTCCTCCACTGTAAAATAGTACCAGTCCCACATGTATCACAGGGGTGGGGTGGAAGTGAGATGATGAATATAAAAGCGTCGGAAACAGAGCTGAAGATGCATTATTATTTTAACCATAAAACAGGATTACAAAGGTAATGCATGCTCCATATACAGAATTTGGAGGAAAAAAAAGGAAGGGGGGATAAAAAACAGAGGAGGAGGGCAAAGGATAGAACAAAATTTGCCAGAAATCCCATCCCAGTGTTAAAATGGTTGGTCAAATCTGAGAGGTGGTGGAGACGTGTTCTCCACATTGCTCTGGAAGGCGGTCTGGGCTGCCCGTGGGTTCATGCGTGAGCTCAGGGAACACAGCATTGTGCAAAAGCAACCATTTGCTACGCTCTTCTCCATGACTGAATTCATTACATAGTGTAAATGAAATTTTGAAAATTATTTTTATGGTATATTAATTTTAAAATAAAAATGCAAATGGTAAAAGAAAAGAGAATGGGCATCTTCAATTCTTCTTAGGCATGTCTGAGCACATTAACGAGAGTGTTCTGGAATACAGTAAATGAAGTGTTCTGTTTGGTGTTGGAGTCACAGGCCCCAAGGGACAGCTCGGGCTGAGGCGGAATGGCCAAGTTTTCAGACCCAGCCGTGTAAGACCCCGGGACTGGAGGGGCTGGGAGTGATGGATCCGTCCAGAAAGGCCACACCACGCTGAAGTAACAAACAACCCCCAAGCCCTGAGGAAATCGGTGAAGGCTTCTTTCTTGTTCCTGCGGCCTGTCCACTGTTGGGGAGCAGAGGTCCCTGCCCAGTGACGCAGGCTCATCAAGTGGCCGCCAGCTGGACGGTTCCACTCCCCTGCGGGGGGAAAGGAGCTGTGGAGGGGCCTGCCACGGCAGTTACGTGTCCCAGCCCGGAAGGGACCCATCTTGCACAGGCTCACGATTCGTCGCAATCCCCCCATCACCAGGCCTGGACGGGGATCCATGGGGAACCGACAGCAGGCACCCCATATGTGGGCACCGCGAGCGCCTGTAGGTCTCTGAGCGACCGCCGATGGCTCTGCAACAGCCAGGTTCACAAGGCTCAGAGAGAGGATCCAAGAGCCGCGGTGACCAACCAGCGGCGCCTGGCCCAGAGCAGCACCCTTGCTCTGCTGATGGGAAAACTGGTGGCGGAGCGAGGCCAAAGTCCAGGGTTTCTGGCCCCCAGACTGTCTCCTTTCTGCTGACATCATGCTGGCACTTGTGGACTCGGCCGAAAAAACAGACCACTCTGAGTCTTGGTGTTCCTCCCCCTGCTGCATAGCAAGACTCTTCCTCCCTGGTTCAAAAACAGAAAACAGGTGCCAATTTGTGATCAAGTCTCCTGTCCTCAGGACATACTGCGGCCCCACCGAATGCCTGGTGCAGAGCTGTTGGCGGGGATGAAAACAGCGAGAGAAAGAAAATCTGGTTGCATGGCCATTGTTTGTTCACACAAGAACTCAAATGACCCTGTCTTTATTTTCCAGTGGAGGGTCATGTGGGTCAGCCACATGTTGGCATTTGGGTTTGTAATTCCCACCAAATGAGTCAGCAGAGAGAACACAGAGTTTTTTTAGCAGACATCTTTGAGCTGGTGCCCACTACCATTAAAACAAAAAAGGCTCCCTGTTTATAGCCTGACCAAGTAATAATCGCAAAGCCCTATACCCAGGGTCATCAGCATCCCTGGGGGCCTTGCTTCCTCTCTTGTTAAGGATGGACACAGCCAGCTTGTTCCAACATGTGAACACTCGTTCGCTCGCTTGCTTCCTTCATGGAAGGCAACCCAGGCAGAATTTCCCAGTGCTGGAATACCCATGAAGACATCTGGAAAATGTGACTTGCATTCCATCCTGGAGGCCTGAAAGAGTATGTGTGAGTGCACACACACCCAGGTGTGCGTAAGTACCCCCAGTGAATATGTAGATAGAAGCATGTTTGCTTCTATCTCAGGCAGGAGCAGAAGAGGGGCAGATAGAGTGGGCCACAGCCCAGCTGCTAGCACAAGCCCTGAACCGGCTGGGGCTTAACTGCCACTTCCAGCCCAGAAAAGGAGCCCGTCCACTGCTTATTTATACTAGCGTGTCAATGACTGACACAGGGATGCTGAGATAGCACAAGGTCACAGATGGGTGGGTGGACAGGAGGGCTAAAGGTGCATTAAAGCAGGAAAGGGAGTTGCATTAATATAAGAGAGAAAAAGCACAAACAGATGAAGACGTAAGACTAAGGTCAGACTTTTCTCCTGTCGGACACTGGCTAAGAAGTACCTTGGAACTCATCCTGACTGTGGTCCTCCCAGAAACCCGTCTATGTCTTCTCTCCTAACTGTGTGTACTCAGCTGGGCGTCTTCCCGTGGGCCTGCCCTGGTGCGTGGTTTCTGTATGTGTCCCTGGGGTTCTCTCGTCCTCAGATAATCCACAAAGCATAACTTCAGTGACCCCGTCCCAGACATGCCTTTCCAATCGGCACCCCGGCTACCAGAGCCACACGTGTCCTTCGCTGCGTTATGTTGAGGTGGAAAGCAGCCTGCAGGGGATGCTGGGGTTGCGGCAGGCGGGGGAAAGCTCTGGGGATGAGCGTGGGCTCTGCTGTCCTTCTCCCCGTGTCCCCCAGGGCTGGGGCTGCACCCGTGGGAGGGACTCAGGGTTCCTCAAGTCGCGGTGCCTTTTCCCCGAAGTACAGTACTTCACAAGACTCAAAACGCATTATTTTCAGGCATGGAAAAATAAACTGGGGGGTGGTTTTGGCTAAAAGAACTCAGATGCGGCCCCTTTTCTCCCTTCTTGTGTGCGCATCTCTGTATCTGCTCTGGGAGAAAGCGTCCCCCGGGGGCTCTGATAGACACTGCTGCTCGTGTGTGTGTGTGTGCATGCTCCTGGCCGCGAGCCGACGCCCCAACGTGTGCTTGTGAGGGACACCGGCAGCACTCGCGGGGCCAGCCCCAGGTGCTGAGCAACCTGTTAAGACTGGGCCCGGGTAGGGTACAGGTGAGCTGAGCCTCATTCCTGGCCTTCTGCTGGCCGGGGATGCCCTTGAACCCGGTTCTCGTCACTGCACAGGCTGAGAAGGCCCTTGGAGGATCCCATCCCTTATGAGATATAGTCCAGGTGGTGGTTTTCCTCAGAGTCCAGGGTGTGCCGTCCACAGGGAAAGCTCCTGCAGAATGCAAGCCAACCAGCTACTGTGTCATCCCCTTCTCTACACCCCGGCCCTGCTATCGCACAAGCCTCACATGGCTTCTCCATGCCTCGGTGTCCCCATCTGGAGAGGCAGAGAACAGCATGCTCAGCTCCTAGGTGGGGGCCTGAGACAATGAGGGTGAGCCACGCGGCCGGCGCCTGGTGGGGGAAGGTGGGCGTCCTGGCAGCCGCTCTGAGCTTTCCCGCCCCACATTGCAGGACCCCCGCCCAGATGCCTGGCCTGACTCTCGGTAAGAGAGGGACGAGCCAGCCATCCTGGTTGCTCAGGGACTCACGCGTGTCCCTCTTGCTCCTATGTCCGTCAGCCCTTGGGATTTGTCAGTCTTCTTAACTCAGGCCATCCGCCCGCCGGTGGTATCTCCTCGTGGAGGTGGTTTGCATTGAGTGAGTGCTTAGGCTGAAGTAAGATGCCGAGTCTGAACGTTAAAGAGAGAGCAAACCGAGCAAGAGAAAGGAACAGAACCCTGAAACATCTGGCCCCGGGCTTCACAGCCAGAGGAACACTGTGGGAGCATGGCACTGTGAGACCCAAGAGAAGTCACAGCGGACGGGCGACGGAAATCAGCTCAGCACGGCCCTCTGCAGCCTGGCTCTCCATGAAACCCTTCTCCTGCTTGGTCCCTGGCATCCTGGCCCCATGTCCTGAGGCTTACGGTTCAAGCCACCGTGCCGTCCCTGGGAGGGTTCCTCACCTTCAGAAGACCCCACTTCATGGGAGGGCCGGATGGATGGGCCTGCTGGCCTCAGCGCACATTCTGAGAAGCTCTGCTCATCCACGGCCTCAGCCCTGCCTTTCTGCCTCACCCGCCTGCTCCCAGGCAGGTGTCGCCGGGACGGCCTCCCACAAAATGCCTTACACGTGAGCCCTGCACCAACAGTATGTTGCACATCGAACACAGGACCCACCAACTGGCAGAGAGCAGAGCACCTGAGATGGAGCCATTCTGAAAACCGTCCACAGCGTGGCATCGGGTCCGGGGAAGGCCCAGGGTCAATGCCAATAAGCAGAAGAGCATCTTGATGTCTGATGGGCAGTGGCCATGCAGCCTCATGTGGAGAGGTCCCCAGCCTGCCAACCACAGTGACACATTTCATGGCAAAGTGTCCCAGCGTCGGCTGGCCGGGTCAGCCCCTCTAGCCCCTTCAGATGGAAGTGGTGGCCTTCTCCCCTAGAATCCCGTCTGAACGGAGAGCCCACTCAGTCTGCCCCGCTCACCCACAGCCCCACAGCGCGTCTAGGGGCACGGGACCTTCAGTGCCATGAACGCTCTCTACAAATAGAAGCCCCACCCCCGCGGGGTGGGGGAAACCACAGGAAGCAGTTCAAAACCACTTCCAGTGGCCGTTCCCCTGCCCCCAGTAACCTATGAATAGACGGGGGGCCCCTGCTGGATGAATGGACTGCTTGCCTGGGTCGTAAATCAGAAAGGGATGGTCCCGCATCTGAACAGTCCGCTGTTGACACCGTCCCTCACCCGAGCGGCGTCCTATGGGCTCCTGTGGGCTCCCGTAGCCTGGACCCCATCCATGAGCACCAGCCCCACTAGCAGCTACCCACAGGTGAGGTCTCCCAGCCCTTAGGACCCCGAGCCAGAACAAAAGCCTCCAGGTCCCATAAATCGCAGGAAATGAGCACTACTTCTGTGAGCCTCTGCGGTGGTGAATGTCCCACCAGCTGCCCTGCACCACGGCCCCCAACAGACTTCTTTCAGTCCCGCCTCGGACCCTAAGTCCCACCACCCCAGTGGCTCTTACTTTATTTTTCAGCCAACTACACAGGAGGAGAGAACCTACACAGCTGGCCTCACGCAGTGTGGTTATTTCTGTCGTGGGTGTTTTCCGGGCTTTGGCTTTGCCGTGGCACTGACCAGCGACCCGCGGCTTGCCTCACGCTCTGTCCGGGTCACAGCGGCTGTCAGCCCTGTTCTTCATGACAGTGACCGCAGAAACGCCAGCCAGCTGGGATGGCCGCCACCAGCCCGGCACCCATCGGGGGCTCGAGGGGCTCCACCTGTGAGGGTCCCATGCTCAGGCCCTGCAGACGGCTCACAGGCTTCGTGAGGGCACGGAAACAGCAAGGTGCCCTGCTCGCTACTGATTTCTGTAGGACAAAGAAACAGAGTAAACCTCTGCAGTAATGTAATAAACCTCTATAAATAAACATATTAGAATATGTTTATGTAAATAAGCATAAAAGGCAGTAGGTGCAATTAACTAGAAGAAAACAAACATTATGAGGACGCTCAGTGGGCTTCCCTGGTCCTGGGGAGGGGCTGGACCTGACGGTTTGTGAGGACCAGAGGTTGGGAACGTCCATCCTGGAGGGGATTCTGGACCCCAGGAGGAGTCTCTTGGGGTCCCTGCAGCTGGAGACACAAGGGGGAAATGAAACAAAGTGGACACCCCCAGGCCGGGCCAGCATCCCCTGCCTGCTCCAGCTGTTCACATTCTGTTCTCCTGACGTCCTGGCCCTTTGCAGCTCAGACATTCGGGGCCCTTCCATCCACCTGTCAAGCAGCCACTCCCCTGGGGGTGGGAGGGGCCCTCCTCTTTGGCACACGAAGACCCGAGTCCATAGAAATGAGGAGTGAACCTCCATCTGATGCACAAGGGCTTCACCTTGAAGCCTTGACTCACTGCACTTGGAGCAAAGTGAAGCTGGGGACAGACACTTACAGGTCTATTCTGGAAACCGGACCTGAAGCAGGCCCTCAAAACAGCAGGAAAGCATGGGGCTTCCTTCCCTTTCACACCCCCTGCGCACAACAGGGACCCAGGCATGCCTCAGTTTACTCACAATGAATGCACATATGTATCGGGACCAAGAGTTAAGTCACAGCTGAAGCCTTGGCCCAAGTTTTGCTCATGACAGCGAGCATTCAGCGACAAATTCAGCCTCTAGTGAAAGAGCAAAGTCTTCCAAGGCTGGACATTAAGCCGCCGTCTGTCTTTGCCGAGACCTTTCCTAGCTTGGACCACCTCTAATGATGTCCTTCCAGATGTAAGACTGAGCCCATTTCATCTGTACCGTGTGTCGCAGAGGCTGGTATGTGGCCTGGTTTGGGAAGGTCAGATCTGCCCACTGATTCAGAGCGACTGTAGGGACTCTTGTCAGGGGCGGTGGACCATCCTCCACCCACGTGGCCTCTGCATCGCAGGGAGGTGCAGGTTGTCATCTGGCTGTCACCCACCACATCCACAGTCTCCAGGAGGCTGGAGCCAGAACCAGAGTGCTAGCTGAGGACATGGAAGTAAGAAAGTCTTTCTCCATACTTGCCTGAGATGCTCAAGTCTTGCTTTCCCGGGCTTTCTGGACCAAGGCCGGTTGACAGGGCTCTAGCTCCGGACAGGGCAGACAGCCCAGCCACCGGAATCCAGCTTCCTCCCAGCATCTCCACATGAAGTGGCTCCATCTGGTAGGATAATGCTGCATAGTTTAAGGCCCACAGACTGGAAGGGGCCACTGCAGGGTGGCTGGCCCATCTGATGGAAGGCAGCCCTAGGACTGGGCACAGGGCTGGGGCAACAGGGAATACGAGGGGAGCCCTGTGCTGGGCTTCCGTTAGCTTCCCAGGAAGGCCAAGGTCAAAACAAAGTCATCTGGGTTGACACCAGCGTGGAATTTCTCTAATACAACTTCTGTTGTGTATCTAATACATCAGCCTGAGAGAAGAGCATCTGTCCATTTCTGCTTCCCTCATCTTTGGAAAGCTGAGACACGCTCTTATCATTGCATCTCTGCTTCCTTCGCATTCTACTTTTTAACAGATTTTGCTTCTTATACAAAGAGTAGGGACATATTATTTGGGGTGTGAGTATTCACGGCAATCCCAACCATACCTTCTTTGTAGGAGGATGCTTTCTGGAAGCTTCCTTTTGGCTGCCAAGTGACCCTGGAACCCCTCTAATGACTCCGGCTTTCCTTTCTGTTTTGTCTGAATGTAACATTGTCACTCATCTGTAGGATCCGAGGGAACTGTCATCAAATAAAAGAGATGTGCCCAGCACATAGTAGGTACTCAGACACTTTGTTGAATAAATCAGTGAGTTGAAAAGTGGAAAAAGGAATCATTTTGACATCTGTGTCTCCGTGGTAGGCCAGACTCCTGATGATTTAATGTAATTCGGTTTAGTGATTCCGTGTTTTCTAATTATGGACTTATTTCCTGTGATTAATTAATGTAGACTTATTGTTCAGGAAGCTGCAATATATACTCCATTTTTATTTTTTTTCCTCCAAGAAAGGTGTCTGAGTGGTGTGTTTTTAAATACTGGTTTCCCTTCTATTTTATAAATGTCACTTACACGCTTTTTTTTAAAAAAAATCTTAAGCAGAAATTCCTAAGAAAGCAACCAATTGCCCAAAATGTATTAACTCATCCAAAATAGTATCAGCATGGCCATCTTTCCAGACGTCTTCCCGCATACCCATACAAGCAGAAAGCGGAAAAGAGAGATAATGTCATGCGCCCGAGTAACACCATCCATGCTATTTTTAAATTAAACTATATTCGTTTTACTTGAATTTAATTGGAAAGCAGTGTAAAGTAACATGGAGGGAATTGCTGAAATAATCCTTTACATCAGGAGGATAACTTCTAGAAGTCACTCTAAGCTTAGAAGCGAGCCGAGAGGCAGTTCTGTCCGCCACGCCCTTAAGGTGGCGCTGTGTGACCTTCCCGTGGGCAAGGAGGGGCCTGGAGGCCCGCTGACCTCAGGTGTCCTTGCACGTGGGCAGGTTTGAGTGCCGGAAGCTGTGCTCTGCAATAATGGGGTGCCGCGCATGGAGCCCTGTATTTAGCGTCTGTCTACGTGCATTCTCTTCTGCCCCAAGTGTGCAAAATCCCATATTCAGACGGATCTCAAATTTTCTGCCACCATTTATAACGGTTCTCCGTTCTTTTTATTCCTTATAAGTCTCTTGTTTGTAGCTCCATCTCACCCGCTAATTCCCCTGCGCCCCAGGGGGGGACTGATGAGCCCAACATCCAGAGTTCTCTCGTGTTGTTTCAGAAAACCCCTGTCTGCCGTCTTCATACTTGAAAGGCCACTTACCTGGACTTTGTAATCTTTGTCCAGTTTTCTCACCCTCAGAACACTGGAGAAACCGCTCGGTCATCTCCGCACATGAAAGGCATTTTAGACCAGCCTTCCTTCTCCCCCGCAGGGCCGCATGTCATCCCCAGGAAAGCAGGCAGACCGTGTAGCCTTGTCCGTGGCTTCCTGATGCGTGGCAGTGGGGTGGGGAAGACTTCCATGGGCACTTCTGGTGCACCGGCATTGGGGGGGTGCCCTGAACGCGCTCACTGCTTCTCCGGCAGCACCCCTGTGCCTGTCCTCGGTGCCTACCCCCTTCTCCCTGCGTGCCGGGAGCTGTTCTCCCAGGCTCTCCCTTCCCCTTCCCTGCAACCATCCCACGGCTTTCCTCTGTCCTGCTTGTCACGCTCAGCTACTCCGTTCCTTGCTTCCCGAAGCCGCGCTGGGAGCCGTGCTTTGTGCTTTCCCTGTGTGTCAGACAAAGCAACTCCCAAGGCCAGACGGCGGGAAGCTCTGGTCCTGGACTGGCCCCCTCCAGTGCCTGGGTTCTCAGGATACACCACCTCCTGCTCAGCTTCAGAAACTCGGATTCTGAAGGAATAGATACTCTTACAGCTTCAATAACAGATTTAAATGTTCCTCCACTCCACAGGTGCGAGTCATATCAGGGGTCCATATTTCATCCCAGACTCCTGTCTATCCCTGAGCTGGTCCTTTGGTCTTTCTCGGCCCACCTGCCCCTCCCCAACCCCCACTGCTCATTTTTTGTTCTCATGTCCACAACCAGAGATCATCTCTGCCCACGTTCTCTCTGGGACCGAGCCAGCTGAACCTGGTGGGACCAAAGCCTTGTTCTATCAGATTTTGAAGATTGGAAGTCAGTGAAAGCAGCTCACACATACGGGGTAGTTTGTCATTACAGAAAAATGAATTGCCCCTACATTTTAGATTTCTAGATAATATGTGTGTTCAGTGCCCCCACAAAGAGCCTGTATCTGTAAGAATAGAAGATGCAGTCCCTAGCTAGTGTAGTGGGTATCTCTAGGGGTTTCTTCCTGAATCTCTGCTCTACAAACAGACCTTCCTCTCATCTACTGGCTTAGAAATGCAAGATTCACCCAGTCAGTACAAACGATTTGGCTCCCTGGCTATGCCATGCCTCCCCAAAGTTTTCTGATGGGGTATACAAAGCCACTATCAAAAAAAGACGGAAGCCATGAGATATAAATGCAGTTCCAGTCACACTGCCTCTGTGCTAAGCCCCAACACAGCAATCCTAATCCTGCCCCAGGACCTTGGCACTTGCTGCACCCCCCACCTTAAATACTCTTTCCGTCAGATATCCACATAGTTCACTCCCTCACTTTTGGATGACTTACAAAATGTTATCAGAGAGCTTCTCTGACCCATCCATTTAAGACTGCACACATGCACACACATACACTCACACATGCACACAACCCTCACATGCTACTCCTGCATGTTTACCGTCCTTCGTTTTCGGCCACGGTAACCAGCACCCCAGGAATGTGTGCGATGCTGCCGTGTATCCCTTGAGCTCCACCCAGCCTCCAGCACTTGGTCAAATGCAAGACCACTTGTGGAATGGATACACGCATGCCTGACCACGTTGGCAGACAACCTCGGGAGCCTGGGTTTATGAGCGTGTGTGGGCTCTGAGTCAGGCATGGGGGAGTAGATTCAAATCCCGCTCGCTCACTTACTGACTGTGCGTGAACCTGGGGGCATTGCCCTACATCTCTGAGCCGCACAGGTGCAAACAGGGGCGCTCAGGGACCCCACCGGGTTGTTGTGAGCACAGAAACAGATGGCGCTGACATGGGGCTCGGCACAGAGCAGACAGGCTGACCACACTGACCGCAATCCGTCTGGTGGGCAGCGGCGCCGCATGGGTCGGGTGCACGGCTGTGGATGTCTGCACCCCCCACGGCTCCAGTGACTGGCGTGGCTTAGTGCATTCTGCTGGATTGATGAAGGGGCAGCCCCCATTCTGCTCTCCCAGCCCGTGGCATCTGTGGGGACAGGGGCTCTCAGCTTTGGTGCCAACAATTCTCAAGCCTCTGCTCAAGCAGCAAGCTCAACCCCGCCCCGAAGGAGAGAAGGAAAAGAATGACGGGTTGACCTTTCTTTCCTGCTTTGCAACCTCGGTAAAGCATTTCCTTCCCTACCGCCATCCAGGAAGGGGAGAACAGCCTCGTTCAGTCTGAGCTCCCCCTCCCCATGCAGGGGCTGGGAGTGGGGTGGCATGGCCCACTTGCAGGGCTTCAGGCTCGGGGGCCAGGCTCCCTCCCAGGAGGGCAGGGGCCCAAGAGGCCGCCACTCTTCACATGGGGCTGGACACAGATGCCCTGGGACTCAGGGATGGGGCCACTAGATCAAACAGGAATAATTGTTAGTATAAGTACGTACCATGCAGTCTTTGAACTTCAGATAAACAGCAAGGAATTTTTTAGTGTGCAAGTATGTCGCATGCCATATTTGAATTTCAGATAAAAATGAATAACTTTGAGGGGCGCCTGGGTGGCTCAATGGGTTGAGCATCCAACTCTTGGTTTCGGCTCAGATCATGATCTCAGGGTTGTGAGATCGAGCCCCGCGTTGGGCTCCACGCTCAGTGGGGCGTCTGCTTCCGATTCTTTTCCCTCCTCCCCCTCCCCTTCTGCTCCTCCCCCCCTCTCGAGCTCCCCCTCTAAAATGAAATAAATAAAAAATAAATTTTTTTTTAATATTTTATTTCTTTGAGAGAGAGAGATAGCAAGAGAGAGCACGAGTGGAGAGGAGAGGGAGAAGCAGGCTCCCCGCTGAGCAGGGAGCCCGATGCGGAACTCAATCCCAGGACCCTGGGATTGTGACCTAGGCCGAAGGCAGTGGCTTAACCGACTCAGCCACCTAGGCACCCCCCAAAATAAATATATTTTTAAAAAGATTCGTTGTTGTGGGTTGAGTAGTGTCCACCTGGACCCTCAGAATGACTTTATTTGGAAATAGGATCTTTGCAAATGTAATTAGCTAGGTTAGGATGAGGTTATATTGGATGAGGGGAAGCTGTAAATCCAGGGACCGGTGGTGTCCCTATAAGAGCAACACGTGAAGACACAGAGAACACCGGGGCCATACACGGGAACATGGGGGCAGACCGGAGCCATGTGTCTACAAGCCGAGGAACTCACAGGGACGCTGGGAGCCCTGCGATCCGGGCGAGGCAGGAAAGACCCTCCCCTAGAGCTTCCAGAGGAAACACAGCCCTGCCAACACCTTGATCCTGATTTGTGGCCCCCAGAGCTGTGAGAGAATAGATTTCTCTTGTTTTAAGCTCCCAGTTTGTGATACTCTGTTCTGGCAGCACCAGGAAACAAGGACTCCTGGTTATCTTGAAATCCCCACTGAACTGGACATCTCGTATTTTTATTTGTGAAATCTGACAACCTACTCAAGAATCACTCGGAGGAACCGTGGAAACGGCCAGGTCAGTTTCCCAGATCTGCCGGAGCGCTCTTGCCCACGGGTGCCGTGGCCACAGCATCCGCTCAGAGGATGCTGGGCGCCTGGCGAGCTGTTCTGTCTCCATCCCCTCCACCGCCGCCTGCACCGCCACCATCACCTCCCCTCCCCTTGATTAGACTACAGTGGGGCTGTCTGCCCCGCGCTTGACCAGCCACGGCTTCTTGTGCACCTGGCCTCCGACCGCCGCGGTGGGGAGAGGCGCACCAGCCCCTCGCTCATACGCTGGATTGCTTACGACCCGTGCAGACACTTACCTGGCTCCGGAGGACTGACCTCACCCCACCACTGCCCTCCCCTCCCAGAAGCTAAAGCCACCCAACTTAACATTTCTCACAAACCCTAACGCAAATAAAAATACCAGATGTGCAGTTTAGTGGGGAGCGGGAGGGGACAGATGCAGTTGGATTTATCAGACTGAGGAATGCGATAAGACAGATGAATCAGGAGACCTTCCCTGACACCCATGTCATGGACAGAATACCCATCCAGCTACTGAAGAACATGCCACAGTGACTTTTGCTTCTGGTCCCCCCTCGAGGAGTAAAATGCAAGCTTCCTCTTGCCAGTCGTCCGAAGGGTGGTTGCTGCCACTCGCAGAGGACTTCTTGGCGTGTCCAAGGCCCTGCCGTGGAGACCAGACACGGCTGCAGAGGGTAAGGAGTGCCCCGCACTGAGCTCAGCTGGCAGCTGGATAAATGTGCAGACGTCCGTGGTCGGTCTGCCCCGGGGAGGGCTTCCTCATATCTAATTGCCCGGCGATTATGGGACCACCCACTATCCTCAATTACCCTCCATTTGCTAAGCCCTGGCCTCGAAGCGCACTGTGATAGATTCAAAAGGAGGAATGTGCCGGTCTGGAACAGGATTCCTGGCGTCTCGTCTCTTCTAGACCTCCGTGAGGGCCTGGCCGGCTGCAGCCACCACCCCCCCCGCCCCGTCCGTCGCCTGGTTCCACAGCTCCAAGTGACCAGGCAGACGCCATCAGCACCATGGCCTCGGCCCCAGGAAGCTTACCGGCTTGCCCGCGGCATCGGCGCCCCAAAGTAGAGATGCCAGGGGGTCCACTGTGCCTTCCTGGGATGGCCCCAAACTGGCAGAAGCCAAATTCAAGTTCATCCCTTGGAAATGGTAAACAATTGTCACACATCCCAACAGGGCATGCCCCTCCCCAGGCAGCAGAGAGCAGGGGGCTCCACGTGCTCACAAGAGGAGATGCTGATGGCGTTGTGAAAACAAGCTGGGGACTGATGTGTAGACGTGCTGGTTAATCTTACCTGAGAAGCCGCCCAGGCTTGGACGCCCAGACCCCTGGTGAAACAGGCATGTTCTGGGCATGTCTGGAAGAGACCAGCATTTGCGTCGGTGCGTGGAGTAAAGCAGAGGGCCCCCCAGTGCCTCGGGCATCACCCGATCTGCTGAGACCCAAGGAGGATGGAGAGTTGGAGGAAGGGGGAATGTGTCCTCTCTGAGCTGGGATGTCCATCTCCTGCCTTCCTTCAGACACCGGCATTCCTGGTTCTCGGGCTTTCCGATTCAGATGGGGACTCACACCGGAGGCTCCCCTGATTTGCTGGGCACGTGTACAACTCTAAGGCTGAACAGGAACCTTCTGTGATCCTAAATCATCCCTAAATCCTGTTGGATGTACCACCTTATTTCTAATCTGGGGCCAACAGACTTTAATGATGTCCGAGACGAGAGCATAAACCCTTCCCAGGGAACGATACCACAGGTGCTCCATCCTCAGCCCTTTGCAGAGAGGTGTCCTGGCACGTCGGAAGCTCGTACACGGCTGAGGCCCCCTCAGCGGTTCTCGAGCAGGGGGATTCAGCTCCCACCCACCCGGCCTGGAGTCCTGACCACCGCACCCTCTGCACGTGAGCAGTGACACGGAAGGTGTTCCCAAAGGCGGAGGGTCGTCGAAGGGCTGTGGTTTGCACAGTGTCAAGCTCCCGAATACCAGAAGAGCTGATGAAGCCAGATCCTGCAATCTCCTCCACCAGGAACAGCAAGTCACCTCCCAGACAGGTGTGGAGGGTACCCTGGTCTTCCGGCACCGTGCTGGTGCTCACAGCTGTCAGAGATGTGGCCTGGACTTGAATCTGTGCCCGCTTTGGAGAAAAGCTCAGATCTGTTGATTTAAAAAATCATCATCATCATCATCATCTTCCCCATTGATCTAATCTCCAGAGGAAGTTGGGAAGAGCGTTTTCAAAGCTGCCCGTGTGGGTGGAGCTCACTGAGAGTGGTTTTCCTTGAAGGGCTCTGACTTTCGGTGTTTGAAGCTATCAAGAGGCTTCCCCTTTGCGCTTTAACAGCAACAGACTCTGAGCTGCTGAGACTTAGCCCAGAATGGGATGTGTGCCTCACTCATTGAGAGACAAAAGTGAACCCCATGAGGATGGTGGGTCCCTAAGGCACCCGTGGATTTTGCAGACTCCTGTTTTCCCCTTGAGTCTTCTGTCAAGTTCATTGGCTGGGTTTCTTCGACCTTTCCGCGAAGTTTTTTGCACAAGCTCAGCAGGTGCCTCCAGGCCCAGGACAGCTGTGCATGCCCCAGAGACAGAGCACACTCCCGGCCCTGCTCTGTGCATCCGTGGGGCCACCGGCCTTATTCTTCAGCAGAGCTAATCGGGACCTGCAGGAGGCTCGCAGGAAGGTGGTGCCTCCAGAAACAAGAGGCTTTTGAAGCATAAGGTGAACGAGCCTGGCTGTGGTTTACATTCTTTACCTTAATTTTAACAACAGTTTCAACCCCCTTGAAAATTGCTCCTCTGGAATAATAAACAGAGGGCACATTGAGTCGTGGGCTGATCTGCAGTGCCGGTCATGGATGGGGATATCCCAGCTGAGCTTTGGAGGCCTCATGGTAGCTGGGCTAAGGTTCGCGTGCCTGAGGGGGGCACCCCACTCCACCAGCCCCCATTTTGGGAGGTGCGGTGGGATTGGTGTGGCAACATGAGGTTTTGGGTTACACATGAGCAAGTGAAATCGTACATAATTAATAGAGGTAGAGAGTTACAGAGGAAAGGGGGGCCCGTGTCTGCCTGTCTGCCCATCACTCCTCATGCCAGCCTGGGTGCCTTGCAGGCTCATTCATCCCTGGTTAGAGATCTAAAGTTAGTGGAGGGCCCATGGGCAAGAGGGAGACATGAGATCTTGGCCCTGAGAAATGGAGTGACCGTGGGGTATTTATTAAGCGCCTACTGTGTGCTGGGCTCTGTTCTAGGCACTGAACAGACATTCGAAGGAAACACACCCGTTAGAGCCTTTCCATCCGAAATGTGGTCCAGCAGCCTCAGCATCCTCTGGGAGGGGGCTAGACTGGCAGAGTCCCAGGCCCGCCCCCGGTGGACCAGCCCATGACCCGGGTTTGAGGACCACTGTTCTAGAAAATGAAAGAAGAAGCAGAACAAAAAACAAACAAACAAAAAAATGAAAGGAAGAAGCAGAACAAAATCCTCTCTTTCCTATGAGACCGAGACTCCCCCGAGGACGTGAACTCTGCCCGTCTGGCTCACCGCTGTATCTTCCGCACATAACGTGCGTGGGGCCTGGAACCTAGTAGGTCTTAACAGACACTTGGTGGCTGAAAGCCGTGGCCCAGGTCCTCAGTCGAAACAGACAAACAGTTTCTCAGTGGGTGGGTCACACCCCAGGAGCCTCCAGCAGCCAGGCCAGATCTGAACCTGCGACCTAGCGGAATATTCCACCGCCCACATCCGCCCGCCTCCCTTGCCAGTAAAAGCCAGTTTGTAAAATTACCCCACCGCCAGGCAGACAAGCAGAGGGATTGTTGGCGGCCCCTGTGCGCAAACACAGCTTGAAATACCTGCTTCTCAAGGATCCGGGAAGGGCAGTCTCCCCACGGTAGGCTGCGTCTCCCCCCGCCCACACTGCCCCCCCCACCCAATGGAGGTTTCTAAACAAGCGGCTGGCCCACGGCGGCCGGGAAAGCAGAGGCATTTCTTCTCTTTGGGCGTGAGGCTCCTGCTGCCCAAGGAGCATCCTGACCCTTCAGAAAAGGGTTTCTGGCAGAGTCGTTAGGCTTCGCACTAGACACACACTGAAAACATTGGTCTCGGTGTGGGACAGGCACTGTCCCCTTCACAGGGAGCCTCGTCTCCTCGTTATGAACCGGAAGGGGTGACAGTACCCGGGTTAGGGGCTGCACAGACGACCCAGGGAGGACCTGGACAGGGAACACCGAGCTCGGTGTCCAGCACACGCACCTGCTTGTCATGTGCTCACCACCAGCACGTCTACTGCCCTGCTCCCACACACACCCGTCAGGCGGCAGCCACAGTAACCCCCATTTCCAGGGGAGGCTCGGAGAAGGAATGAACTTGTCCAGAGACACACAGCTTTCAGACTGATGGAATCAAAGCCTAGCCTCCTGGGCACTCTGACTCTATCTGA
>NW_023270469.1:2578308-2651722 GCF_011800145.1 Mirounga leonina
CCTCCTGGGCACTCTGACTCTATCTGACCAGGCTGATGGAATCAAAGTCTAGCCTCCTGGGCACTCTGACTCTATCTGACCAGACCCTTCATCTCCAGCACACCACTTACTGGGGGTACAAGCTTCATGAGGATCCAATGAAGGGGTGGCTGCTGAGTCCCGCCTGGCCCTTATTCAGGTTCAGGGGATGTGAACACTTACCATACTGTGCCCAGGACAGGGTCTCTCAAACCACTGAACCTCAGGACTCTGCCCTCTTAAAACTTGCTGAGGATCCCAAAGAATTTGCTTATGTGGCTTCTATCTATTGGTATTTACAGAATCTGACATTAAAACTGGTAAAATTTTAAAATATTGCATCCATTGGGGCGCCTGGTTGGCTGAGTCGGTTAAGCATCTGACTTTGGCTCAGGTCATGATCTCAGGGTCCTGGGATCGAGCCTCACGTCAGGCTCTGCCCTCAGCCCCTCCCGTCTCTTGTACATGCACACGAGCATGCTCTCTCTCAAACAAATAAAATCTTTAAAAAGTAAAATAAAATATGGAATCCATTAAGTCATAATCAAGAACAAAAGTAAACCTGTGATATTTGTGAATATTAACATAAGTAACATATTTTAGAAAAGTAATTAGATTTTGCAAAATAAAAAGTAGTGAGAGGATTCACATTATTTCACATTTTTCAAATCCATTTACTGTCTGGCTTAGTAGAAAATTGTTGGATTCTCTCATCTGCTACAACGTTCGAAAACTGACATTTGCTAATATTACCACTGATCTCATCAGAAAAATCTTCTGAGTACTGAGAAGAGGTCAAGCTCACCATGACAGATACAAGTTTTCCAAAATTCTAATTCTTGCTTAAAAGTTTGAATTTTTCCTAAAAGTAACAGGCTCACTGTTCTTTCTCAAGAAAAATGTCTAAGGATGCTGGTTTGAATGACCGTAGTCTGTCTGTCTGTCAGTCGCTCTCTTCGTAAAGTGTTTCATGAAAGAAGTAGGTGGTTCAGCTCGTAACTTGATGGCTCAAGTGCTTTTCCTCCAAATCCCAGACACTGGGTGTGGCTGTCAGGGATCGAATGGCAGGTGACGGGCCCTCCCATTTCATCAAACTGAATATTAAGAAGACATACACTTGAGGGTCAAGATTGAGCAATATGAACAATCTCGCCACCTCACCGAGGACATTCCTAAGTGAAGCAGTTGTTGCAGCCAAAAGGCAGTGGAAAAAGGGGCCCCCTGGGAAGTGCACTCTGGTACCACTGCCTTGATCCACACGGAGCCCCTAGCACTTTGCCCACCCTTGATTCTGAACAATCGGTGCAAATATCAACACTGGACAAGGCGAGTAACATGTTAGTATTATGAAGATGGTGTGACCTCATAGATCCCCTCAAGGTGTCCTCACAATCCCCAGGGCCCAAGTGCATGATGGCAGAACCGGGTCATAAGTTCCAGAATCGGGTTGATGTCTGTTTTCTTCGACTCTGTGTTTAATGAAGAATGGGGGAAGGAAGGCAGGCTGGAATGCAATAGAATGGGATATTGTAAGACAGTAGAGTGACCTCAGATTTAAGTCCCAGACCAGCCCCAAGACCGCGGAAACCCTTCCATCTGGGGGCAGTGTGGGAGGGGGTCGCTGTGGCCTCCGAATGGGCTCTGGTCTCTGCAGGCATCTATGTGCCTGTTCCTTTGACACGGAATCTCAAGGGGATTCTGGAACTATCCAGAACATGTAATATCCTCCCCTTGAATTTAGATGTCAACATTGCTGTGATTTGACTGTCAGCTCCTACGTCAGTCCTGCTCTGACCAGGAAAACAGCATCCTTCAGAGGCACCCGAAGCGGGCGTTGGGGGCAGCTGGGTTTACAGAACGCAGGGAGGGTTTGAGGGAGCCAACAAAGAACCGGGGAGAGCAGGGAGTCATAGCCAGCTGGGTCGGACAGGGCAAGGGGAGAGAGCTGGGGAGAGCTACCACGAGGCATCCTGGCCACCCCTGCTCCCCGTGCCAGGCTGCTTCTGGTGTGTCCTGCTGGCCAATCCCAGCAGGAACTGGCAAGCAGGAAGTCCACACAGGGCAGCCTCCCAGGGCACAGAGTGGCGTCAGGAACGGGTCTGGAGGGATAACTAGAGAGCAGCCAGCACAGCTTCCCGCTAATGTGGTCAAAGTACAGCATACTGTCATCTCAGTCTTCAGGGCTCCTGGTGACCAGCCTGCCATCTCTCAGCCCTACGTGCCACCCGGCCCGAGCATGGCAGCGGGCTCTGCGGGCCTCTTGCTGCTAGCAGGCTCCTCCAGCCCTTTCACCCAAGCCGGTCCCCTGGCCCTCCCTCGGACCCCTCGTGGCCATCCCGGTGGTGTGCTATTGGCCTCTCCTTATTGTGCCATGACTCACTATCATCAGCCCGTCACGACGTACCAAGCATGGTACCAGCTAACTGCCCTGTGTGGGAGCTCCTCTTATCTCTCCATCTTGTGCACAGGGAAATCAGGGATCTGAGGGGTAAAGCAGGCAGACTTAGGAACTGCAATGGACAGCTGGGCCAAGAGAAGCAAACCCATGCGGCCAAGGCCACTTGCCAGTGCCTTGTCCAGCATGGCGGAGGCTGAAGGACACTGCGCCGTCTACAGAGCCCCAGATTCCAGTTCCAACCTTGGGTGACTCGCTGTATGTGTATCTCAGTCTCCTGGTGTGTAAGATGGGGAGCCCTTCTAGGTAGTGCTAAGGTTTCTTCCAGCCCAAGCAGTACCCAGGCCCAGTGGGGGTTGTGGACGCCATGGCCTTTGCCTTCTAGATTTGCACACGCCCCCAGAAACACATCCGTGCTGTCAGATTTTGTGAACAAACAATTCAATTCTCATTGGCCCCATAACACTTGTTGGGATCAGCAGATGTAAAATTCTGACATCGCACTTAGAAAACTTCCTCCATCTGGATTTCTGCAACCCACAGGGAATCATTTGCCAAACACATGTTTTATAAAATATGGACCCACTTCACTGTGCCTTGAGGAGCTGATAAAATCCACCTTTTCCCCGATCATGTGAATTCTGCCGTACGTGCTTTCCGTCTGGGAAGCGATGCAAGGCCACGTGGAGTGAAGAGAGGCCCTTGCTTCCAGGCACCATGTGGGTAGTGCTCGTGCTGGGGGGAAAGGCAGAGAACACACGAGGCCACGCTTTACTAAAAATAGAGACGTGTAACATGTGGTGTTCATAGGACGCACAACGGGGTCAGTGGTATAATGGAAAATAATTCGTTTCTAACTTCAGGGCCAAGTGGCGCTGTTGGGAGGAGTGTGTACATGTGTGTCCCCTGCTCACGCTCTGGAGAACGTTCGAGGGAATCAGGGACAGCTGACACTGGTGTGGCTAATGAGTTTGGGAAGGCTTTTCAGGGAGCAGAGTAATGACAGGCGTAAACACTATTGCACAACTGCTCTACACAAAGGGTTAAAATGCCAACTTCCTCGGAAACGCAACTTGTTGGAAAAAAAAAAAAAACAACTAATTTTCTAAACTCCTGGTAAAATACACATGACATAAAATCTGCTTTGACCGGGTTTTGGTGTCTGGTTCTGTGCCATCGAGCACATCCACGCTGTGCGACATCACCACCCAGGACCCGTCCAGAGCTTCCTCACCCTCCCGAGCTGGAGCTGCCCCGTTGCACACCGAGTCCCCTCCCCCCACCCCCACCAGCGGCTTCCCGCCTCTGGGATCTGACTGCTCTAGGAGCTTCGTGCCAAGGGACTCACAGGGGGTTGGTCTTTTTGCGACTGGCTTTTTTCCCTGAGCATCCCCTCTTCCAGGTACCCCCATGCCGTAGGGCGTGCCAGTACCATCCATTCTTTCTTGAGGCCCAATCTGTCGTGTGGGTGGACGTCATTTTGTGTATCCGTCATCTGCCCCTGGACCCCACCGCTGGGCTGTTGTGAGCGATGCCGCTGTGAACAACTTTGAACGGTAGGTGCTCCTAGGCTGGTCGGGTAATTAGTAGCTCACTAAACTGCACGGCACAGTGACCTCAATTTCAAGGGAGGAATCAAGGTAAAAAGGAAATCTCGTGGCCTTTGAAGCCCAAACAGACCAGTTTCAAATGCTTGACTAGCGGGCTACGATTCCAAGCCTCACTTGCTCGTCTATGAAAGGGGAACTGTTGGGGGGACCACAGGTTGCTGTCCCGGCATCCCCACCCTCCTGGTTCCTGAGAGAACCCGGCGGTTTTCAGCGTTTTCCCCCATTCCCAGGGGGGACCTGCGGGAGCTGAGAACACCCGTGGATCCCCCCACCCCCGTGGAGCCCAAGGGGTCATGTGGCACAGCGAGCTCCTCCCCCTTGCCAATGATTTCTTAGGGGACCCAGGCTTCAGCCAATCAGGTCCTGGCGGCCCCCTGGCAACTGTTGCTAGGTTGGGGCAGGCTGTACCTGAGTGGCTCGGTCAGGCATCGGAAGGACTGGTTGTGGGGAAAGGGGGGGTCCCTTCTGCCTGGTGCTGCTGACAGCCATCCTGCCACCACCAGGGCAGCTGGCGCGGGGACAGAGCCCAGGCCAGAGGAAGGCAGAGAGACAGAGCTGGAGTGCCGTTTACACCCCTGCCCGCGTGCACGCGCGTGCACACACACAGACCTCGTCCCACTCAGGGACACACACACACACACACCTCGTCACACTCAGGGACACACACACAGACCTCGTCCCACTCAGGGACACACACACACACACAGACCTCATCACACTCAGGGACACACACAGAGACCTCGTCACACTCAGGGACACACACACACACACCTCGTCACACTCAGGGACACACACACACACCTCATCACACTCACTGACACAGACATGCACACACATACACCTTGTCACACTCAGGGACACACACACAGACCTCGTCCCACTCAGGGACACACACACACAGACCTCATCACACTCAGGGACACACACACAGACCTCGTCACACTCAGGGACACACACACACACCTCGTCACACTCAGGGACACACACACACACACCTCGTCACACTCACTGACACAGACATGCACACACACACACCTTGTCACACTCAGGGACACACACACAGACCTCGTCCCACTCAGGGACACACACACACACACACAGACCTCATCACACTCACCGACAGAGACATGCACACACACACACCTCGTCACACTCGCTGACACAGACATGCACACACACACAGACCTCGTCACACTCACAGACACACAGACATGCACACACACGCACCTCATCACACTCACTGACACAGACATGCACACACACAGACCTCGTCCCACTCAGGGACACACACACACACACAGACCTCATCACACTCACCGACAGAGACATGCACACACACACACACCTCGTCACACTCACAGACACACAGACATGCACACACACACACCTTGTCACACTCAGGGACACACACACACAGACCTCATCCCACTCAGGGACACACACACACACAGACCTAGTCACACTCACCGACAGAGACATGCATACACACACAGACCTCGTCACACTCACCAACACACACACATACACACACAGACCTAGTCACACTCACAGACACACAGACATGCACACACACGCACAGACCTCGTCACACTCGGGCACACACACACAGACCTCGTCACACTCACCAACACACAGACATACACACACACACACCTCGTCACACTCACGGACACACAGACATGCACACACATGCACAGACCTCGTCACACTCAGGGACACACAGACATGCACACACACACCTCATCACACTCAGGGACACACAGACCTCGTCACACTCACCAACACACAGACATACACACAGACCTCGTCACACTCAGGGACACACAACCTTGTCACACTCCGGGACACACAGACATGCACACATACACACACACAGACCTCGTCACATGGACACACAGACATGCACACACACACAGAGGCCTCGTCACACTCACAGACACACCTCGTCACACCAACACACACACACACAGACCTCGTCACACTTAGGGACACACACACACGACCTCGTCACACTCACGGACACACAGACATGCACACACTCAGTGTATCTATGGACTTTGAATCAGAATGTTAAAATAAAACAGATCCCTTTATATAACAGTGATCTTACCTGATATTTAACAGGTGATGAGATAAAGCCCCAGAGAACTGAATTTACTTGCCCCAGGTCCAGGAGGAGGGCTGTACAAAGTCAAGACCACCATTCAAATGCCCTGAAACTAACTCGGCGGCCCCTGCATTATGCTGTGTTCACACACAAGGGGTGCACACTGCCCCCAACACACGCGCACACAGACACACTCAGTTGGGCTCAGAAGCATCGTCCCCTATACCAGCAGATCTCAGTGGTGATTCACGCTCTGTGTCAGGACGGCTCAGTGGCCAGGCTTTCGAATATTGCTTGATACAGAAATGTATTACAGAAAGAGAAGCCTATACACAACACTTTCTGTCCTCGGTATTACTCCTGATTCTGAAATAAGACATTAGAAGTGGGCCCAGACTGAGAAGTAACACAGTGCCGGGGGGGTGCAGAGAATGCGGGCAGGTGGGTCGGTGAGGATGGAGCTTCGCCCACTCTCAGTGGAGTGAGCCTTCTAGGGCCACGGGGGAAACGTGAGTGGCATCTGCAAATCAGCCGACGGGGCCGTGTGCCACATCCTGACCATTGTGTCACAGCTCAGTAGGCGAACCCCTTGTTCGGGAAACATACACGGTAGCATTCAGTGGTAGAGGTGGACCTTGTCTGTGACCTTCTGTGCACGTGTCTCTGTGCGGTGTGGCTGGGGTGGGGGGGGGTGGTCAAGATTCACATGTGGGGAATCGAAGTGGAGGGGATCTTGAGAATTTCTGTGCTCCTCTTCTGTAAGTCTGAAGCCACGTCCAAAACAGAGGGTATGTGCTCCCAAGGGACACCTGTGGAGAAAACAGACCACAAACTCAGGAAGGGGAATGAGGCGGGAAGGCGCGGCGGGGCTGGTCCACGGCCGGCCTCCCGGCTTCAATCAGAGCCCGCGAGTCCAGGAGCGCACCTGCAGCACCGTCCCCGCGACACCGTCCGCTGTGAAGCCCCCAGGCCCGCACTGAGTGTCCTGCTAGAAAGCGTGAGGCGCCCCTCCCGCCACATCAGCAGTGCTAGTGGCCGTGGGCCAGGAATAGTTGGGATGCCCTGCACATGCTGACAGATCGGAGAACATGTACATGTGAAGTGTGTGTCAGTCGGATGTCATGACACAGGCAGAGACGTAGGGCACACACGCGAGAGTACAACGGGGTCCCATGGTTGACCTTTAAATCAAGATTTCATGGCTTATACACCATGGTCGCAGCTGAAATATTCCTCATGTGTAGCCTCCCCCCACATTTCACATAAAACACATGATATCGTGCAATTTTAGCCGACTGCCTGTAAGATACACCAACATGATCTCGAAGGTAACCTGGGGGTCGCCACCAGCAGAGCCCGCTTGCACTGAGCATGTCCTCAGGGCCAGGTGCTGTGCTGAGTACTATTACCTCCCTGCAGAGGGGGACCCCTGGGGCACGGGGAGCACCCCCAGCCACCCCCCCTCAGCTCACTCTGGGATGCACCGCAGAACCAGGATAGAAGCGTCCTTTGACTCTAAGAGGCTGTGACCTCAACGTGACGTGGTTATCACCGCCTCAGCCTGTCACATGGCTCTCACCATTAGTTTCCGTCTCCACTGCACTTGGCACTGAGTGCAACCCAGTTAGATGCAACCTCAGATCCCTTTGTTCTGTTCTCCCGTGGTGATGGGCCTTGGCATCTGGACAGTCCAGTTCCACCACTTGCAAAGCCATCTTAGCTGCAAGGAGCCACCAGGAGCCGGAACGACTGCTTCTGTCAGTCTTCCCCTTTGCCCAAAGCCATAGAAGCAAGACCTCAGGTGGGGAGGGACAACACATCCGCTCGAAATACACGGGCGGCTGGCACATCAGACTCAAGCACGGCGCTTTTAGATAAGGGGCAACATAAAACCGCCTGTTGGCCAGATTCCAAAATGACTGTCAAATTCACATGGTAATCAGCGTTGTCATTTCTCTGCTGAGCTTCACTCTTGGAGGTTTAAAAAATAAGAATGCCAGTTGAGGTATGCTTGGGAACCAAAGAAAGAACACAGTGCTTTTCCACATTGTCAAACGCCAACACCCTCTCTCACGCGAGCACGGCCTGCTGAGCGCAGAGCCCGGCTCTCTGCGCTGTCGCTGGTGGGTCCTGTGGCTGCCCGGAAGGACACTCGGTCTCCCTGCCCTTGTCCCTGGCCACGTGGGCCCATGCTCCCAGACCCAAGCCAAGGTCGCTTCCTCCCTGCAGGCTCCCTCCCGCGTGCAGACAGCGCTGTCCATGGTGACCGCGGTGCCCGGCGAGCAATGCGTTGGATGATTTCCCCGCCTCCTGCCGTCTCCGCTGCACCCCTTGCCTGCTGGCACCCTGTGGGTAGACGCGGGTAATGTGGAGGATGGGCCTGCTGTCTGTTTCCTGATCACCCACACATTTTGTACTTCTGCCAAAAATAAAAGTGGGCAATATTATACAGACATTTGGCAACTACATGCCACCTCGCTTGCAAGCTCCGATAGATGTGAAGTGGATCCGGGCTGGACTGGGCTGCAAGAATGGTGGGCGGCCCGGGGGTCTGCAGGGATGGCAGACGGCAGCCATGGTGTCTTGCTCTTCACACCTGTTCCTCTGCAGCGAGGACGGCAATCCCACCTTTAAACTCCTGTTCCCGACCTCCCGCACCCCCACTTGCCCAGACCTGGGGTGATTTAAGCCACTGCCTCTCCCAGGGCAACCTGCATAAAAATTATCCGGGGGTCTGGCTGCCATGGAGTTTCCGAGTCAGTGAGGCTCTGCAATTCTAACCAGCTCCCAGGGGGTGTCTGAGGACCACGTGTTAGGTAGCAAGATTTTAAAGTAAATGAATAAAGTAAGAGGCCAATACCTTCTAATGGTAAAAGTGATCTGTCTGCCCCTGGACTCTAAAAACTGGAGGCGGCAGAGGGCCAGTCACTGACCCCCTGACAGTCCACCTGGTACATCTCTCTCCCTCTAGGATTCTGCTCACGTCATGCTCTGACCCACCTGCGGCCTTGCTCGCTGGGGCTGGATGCCTCTGCTCAGCCCTCCCGGTCACCCTTTTGTCCTTTTCTCCTTCCTGTCTTCCTGGGAGCAGGTCCCACAGACTCTGTTGGTGGCCCCTGCACTCTGGCCTCAGGCTGAGGTCGGCCAGTGGGGACACCAGTGGGACATGGGAGATAGGGAGGCACAGGGTGCACCTGTCTTCTGGAGTACCCGGCACCTGGGAGAGCCCGAGGAAGGAGAGAAGTTGCTGTTATTATAACTCTTTGTTCCTTTTATTTAATTTTCCTTATTTTTATTGTATTTTACGTCTTATTTTTACTAGACCTGGTAAGCTCTAGCTCAGGTGTCTCCTCCAAGAAGCCATCTTGGATTACCTGAACCTTCATTCACATCCTCATCCTTTAAACTCACCGGAGAAATAACTTAGCTCCTTATTGGGAGCCATCTTCTCTCTTTCTGTCCAGTTGCTCCTGAGGGTCAGTCTGGAAACCTCAGTTCCCTCTCTGGGTCGGGACGCCTCCCATCTCCCTCTGCACCCAGCACCACCCGGACCCCACTGTGCCCATGTGATAAAACGCATCTGCAACTGACAAAGCAGCAAAATAATCTGGGCACGATCCATCCTTCCGTGTGTGTTCCCTCTCAGTAATTAGCGAGTACTTGGGGAAATGTCTGAAAACAACAGAACGTTTAAAAACTGAGATATCCCATACCTACCACACAGTTCACCCACTGGAAGTGCATGGTCCAGTGGCGTTGAGGACGCTCACAGAGCCGGGCAGCCGTCCCCACAACTCACTTCAGAGCGTTTCTGGCGTCTCCAAAGGAAAGCCCGCACCTGCTGGTGGCCATCCTGACCCCGCGCTTTGCTTCCGGGGGTCGATTTAAGACGCGAAGCAGGAAAATTACATCACCCATGTAAATCTCCGAAGACACGGTTCTGTTTGCCTTGCCTGCAGTTCTGATGACGCTGCTCGCTGTCTGTGTTTCAGGAGAACTGAATTTGGAGGTCATGAAAACGCACCTGGGTCTGCGAGCACATTCGAGTGCACCTGCCTCCTGGCACACCTGAGTTCAGAAGCCTGGGCCTTCCACTAGAGGGCGGGCATCACAGGTGCCTGCTGCTCACCCGGGCCCCTCCCAGGTGTTCTCACCTCACCCCTGGCCAAGGGAAGAGCTGGTTCCCGCGGGTCTGGGGTCGGGCCGAGCTCGCTCTGCCTCCTTTGTTTAACCCGGCTGGGGAAGGGAGCTTTCGTTTCCGAGCCAATTGCAGACTTGACGAATTCGAAAGGCGAGGTGTGGGCACAAAGAAAACACTGTGCACAGGGGGGTGGTTGGTGACCATCATAATGCTGCCATTGATTATTTGCAGTGGGCGTGGCATGGCACTAAGAGCATTACATGCATGTCTGATTCAATCCCCACGACGCCCTGCTGAGATGGACCTTCTTCTTTTGCCCACTTTACTGATAAGGAAGCTTACAGAAGCTGATTTAATAACTTGCCCAGATGATCTGTCCTGATCTTAGGACCGATATCATGATCTGTTTGGACAGAGGGAGAGGCCAGTCTGAACTGAGTGACCTCCTGCCAACCTCCAACCATCCAAGGTTCACAAACCTTGAGAACTCCAGCTTCCACAAAACCGGAAATCGAAGGATGTCCCTCATGTGAAAACATTGGGCCCTTTTATACCAAACAAACAAGGGAGGTGTGCAGTTGGGGGAGTGGAAAGAGCCTATTTTTGATATAAATCTGAAATGTCTGGCAATGTGTGCCAGGAAATGAGAGCTGTAGATCTCAGGAGATGTGTCCTCGATCAGCCTTGATGAGCATGACCCCAGAAATGGCCAAGTCCTTACTGTCCTACATTCCAACCTGACGGTGCCCACCTGAGGATCCCAGCTGCCCCAGGTTTACTGTTGGGGCCAGAAGCAGCCAGCAGTGCCCCCTCTCGGGCCCAGGCCCCTTTGCTATGGAATTCATAATATTAATTTTGAAGTTGTTGATGTGGTTTGTGGCAGCGTCCCATGGGCTCCCGAGCGCCGAGCCTACGGGCAGCAGGTGGGACTCCAGATGCAGAAGGGAAGGGGAGGGAAAGCCTCTTCTCGCTTGAAATGGGCTGCCCTTCATTTTCACGGCGGCGATTCACGCTGAGCTGCAAAATCTCTGCTGGGGTCGCGGTCTTGATCTACATCCACACCCACACCCTGAGTTGACTTCACTCTCCATTTATCTACAGCATCACTGTCCTTCATGGCGTCCCTCCCCTCGAGGTGTACAGATCACCTGTGGAGTCTCAGAGGCTCCGGATGGTAGGACCAGATACAGCCCACCTTCCAGGCCACCTTCCACCACCAGGTAATTTTATCTTCAGGGAAGAAAATGGAAGTCGTGGGTAAGCGCTCCCGAGAACGTGTAAGATTCAAGTACGCAGAAGAGGGGAAAGTCATTACCAGAGGGAACATGAAGGGGTCCGCTGCTGTGGAAAACAGCCTGGCAGCTCCCCAAACTCAGGGTCACCACGCAGCCCGGCAGCCCCGCCCTCCCTCGTGGGTTCCCTCCCAGGTCCAGACCCCAGGCGCGGGCGTTTCAATCGTGCTCAGTGAGGACTCTCTATGGGCACCATTTCAACCAGCCCGAGCCATCCCACCACGACAGGTGACCCAAGGATGGGTTCCCACAGGATCAGGGCCTGTCTCTACCACAGAAAACTCACCCATTCACAAACTCAAGTAGACCCAAACCCGTATCTCAGCCCAGCTTCCCTGGGGCACCGGCTGCTGGAGGGGCCGGTGTCCTCAGGCCTGAACGAGGGGCTGAGTGAAGGGCCATCATTACGGCAAGAGGCTGACCATCAGGTCCGCACGGGTCCGCATGGCATTCCTGACCAGTCCCCGATGGGAAGCTGTCGGGCAACATAGGGTGAGCCCAGGCAGCGCACCCGTGTGGCGGGGCTGCTGGACCTCCCAGCCTCAGACACAGTGTTGGCGCCAGGAGGCCCTGGACCTCAGACCTGACTCCTCAGCTGTGTGGCGTGGACAGGTCTCATGACCTCTCTGAGTTCCGTGGTTCTCAACTGCACAAAGGGGTTTATGACACCTTCAAAGAGCTGCCGTGAGGGTCACATGAGCAGGTAGATGAAGAATAAAGGAAGGAGCGATGTGTTTGCCCTGTGCGTCAGGGGGTCATACGCATGCACACACACTGACATGCACACTCAGGGGCTGGTCATTAAGGTCCCGCTACATGCCTGGTGTCACCCTGGGGATGAAGAAGTGGATGCAGTCCCCTGCCCTCAAGTTGGGGAGTGCCTCCTGCTGGTCACGGAGAGCCTTCTTGTTCCCTTACAAATAATTTTGTGAATGTCTTGACAAAACACCTCTCTCATGGGATTTCCAAAGTTATCAAACCTGGAGCTGCAAACAGCCAAGAGCTCCACTGGTGTGCGGCGCGCATCTCCCGTCCCCTTTGTTCGATCGTCCTGCTCCGCGGGAAGGGACTGTCGCGGGGAAGGGGCTTTTGCCAAGTTGTGGAGGTCCCTTTTTTCCCTTGGCCCGGATCTCTTGGAAGGCAGTGAGTGCCCAGCTGCATCTGGGCCACCTTGCCCAGGAGAAGGGTTTGGGGGCCGTATCCCTGGCTATTTTCATGATGCCCCCCACCCCCGTCGTCAACAGTGTGTTCAGGGTAGTTTTCTTCCCATGAGCCTTGCCTGCCAAGCAAGGGCCCAGGGAAAGCCAGGCATGGTGAGGTGACAGCACGGGGCTGGCCAAATCATTAGCTGCTTCCGTGCACAATCAATCTGTCAGCAGCAGCGAGGGGCCATGAGCTCTGACGCTTTCCTTCATCGGCCTTTGATGGCTGACCTTATCAAGGAGGGGTGACCAGGGAGGAGCTCGTCCCTCCTCTGTTCACCCTGAGACCGCGGAGAGCAGGAAACAGAAGTCCAGCACAGATATCAAAGGCCAGAGGTACTCCACATCACAGAGAGAAGCAAGGCCCACCCTTGCCACTGAGCGTGTCCCTAGGAGGGGCTCGGTGGGGCCGGGGGGTGAGGGCACTGCAGTTTAAAACAAAGAACCCAATGGGGACTCTACAGTCACAAAGGAGATCACGGCTGACAGCGTGTTCCTCTAGAGCTGGGAGAGGCACATCCCACTATTTCCCATCTGAGCCCCACACTCTCGGGCTCCTTGCTCAGCACCTCTCTCCTTCCCATCCGTTCTGAACCAATTTAATTCTACTGCCTTGAAACTCCCCCACTTCCAGCTGGTTCTATCCAGGCTGTGTCCTCTGCCCAGAATATTCTTCTCTCGCTACCTTTTATTCCTTCCTGACTTTACACGAACCTCACCAACCCACTCCCACACCCCCCAAAAAAGAACCTCTCTCCCTAATTTTCTCCTCCTAGCACTTCTCTATAGTAGTTCACACCAGATTGTAATTTTTCTCTGTCTCTTGCACTAGACTGTGAACCCAGGAGAATAGGGGCTGTCTTTTTCACTATGTACCCCCAGTACAAGATGCAGAGCATGTCCTCATTGTTGCAGCTCCAAGCATCATCTCTTCTCCTGACAGTGTCCTAAGAAGGAAGGGAAAAAGAGACCTCTATTGAATTTCTCTCCTTTATTCCCCAGAAACAGTCTTCTTATGTCTCCTTGGTCATAACTGGGTCAAGTGGGCACCCTTCTTATGTCTCCTTGGTCATAACTGGGTCAAGTGGGCACCCTAACATGAAAATGATAGGTGGAGAGAGGGAGGAAAAGGGGAGGGGAGAAGAATTGAGAGAAGGAAGGAAGGAAGAGAGGAAGGAAGGAAGGAGTGGATGGAAGGGAAGACAGAAGGATGAATGGATTGAATGATGGATGGACAAATGGAAAGATCAAAGGATGAAAAGATGGATGAATGGGTGAGTGGGTGGGTGGATAAATGGATAAGTGGATGAATGGATGGATGCATAGATGGATGGGTAGGTGGGTGGATGGATGAATGGGCGGAGGGGTGGGTGGATGGATGGATGGATAGGTGGATGGATGAGTGGATTTATTTTCATACATGCTTCACTGTGATTATGTTGTTAGCGTTATGGTAATGAGACCAAGAAAATGACAAATGGGAGACCTGGATTACAGTTCTGGTCTTGACTTGACAAAACTGTCAGAAACACAGAAAAACATGTCCAGACCTGCTCTACCTTCCCACTTCCTTGGATGGCCCTAGGGTCTAGTCAGTTTCCCTCTCAGCAATCAGGAATGGCTGGTGGGGGGAAAGGTGGACTTCCATGAAAATGGGTCAGTAAAAAATATCAATTTTTATATTGCTTATGTAAAGTTTGTTTGCTTTTCACTTGGCCTTCCAAACTTGTGTAAATCAAACATCCCACAAATGACGCATCTCATTCAGCCATAGGATAAGATAGAGAATCAGAAGATAGGAAAGAGAAAGTACAATATGAGATTAAATAAGACATTGAACACGCAGGAGACATGGGTACAACAATTTGCCTGAATCTTTCTAGCCGGGATACTTAGTCTGAAAACCCATTATCCCTATCAGCTCCCTGAAGATTGGTTCATGTCTTTTCATTCATTTAATAAGATGTTGGCATTAAGATGTGGTGGCAGGTGCTAGGGATATAATGACAAAGAAAATGGACAGGGACCCTGTCTTCTAGAGGGTTCCATCCTTGTGTAGATCTAGACAAGTCAACTGGCTACTGAAATATGATGTGGCCTTTAGAATGGAGAGAGTTGACAGATATACTGCCTTAACAAGAGATCCAGGTAACATCACCTATAATAAGTCATCATGCACCCCCGATGAGATGCTCTAGAAGGTCCCAATATCACTTCTGGGGCACGATCGCCAAGAACACATCACCTGAGTCTCATCATGAGCAGACCTCTGACAAACCGAAATGGAAGAACGTTCTACAAAGCACATGACCAGCACTCTTCAAAAAGGCTGAGATCGTGAAAGAGGGAAAGACTGAGACCCAACAGGAGGGGACCAAGGAGATATGACAACAAAATGCATCACAGGATCCTGAACTGGATCCTGGAACGATAAAAGACATTAGTGGGGGAAAAAAAAAAGAAATCCAAATAAAGTCTGTATTTTAGTTAGTATTGTGCCAATGTTGACTTCTTAGCTTCGGAATAATGTTATTATAATTATGTAAATGAACATAGGGGATGCTGGGTAAGGGTAAAAAAAACTTTTCTTGTGATTTTTGAAACTTTTCTGTAAGTCTAAAACTATTTCAAAACAAAAAGTTCTAAAAATGCAATGTGATGAATTATCTGATAAAAGAATAGTATATACTATGAGATTGTGTGCCCACGACTGACCTACCACATCATGCAGCCATTCAGTCGGTCAACTGATGTTCACTGAGCACCTGATACCTGCTGCTCACTGTGCTTTGTGCTGGGGATGGAGGGGGAGCAAGACAAAGGAAAGCCTTTTGTGCACTGTCTTCTCTTCTCCATCCGCTCAGTGACGGTGATACTCCACATGGAAGCAGTTCCTCTTGCCAGGATCCCAAACCGAATGTGTGCAGAGCCACAGCCTCATCCGGGAGGACTTGTAGCACGGACAAAACGTGAATCTTTGTTGTTGCAAAGCACCAAGACTGCAGGGCTATTTGTCACTGCAGCTAAGGAAGCTTTAAGTTTCGATTATCAATCACTCTGTGTAACAAAGTGCACAGGAAGTGACTGCTGAGTGCTGACCAGATGACTCGGGCTGAAGGTGTTAGTGGACTCATTACCCAGCTTAAGATGGGAGATTCTGTCTAGAGATGGGGAAGTAGAAGAAACCGGAGCCTCCCCAGAACCAACTTAGGTGACGTTTCCTCCACATCACACCCCAGTGTCCTCCCCATCCATTCACTCAGCTCTTCATTGAGTGCCGTGATCCATTTACTCACTGAGCACCTATGTAAGCATCTGGAACCGTTCCAGGCAACAGAGATCCATCAGTGTATCAGTTGGCTAGTGCTGTGTAACAAGCCAGCCCCAAATTCGGTGGCTTTACACAGCCATTTATTCAGTTCCTAGTTCTGGGCTGGGCTGGATGGTTTCTGCTGTGCTTGTTCCTATGTCTGTTCTCAGCTGGGAGCTGGATGACACAGAGTCCTTTCATTCACATGCAACTGAGGCCAGGCTGTTGACTGGGCTGTCTTGGTTCTCCTGTGGCCCTGACTGACCAGCGGGCTGGCCCAGGCTTGTTCACACAGAGTCCTTAGCCTCCCAAGAGCAAAAAGCGCTAGGACCCCAGGGCATGGCATTCACATCGTGTTGCTAATACCCTGGTGGCCAAAGCAAGGTGCATGGCCAAGCCCAGGTTCAGGGGCAGAGAAATAGCCCACAGCCTCCATGGGAAGGAAGAATTAGTGACCCTTTATCAGACGCAGTGGGGAGAACAGGCAACAAGATCCGAGAGGGGCACAGAGGAGGGGACGATGACCTCGACTGGAGGGACCAGGGAAGATTTCAGAGGGGAGGTTACGCTTGAGCCTGACCTTGAAACATGGGCCATGGTTCACCTGGGAAGGTCAAGTTCATGCATATTATTCATGCACCCAGTGCCGGGGAGCACAAGAAACCTGAGCAGGGATCGCTTGGTCACTGGGGTGCTGGGCTGTCAGATGGTAAGGCTGTGACGGAGGAGGGGACGAAAAATAGGAAGAGTAACATAAGGACAAGAAGGAAAGTAACACAAGACAATGTGGGATGGCCAGTAAGAACACAGAGCTGCCCAGCTGGGCAGGCTTAGGCACATTGCTTCACCTCTCTGTGCCTGAATCTCTTCATCTGTGAGGTGGGGACAATGATCATCATCTCATGGGGTTTTCATTTTTGGCATTAAAAAACCTGATGATATGAAAAGTTCCAGGGGCGCCTGGGTGGCTCAGTCGTTAAGCATCTGCCTTCGGCTCAGGTCATGATCTCAGGGTCCTGGGATTGAGCCCCACATCGGGCTCCCTGCTCCACGGGGGGCCTGCTTCTCCCTCTCCCACTCCCCCTGCTTGTGTTCCCTCTCTTGTTGTGCCTCTCTCTGTCAAATAAATAAATAAAAATCTTTAAAAAAAAAGAAAAGAAAAGAAAAGTTCCAATAGTTCTTCGTACGTGATAAGCTCTCAGAAAATCGTGCTGATTTATTGCTCATTCACCACATGCCCGTGTTTTAAAGGCATGAAGGGATTTGGTGTACCCAACCGTTCTGTAAATAGACACCTTTATCCCACCATAGGGCTGGAAAAGCCAGGGCTCAGAGCTGTTGAGGAAATGCGGGTGGGTGCGGAGCTTGGAGATGGAATTATGTGCATGACCATGGAGTCCGCATCTGCAACTGCATGGGGGCTTCCATCAGAGCCGGCTATGTGCCCAGCAGTCCAGAGCCCCTCCAACTGCACTATGACGCATCCACATTTCTGGTCTATTCTCACCCTTGCAAAGAGGGGGCATTTAGACACAATCACTCCCGGGCCATCTTGCCGGCCCACAGATGCTCTGGGGTGACGGGGCCATGTTTATGCACATGAGAGGCTGTGTTGGGGGTTTTCTGTAAAACTGTTGTTTTCTTGAATATGGGGAGATGTGCCCTAACTCAACTATCTTTGGCAGGAGACAGAACATTCCGGTAAGGGGGTAACCCAAAGGCAACGTTTCGGTCCCCCCAGGACTTCGTGCACGTCTGACCTTGGAGGTGTGGTTGCAGACAGTCACGCATTCAGAGAGAGGACCCTTCGGTGGGCACGGCGCGGACACGGCTCCAGCTTTCGGAAGAGTCACAGGGGAGCGGACCTCTTCCTGCTTGGTTCCAGTCCTGTCTGGAATGGTGCTCAGGAGCGCACCGCAGCAGGAGAAAAGGGAGTTTATTTAAAGAACCCGAAAGGTTAAACCACTCAGCGATCTGCAGAGTTGAATGCGAGGTGCTTTTAAGCAGCCTAGCCACATTCGACCTGGGCAGTGCGGGTCTCAGAATTCATCCTGCACTCCGGTGTCTCTTGATTCCAGAATATACAGCAAAGCGCTGGACAGTGAGGCGAAACCAGGAGCCAATAGCTTCGAGGCCAGCTCTATGCTGCACATTCTCTGCATCCTCCCCATACAGCTGGTGACTCCCCACAGCTGCAGGAGGTGGACATTGTTATTATCCCTCACTTACGGATGGAGAAACTGAGGCACAGGAGGTGGGGCGAGGCCACGTGCTCGAGGTCCGGCCGAGTATGGGGCAGAGCTGAGGTTTGGAGCCCGGCTCTATGGCCTCGGTGTCTGAGCTCTTCCCATGGAGCCACCAGCTCGCACTCTACGGACTGGTCCTCATCTGTGTCTCCAGAGAGACGTCGCTCCTGGGCTCTGCTCCTCCTCGTCCACCCGCCTCTGGGCTTCAGACACGTCTCCGTAGATCCCTCGTTCCTGCAGACTCGCAGGTTAGGAACGGACCCTGACCTTCACAATGGGAACACTCATCTTACCCAGAACCCTGAGGTCAGACAGGCGATGAGCTTCAGCGGAGGCCCCCGGCCATGGCTCTCTGCGTCACTCCTGGCTGGGTCCCCAGAATGCCACGTGGAGCCTGCTACGCATGCAGAGTCACAGCCACCACCACACCTCGGCGGAATCTGAATCACCAAGGTAAGGCATGGCCCCTTGAAAGACACCCTCGATTTCCAGCCCCACGTTTCTGTGTCCACTTTCTCCCCGAACTAGCAGACCGGGCAGCACGGGCTGGCTGTTCGGCCTCCCGGGCAGCTTGCGGGGTTGGTCGCCTGGCATCACTGGGCTGTGCTGGTGGAGGGGCAGGGCTCGGCATTAGCATGGGAACGGTGGGGCGTCCAGGCCCAGAGGGCTGTGGATTCTGGACCCCGGTGCCTCGTGATGCCCGTGGCTGCTCTGTCACTGTCTGTCCTAGAGGGGAGGGGATGGGGTTAATGGGATACCCCCAACCCCAGCCTGTGTCGGCTCCGGTGCAAGGGATGGGCCTTCCGCTCTCAGAAACCCCGCTTCCTACTATGGGTTAGGTCACCCTTTTGCCAAGACAGAACACACAGGCTGCCCCCAAAACCAGCTCTGATGAAGCACTTTAGGGAAAGCTCACTAAGAAGCCCACGTCCATCCACCTCCGGTATCCTCAGGGCCTCTCCCCTGGTCCTCACTGTGTCACTGTGGCCCAGACTTCCCAACAGCTGCTGACTGGCCTCCCTGTCCCACCCCATCCACACCCCCTGGATCTCAGCCTGAGACACAACCCTGAGTTACAAAACCCATGGTGTCTTCTTCAAACCATGCAAAAGCTTCTCTTGGGCTCTGGAAAACACCCAGACTGGAGGGCCTTTGGTGATGGCTCGGGCTCACTTCCGCTCCGCCCCTCATGCCCTGGGTTCCTGCCACTGGAGGGGAATGTGTCCCTCCTACACCCACTCCCTGTCCCCTCCAGCCTCTGCTGGACCCCCTTGCTTGCCGCCCACCCCCCAGGACCAACAGAAAGTATGACATGCGCCTTTTCCGGCACCCTTTCTTACCCCTCAGCTCTGGGCTTCTGCAGCAGCCCCACTGGGAATCCCCCCGTCCTCCCCAGCCAGGACCCCCAATACTGCCTGCTCCCCTCTGTACCGTGGTGGCCTCGTCCCCTGGGCCATGGCTCCATGAAGCAGCAATGGGAGTTTCCCCGACACCCCAGCACCCGGGGCTCATCTACCCGGGCACCCTGAATATTCCTGCCTCGGGGGTTGAGTACAGCAGGAGCAGAGGTGCCTCCCCGCACAGCAGGGCTGCTCTCTGGGGAGGGACGTGTGCACCTGATGGGCTTCTAGAGTTTGTTTCCAAAGCTGCATTTGTTTAAACGAAGACACCCCAAATGGTAGGATTCCTGGCTTCCTTGGCCGTGTGCAGAGAAGGCACTGAGTTTGCGTGGTCCTGGGCACTTTCGGGGACGTAGAGTTTCCTTTTTCTCATTCGGAGTAAGAGCAACCAAGGCGTGGGGGGTTTCGATTCTCCGAGGCCATTCCTTCTGAGGGGGTGTGAGTCAGGTTCCGCGGCCCCGAAGGCTGCCTGCCGCCGCCTCCTTCCCCTGCGTCTGTGGCCCAGCTGCTGCGGACCACTGTGTCCCTTCTTGCTCAGGGGCTCTCGGCTTTCCTGGGATTTATCAGGGAGACAGTTGCCATCCCCGTAAAACCCCGCTCCTCGCCGCCGCCCGGGTGAGTCCCCGCCTGTGCCCTTTTCACACGCCGAGGGTGGAACATGAGAAGTCATAATCACCGCGCCAGCCGCGTTGTTTGCGCCCTGCTGTCCTGGGCCCCGTCCCTGTGTCGCGCCTTTGAAGTGTCGCTAAGCTTCTAGTAGCTTTCAGATGACACTTCAGTTACACCTCTTCATTCTTATCACCGCCAGCAGCGTCTTTGAGCTGACACGTTGGCAGCCCGGGGGCCTCTCCAGAGGAGGATGTCCCCTGGGTGACCTTTTGGCTTCTGAAGACGGCACCTGGGCCTGCAGATGGAGGGGGTCCAGGGCGGGGCCTCCCCCGCGTGGGGGGCGCCCGGCACAGCGTCCATGTCTCCTTTCCTGGCCGCTCACCCCCGCCCGGGAGCCAGCTGCTGCACGCTGGTTTTCTTTCTTAATTGTGGTAAAATATACATAACATGAAATTTACCATTTTAACCATTTTTAAGTATACAGCTCTGTGGCACTAAGTACATTATCGTGCAACCATGCCCACCATCCATCTCCAGAACTTTCTCATCTTCCCGAACAGAAACTCTGTTCCCATTGAACACCAGCTTCCCAAATGCCTCCCAGCCCCGGGCACCCACCCTCACCGTCTCCACGGGTCTGCCTGCTCTCAGCTCCTCGCGTCAACAGATTCGCAGTATTTGTGTCTTTGCATCTGGCTTATTTCATTCGGCATAACGTCCTCCAGGCTTATGCACATTGTAGCAGGCGTCAGGATGTCCTTCCTTGTATTCCACCGGATGGACCATGTTTCGTTTATCCGCTCATCTGTTGATGGACACGCGGTTGCTTCCGCCTTTTTGGGTATCGAGCCTAGTGCTGCTCGATCATGGGTGTGTAAGTGTCTGTTTGAGCTTTTTGGGTACAGACCCAGAAGTGGGATTGCTGGGCCACGTGGCGTGTTTGTTTAACTTGCTGAGCGGCTTCCAGGGCCGCTGCGCCGTGTTGCGTCCCCAGGAGCAGAGCGCAGGAGCCCCGGCTCCCCCACCCCACCCCGTCCTGGGCAACGCTAGTGATTTCCCACCTTTGTCCTAACAGCCGTCATCCCAGCGGGCGTGCCCCGATATCGCGATCTGCTTTTGTGTAGGAACCCGCCGGTTGTCTTCTCCTAAAACACCATTTTAAAGTACTTTTCCCTCTCATCTTCTCTCCTTACGTGTCAAGGAGAGAGTTAAAGGAAAACGTGGTGCCGCCTTGGGCTTCTGGCTACGTGTTGTTGTTGTGATAATAATGGGAATCTGGGCTTCTCCCGGGAAGCCACCTGCGTGCTCACTCGGAGTGAAACGGCGCATGCGGCGTGATGATGCTGGTGATTGCCACCACCTACGACATGGTGACAGTAGACATAATCTCCCTGCTTTATGGACGAGGAAACAGTCTTCCACGGGAAACCGTCACGTCCTTGCTGACCTTCAGGGCCCCCATCCTCAAGAAGGCCAGTCCTTCCCTACTGCATCCAAAACGTTCTGCCACTGATATTCCGGAAAGGTCTCATTTGAGGAGTCCATCTGACTGGCCCAAGGAGCAGGTCCCTGAGGCCACGGTGGGACTTCGGGTCTCTCTCCTGCCATCCCATCGGGATAGAGCGCAGAAGCTACCAAGACGGGCGGAGTATGTGAACACGGAGTAGGGCAGGACAGGGTGGGATCCGAAAGGGCTTCTGCAGGGGTGGGGCCAAGCCAGTTTAGTTGAGATGAGTTGGGGGCAGGACGAGAGAGGTGACCTTGTTGAGAGGAGGCTGGGGTCCCTTCCCTCCTCTGCTCCAGCCCTCCCGTGCTCCCATGTCACTCTGAGTAGAGATGGAAGCTCTGGCCATGTCCGGCGCCATCCAACCGCCTGCCTGCCCTTCCTTTCTGACCTCCTCTCCTGCCTCTGCCCCTCACTCACTGTGCTCTGGCCTGACTGTGTCCTCGTCACTATACCCTGTCTCGGTGCCTTCGTGCTGGCTGTCCCTCCGCCTGGCACCCTTCCCCAGACGCCTCAGGTCTTCACGCAAGTGTCACCTCTCGGACCTCTGCTTAATATCCCAGCCCCTGCCCCGGCGATCTCCGCCCCCCACTGTCTTTTCCTCAGTGGCTCACGACACCATCTAGCATACTGTACACTTACTCACTTATTGCTCTGGGGGTCTGTCTCCACTTCCAGTGTGAGTCCCACACAGGCAGGCATTTCCATGTGTGCATTGTTCTATGCTCTGTCCCCAGCACTTCCAATAGTGACTGGCCCATAGAGATGCTCCATAAATATTTGACAAATGAAGTCTAGGCAGAAGGAAGAGTACAGACACAGAAATATGAACCACTTGGTGTATTCAGGGAATGCTGTGCAATTCGTTAGACTGAGATTCATGATTAGGGCTACCCCATACAGTTGTTCAGGCTGTGTACTACACAAGGATGCCAACCTCAAGAGGCCAGTGGGGTGAATTCCAGCCTACCCAAGCTTATCAGGATGCACAGGCACAAAGCTGCCTTAGAAGGGGTGACTTTCTAATGGGTACAAGCATCCTGTGGCCTAATGGTGGTCTTGAGTACCGGGGATGGGCATCAGAAAATGAAGCAAGGTAGACAAAAGAGATGGGTCATAAAGGGCTTCATCCTGACCACCAGGAAGAGGCTGCAGCAGATGCTTACTATGCCTGCATGGCATCCATTCAGCACCCCCACCCCGATTTCAGCACCCTTGTCAAGGGCAGTTCCTGGCACTTGCCAACATCCCACATCTCTCTGCTTTTCTTCCTCTGGTGCGGAGAAGGCCCCCCAGCTGCCCAGAAGTGCAGGCCAGTTAACATCCCAGGGGCAACCCTCAGCCAATGGGGCATGGGTCAGTGGACACATGCCAGGCTCCCCTGACAATTCAGAGTTGCCCCCAGTGGTAACTGCTCATGAATGTACTCTACTGAGTTTTCCCTTCCCTCATCTCATGCCCCTGATCCCTCACTCCTGCTCCCTGGCATCAACTTCCAAACAAACCGCCTATACCAAGTCCTTGCCTCAGGTTCTGCTTTTGGAAAACCCAAACCAAGACAGAGCCATTAAAGATTATTTCACAGATGAGTAACATCATCGGTTAGAAAGATCACCATGGGCACTTGACAGAGGGTGGGCTGTGTGTTGGTGCCAGATTGGGGGTTGAAGACTCTAGCAATGGTGAATGCCTCAACTCATTCATGGCATTTGGGGTGGATGCATAGAAAGGATGGGAGGCACACTTACTAGGCAGGATATATAGAACCTGGTGCATGACAACTGGGAGAGGGAGGAGCCTTCAATGACTGCCATTCTTCTGACCTGGCTGATTGGGCAGATGGTCATGTCTCCAATGAGGACCAGATAGCAAATGCAGGAAGGGGACAAATTTAGGACCTTAGGAGCAGACGTGGTTGATGGCCTTGTTTGGATGTATGAGGCGCTCTCCCAATCTTGGTTTCATTCTCTTCTCTTCCTCTCTGGTGCAGAGATGTCTTATCTTTCCTGTTTGTTTATCCACTTGCTGTGCCGAAATATACTTTTCTTCAGAATGTAGAATAATTAAGGATAACTGTGGCAAACCCTTGGTGCCAGGCAAGGTTCCAGGAAGATAAAGGTGATGCAGTCAAATGGGGTCATTGAGGAGAGTTTAATAGAAGGCTGTGCCAGGACTAAAGGAAACCAACTAGGGAGATGCACCCCCCAGGCGAGCAATAGAGGAGAGCCATCGTGACCAGGGCCAGAGGACAGAGCTGTATCTGCAGGACAGGACTAACAAACATGTCCCTTTAGTCAGGGCATAAAGTCGGTCCAAGGGAGTACTGCAGGAAGGGGTCCAGGGGAACAAACAGTCCTCCCGCCTTCTGGCCCCCTACCAGGGCCCAACTGATTGAACTCAGCTGGAAGCCAGAGGGCAAGGGGGCCCTTTGCTGCCTCTTGGGGCACAGAGCAGTGCACGTGGCAGGCAAATGAAGACATCTAGCACATTCCTAGAAAGAAGTCACGGACAGATGAATGAGGGACACAATTCCTTTCATTAATCTAATCCAGATCTCCTGCTTGAACACTGTGGCTTGCCACGGACTCTGGAGTGAAACATGTGTGCCTCCCCATGACCTGCTTAAAGCCTCACAGGGTCCAACCCCTGCCTGTCCCTCCCCGCTCACCCCCACCTGCCCCCGCTTTCTGTGCCTGAAACGTCCTTCCCAGCTTCTCCTTACCCTTGGCGTCTCATCTCCTCAACTGATGGGGCAGGCGGGCTCATCCTCTAACACAGGTGGTAGGACTCTAAACCACCCTCACCTTTCTTAAGAGCAATACCTGTCAAAACGTTAAGTGTACAGAGCTTTTATAGGATAAGTCTTGTAGGAATTTGTCCCAAGGAAATACTCAGACCAGATGGAAAAGGTGTGTATGCATAGCTGTTTATGAAATGCTGCCGAGGAGAGCAAAATTATATACACGCAACAGATAACAAGCTTGACGTCTATGTGTTCATCAGGAGATGCGTGGTTTTAAAGTTGATGGTCCATCTCCATATGATGAAACATTAGCCATTTAGATGCATCGACAAGGAAAATTAGTATAATATAACGCACCGTAGAAAAGCACAGTAGAAAACAGTGGGATTCCATTTTTGGAGAGATATATATACAGCTTGAGGTGGAAGACACATATATATATGTGTGTGTGAGTGTGTGAGTGTGTGTGTGTGTGTGTGTGTGTGCAGATAGATAAATGTGTGTCTTCTTGGTCTGCACGTGGCCCTCCCTACGTGTCTCCTACTTCAAGCCACAGCCACCGCCTTGGCATCCCCTTCTGTGTAGCCCTGGTCTGAACTGGGAAAATTCTGCTAGCCAAGAGGAATCCTTATTTAGTGGTGTTGTCAAAGTGGCCTTCAATAGCACCTTCATTCTGTACTCTCGAATTCAGCCAGGAAAGAGAAGGGGGTGGTGAGCGAGAGAAGAGAAAGAAAAAGCCAAGTGTTTGTGTAAGCGCTTTTGGAGACTCTGAGCTCAATAAGGCAGGTGTGCCGTGTGGGCTGCTTAAAGCCCACAGGGGCATAGGAGCAGTTGGGACCCTAATTAGAATGTGCCGAATAGCTAAAACTCCGTCAGATCCAGCTGCAGAAACCCAGAGGTCAAAGTGCTTAAGGATGCATAAAATGCGGATTTTTCCGTAATTATTTAAATATGTGTTAATGACTGCTGCAACACAGTCAGAGTATGTCCATTAAAGGATAAAAATAAAGGGAAATTGAGAAGGAGTAGCTTGAGCAGTAGGAAAAGTGCTCATTGGGGGTCAAGCCCACCCCCCTGATTTCTGTTTTGGCTCTGGACCCACTCCTCAGAGTAAGAGTAAGTCTTGCAAGCTCCCTAGGGCTCTGTCTTCTCTGAAAATGAGTGGTAGAGGGGAGGAGGAGGACCCCAGCTACAAAACCCCTTCATCATCGGAATCTGCCAATCTCCTGTATTTAATGAGATCGGAGAACAGGACTGGTACAAGGAAAAGGAGCTTGCAAGGAGACTATGGAACTTTATGTGCTTTCTTAGCAACATAAGCAGAGAAAAGGTGCTGTTTATTAACCAAAGGAGTCAAGACTATAAATGAGCCATTCAGGGGAAGCTGGGATGGAGAGGGCAGAGGGTAGGGGTCCAAATAGGTCCGCCACTGACCGCTGGTCCTCTTGTCCTGCCCCCAGTGGACGCCCAGCAAGGCATCGGCACAACTCAGAGTCTCTGGTCAGGGAGGGAGCCGTCACACGTTTGCTGGGAGTGGAGGAAATACAGGAACGACATTCCATCATGTTTCTTCCCCAAGGGAGGAAAGAAACAACAAAAAAAGAAAGAAACCCAGTCCAGGACCTCACTACACACCATGCCATTGACACCTAGCCCTTTATGGGAGCTGCTACTTCCAAAATAAAGAGTGTAGTGATTTCAGAGTATGTATTTGCCTGCGTTTTTGAGGATGTTTGGGGCCTTTCATCTTCTCTGAAGGCGTGTCACCTAATTACGCCTCTTTCATCCATGTACTCCCCAGTCGGAACACGCCAGTCCCCTCTACAGCAATTGAGTATGACTGACGGGTTTCCACGTTCCAGCCGGTGCGGAGAGCCTGGGTATTTGTGAATACCTGAATAAACTTCTTTAATCCAAAAACAAACTCCTCCTGAAAGAAAGAGCCTGAAAAGGCCTTTCATAGACTGTTTTCCAACTCGCTGGTTCATGGTTTCCTTGGATTCCACAATGCTTCCTGTACTAATGGTCTCTGAATGCATTCCCAGCTGCGGCTTCCTGGTCTACCAAGGTCCCCGGCATCAAAGGGGAAGAAGGAACCACGTCACAGAGCAGATGCTTGCAGGAGCTGCTGGAGCTGCCTAGACTGAAGCCAAAAGGGAAGGTACATGGGTGAGCGTGCTGTGCTCTTCCTACAACTTTTTAAAAGAATGCTTCTTCGGGTGATGCTTTAAAAACAAAGTTGTAGTCACGCAGCGCACACGCGGGGTTCATCTGCCAGATTAAAAGCAGGATGCTGGGATCAGCATGGAACATTCATAACTATAGGCCCGATTCCACTCTTCTAAAAAGCAGATTTGCTTTTGGAAGATTGACAACTCGAATTGGAAACAATAGTCTAGACTGTCGAGATCGTCGTGGACCCACTAAGAGGGGACAGAAGTGATCCGGGACTGACACACGGCCCCGCTGACACGCGACGCCCTGAGACTGGAGCCCGGGACGTGTGGAGTTGAGCTGTGAGCGTGAGCGCCAGACCGCCATTCATGGGCCCACACGTGGCCTCTCTAGCATGGTGGTCTCAGGGGTCAAACATCTTGCTGGGTGGCCAGCTTCCCCCAGAGCAGGAGTCTCCAGAGAACCAGGGGAAGCTGCACAGGCCTGTTAGGATGTCACAGGCCACCAGATTCAAGGGGAGGGGACAGCAACAGGCAAGTCAGGCTGTGGAAGAGGGTGAGCTCGAGACCCCAGGGTAGCCACCTGCCTCGGGGCCCGAGGCACATAGTCAGAAAACTCTACAATCTAGATTCGGTTTGACTTCGAATGTCCCTTCCTGTTAGAAAAGGAAAAAAAAAAAATCTCTAAAGGGGCGATGTTTCTTTGTTCGGACTGGTTTTAAAAAGAGCTTTATTGAGGTATAATTGGTGTGTAACAAGATGCACATATTTAAAGTGTACCATCTGCGAAGAGTTGACATATATTTACCTATGAAACCATCACCAGAGTCAAGAAAATGAACATGTCCGTCACCCAGAAAGCTCCTTCGTGGTCCCTTGCAATCTCTCCCTCCTACTCGCCTGCCCACCGATGCACTCATCCCCTGGCAACTCTTGATCTGTTTTCTCCTTTTATTCGAGACCTTTTACAGTTTCAGGATTCACAGTTGGATCTATGACCCGTTTCGAGTTAACTTTGGCGTGTGTGATAGTTTGTAATTTTTTAGGGTGAGGAGGTTTCCTTTCATTCATTGCTCTCTGAGAGTGGTTTAAATCAGGAATGGAGGGCAGATTTTGTCACATGTTTTTTTGTTTTTGTTTTTTCTGTCTCAGTGGAGATGATCACATGACTTTGTTTGTTAGGCTTGTTAATACAATGAGTTTCGTTGACTTTCTAATCAAATAGCCCAGCCCTCCTGGCACAGACCTCACTTGGCCGTGATGTACTGTCCTTTGTATATATCGTTGGATTTGATTTCCTAAATTTTGTTTAGAATTTTTTTCTTCTGTGTTCATGAGGAATATCAGTCCATAGCTCTCCATTCTTACAATTTCTTTGTCTGGATTTGGTATCAGGGTGATGCCAGGTCATGAAATGAGTTGGGAAGCGTCCCTTCCCTTTCAGTTTTCTGGACAAGTTTGTGCAAAATTGGAAAAATAATTTTCCTTAAATGTTTGGTAGAGTTTACCAGTGAAGCCACATGGGACTAGAGTTTTCTCTGTGGGAAGGTTTCTAACCACAAATACAGTTGGGTTTTTTTTTCAGTGGATTGCACTCTTTAGGTCATCCATCTCTTCATGCATTAGCTGTGGTGGTTTGTGTCTCTCAAGCCACGTGCCCACTGCGTTCCTACAAGTTGTCTGTGAGATCTGTGGCCTCCTCCCTGATCTTGGCAATTGGTGTCATTTCTCCTCTCTCCTGATCACCCCAGCTAGATGTTTATCAAACATATGGATCTTCTCAAAGAACCAGCGTCATGTTCCTGGTTTCTGTTGAGAATCTCTCTCCAGGAAAGGGCACGTCCTCTTCCAGCTTGTCCGGGGCCCATGGAATTCCCTGAGAACCATCTCGCTTGTCCCTGGCCGATGGCTGAGCTCCAGGACAAATCCGTCTGCCGGCGGCTGATTTCCCCAGACCCTGCAGCCCAGTACCACCAAATTTCATCTGGCAGTTAATATGTTCAAAGGTGAGGCATCCCAAGCAGATGTTCAGTAAAAGCTGATGGTGGACTATTTTGTGCCCTTACAGAAGAGCTTCAGTGACAGGGATATGATCACATGCGGGGTACGCATGCCCTGGCTCTGCCTTCTGCTGACATGTGACCTTGAACAAGTGACCCATCATCCTGAGCCTCAGTTTGCCTCTGTCTAAAATGGGAATGACAATAATAGCGTTGTTCGAGGACCCGTGAGATGATAAATGCAAAAGGCTTAGCCTGGAATCTGGCATGGGGCAAGCATTCCGTTAGCAGTTGCTATTAAAAGATGACAGTGAGCATTATGGTCTGGGACTCCACTCCCTTTACTACTGGAAAGGAAGGATTTATGGTCTTCCTTTTCTTATGTTGATGTTGGAACCAATGTTTATTGGTTGTAAATGTTAAAAATATAAACCTGTGGTAGAAATCCACAGACTGTGCATTTTGTCCCATTACGCACGCGTCCACGGTCACACCTGGTCAAGCACTGAGGTTTATATTTCCAACACCCAAAGTACACTTTAGTTACAACAAGTGTTGCTTTAGGAAGCTTGACGACTCTGTGGCCATGTCTCGGGAAGACCAGGGATCCTGGGTATTTGCCCGGCCCATCCTTGCCTGGGATGCTGTCGTGTTCACACGGCGGGGCGGATGCGCGGGCGACGAGCACCCGTGACTGCAGAGCGCTGGCCTCTGCAGCCAAACCAGCGGGCCTGCTCCCTGGTGGGACTGTCCTCACTGTATCCTGGGGCCACTGGCTGGAGAGCCGAGGAGGGGGGAGGCGAGCAGCGGGGAGGGTCTGGCTGGGCGCACTGTGGGAGCGTGAGGACCAGCCAGCTCTGCCTGAAAGTCAGCCTGCGGGGGAGACTCACCTCAAGCCCTACAGGCCTTAGAAGCTGCAACCGGATAGAGCCTGGAGCGGCGCCTGCAGCCCCGGGGTGAGCCCCGGGGGGGCGACGCTGGGAGGGGGCTGCTTTCGAGAAGGCCAGGCAGCCTCTAGGGTGCTTGCTCCAGGAGCCTTTGACTGGCATGGATGCTGCCCAGAATCCAGTCACATGTAGACACAGATGGTGTGGGGCCTGGGGAGAGGGAAACAGACAGAGAGAGACAGGGACAGAGACAAGAGAGACGGAGAGACCCAGCAGTTCTGGCCCCGGCTGCCTGGTCCCCCCTCTCCAGTGACTCTTCCCCGGTGCAGACCAGCCCCAGCTAGCTGCAACTGTGTGAGTGCTCGCCGAGTGCCGCCCCCCGCCGAGGTCCGTGGACAGCGAGGTGACTGTCATGGCATCGTCCTACCCTGTGGGGAAGGGCTGGAGAAACGCGGCACCAGCCGCAGGCCTTGTACGAGCCAGTTCCCAGTGACATCAGTAAAGTGACAACCACAAGGCAGACTGGTGAGCATTTCGGGGCCCAGCCAGCACCAGCACCCCCCATGCTGGTCTAGGCCCAAGAAGGTGGAGCATGGAGAGGCCGCCCACCCTCAAGGCAGCTGTGTTGCCCTCCTGGGGCTGCTATAAAGAAAATCACCACAAACCTGGAGGCTAAAAGCAGCAGAATTTTACTGCCTCCCAGCTCTGGAGGCCGGAAATCCAACATCAAGGTGTCAGCAGCCCTGGTCCCCTCTGGAGGCGCTGGGGACGAGTCCGCCGGGTGCCTCTGTCCGGCTTCATATGGCCTTCTGGTCTGTGTCACCTCCTCTCCTGTGTCTTATAAGGACCCACTCTACCTCCAGAGGGACCTCATCTTAAGATCCTTCGTTAATCTGCACAGACGCATTTTCCAAATAAGGTCCCATCCACGGGTGCACATCTCTTTGGGGTAACGCGTGCAAACCCACTCTACGCTAAAGGTAGTGTGGTGCAAGATCAAAGGACCCCCTAGCCCCAGGCTTGCCCCATGGCCCTGCCACCTCCAGCCAGCCGACCTCACCTCTGAAAGCCTCAGTCTTTCCATCCAGAGAATGAATCGCCCCACGGCACTGCCGTGAGGGCTTACTGAGGTGGCCCGTGGAAAGCCTCCCACGCTGAACTCGGCCACGCAGTAGGGCCCCAATCCCCGGCAACCCGGCATTCTTTTGACCCAGCCATCAGTGGCCAAGCACACTCCCCCCGTCCACCAGACGGCAGCGTCCCCCTTCCGGGACTTGAAGGCAACAGAAATGTGCCGGAAGGGGAGGCTGGGTCCCTTTCCGCAGGGCAGACTGGGGGGACCAGAAGAGGGTCCTGGGGGGCTCCCTGGCGGGGAGGAGGGCTGTCGCTACCCCTCCCGGCCCTGTGGTCTGCAGGCGGGGACTTTCCCTGCATCTCTCCCCTCCCGCTCCCCCGCTCGTGTGGGGCGTTGAGTGCCAGGCCAGAAACAGCTCTCGCGACGTTCCCAGCGTGTCAGCCAAGGGTGAGCCTCCCCCACACACCCGGAAGAGAGAATTTTGGAAGGCACTCTGTGGCATTCTTGGATACCGACGGTGCCTTCTGGAAGACACGTGCCCTTCCACAAATGCCTCCTGACCAGCCCCTCTCCCTGGCCTCCCCACCCCCAGGCCCCCCACCAGCCCAGCAGCAGAGGAGGGTCTCCCTGGAGGGCTCCCCCCGCCGGGCCCAGCTCTGTGGCCGGCTGAACCGGGTGACCCCTGGCCTCCCCGCCAGCACCCCACACCCGGCGCCAGCACTGGGCCAGGGCAGGGGCCTTCAAGCAAGCCTGGATTAGAGGTTTGGGGTTTGGAACGTCCACTCTGGGATAAAGTCAGATTTAAAAAAAAAAAAACAAAAACAAAAACGAAGACAATTTCAGAGACATAGTCTGAAAAACAAAACAGCTTTCTTAGCTCTTTCTCTGAAATGACATCAGCGACCACCACAAAGCCTGAATCGGTCCCAGCGCTTCCAGCCGTCAGGATGTATCATTTCCCTCCAAAACACCGGTGGCCTCGTCCCGGATCCCAGCCGGCCTGGAGCCGCTCCCCGGGCTGGCGGTGGGGGGCAGCCACCCCGTTTTCCCACCGCGCCCCACGGAACGGGGCCAGTCCAGGAGACAGGCTTCTCGGCAGGTGCGGGCCCATCCCAGCCGTGTCCCCCGCGCGGGTATCCGAGTCGAGGGCCTCTGGTGCCCCTGCCACCCCAGACCCAGGCCTGCGCTCCTCCCTGCCCCTCCCTCAAGGGTGGACGCGCCTGGGGGTCTTCAAGTGTGTGGAACCTGGAGAAGGCTTTCAAGATGGATTTTTGTTTAATTGAAGCCCCAACCCAGTTGCACTTAAATTTGTTTATCGCCACGTAAAAATAGACACATAAAGAAGGAGCAGAAGGAAATATGATGGCACATTAACAGCCTGCTTGTCTGTGGCTGACGGATTATTTTTCTTAATTCCTTCTACTTCTGTGAAGATTTCCAATGCTAACTTTTGCAACACAAAACATTATTTATTAAAAACTACCAACTGAATCTTGTCTTGGGGCCAAAATGAGCTACTTAAGAGAGTGGGAAGTCGGCCTTCGTGGAGAGCCGGAGCCCCCGGGGACTTCTTCCTTTAAAGAGACACTTTTTAAAAACTCAGGAATAATCTGCATGGTTGAAACGTCTGCTCCTCTGGGATTGCTCCTCCTTCGTTAGCTATACTGATTTACTGACTCACAGGAAACTTTGCCGCTGGACCAAAGAGTGACTCTAATTCCCAAGCATGTACAGAGTGCTCGCCCCGGGCCTGGCCTTGGCCCACCAGAGCCACCGCCGCATCCCTGCCCCGGGCAGGCGCGCAGTCTGACGGGGGACGCGGGAGGCAGGCCCCGTGTTCAGTCACTCGGTGAACACCGAGCCCCTTCCACCCGCCAGGCACCGTCAGGGGGTGCGGGGACACGGCGGCATACCCACGACACCTTCCTCCCAGCCTCTGAGGCCTGCACACTTAGAACAAACGTACAGAAAGTCGAACGCAGGAAAGGCTTGGAAAATTCAGAAAATCCTTCCGAGAGGTGGAAGGAGCCACCAGTGACGGCTGTGATGGAGGTGTGTACCTCTCAAGGAGGGCCTTAGGGTTGTTTTGTCGGCTCAGAACTTACACGTTGAAGTCCAAACCCGCAGCATCTCAGAACATGCCCAGAGCCTCAGATCAGGAGCCCCCTTGGCCCCCCCTTGCACCCTTCGCACAGAGGCCAAAGGTCCTGTTTGGAGGAAATCTTCCCGGTTCGGTGATGGGCAGGCTGGTGGCTGATGGTGGAAGCCAGGCCGAAGCCCACCCACAGTCCCAGGTACACGTGGTCCTGGCGAGAAGCCACGCGCCCTGGGCCAGCCTCTCCAGAGAGGTCGCCGAGGGCTCGGCCCTCCTTGCGTTAGCTAGGTGTGTGTGCCCAGGAGGGTGTGCAGGGACACCCCAACCTGCCTCATCCTGGCGGGGCCTCCTCCTCTGACCTTGGTCTCCAGCAGGAACTGGGGGGCATGGGGAAGGCACAGGTCGCAGTCCCCGACACACAGCCTGGAACTGGGGGCCTTGTCAGGCTGTGGGCACACACCGCCAAGACAGGCTGGGGTTCTCTTCTTGCACAAGAGGCTGCCGGTCCAGAGGCCCTGCCGGGAAGATGGTGACCACGGCCCTCGGTGAGCAGACCCTGCCTTAGCCCACAGCTGTCAAGAGAACCAGCCCAGGGCACCACCTGGGCAGACGACATTTTGAGCCACTTCATCTGGGAAGAGTGAGGGATGGCTGATTCATGGCCTATTGACCCCCTTTCTCTCTCCATGTCAAACCCGCCCTGATTCACATAGACGTGTGTTTGTGAGGCTGCAGGGAGAGACCCCAGAGCAGCCAGTGGCTCCCCCTGCTTCGGGAGCCAGGAGCGCTGGCCTTTGGGAGGCAGAGCTGATGGGCACAGGCCCCACCCCGGTCAGGTATTTGCAGATCCTCCTGTGAGCCAGATGCTGCCCTGAGTACTGGGAGCACAGCTTCGAACAGCACAGATGACAGCCCCCTGTCCTTACGTGTGAGAGATTTTTCTGTGCACCTACTAAGTGCCAGAAACGGCCGGGGGAGGTGTCCCAGGGCTGGGACAGAGGACGGTGCCGGGTTCAGGCACAGGGGCTGTGACCTGACAAAGTTTTCAAGGGTGACCCCTTCTGCTCGGTGGGGCACAGACTTAGGGTGGGGGAGCCTGAGGGGTCAGCGGGGAGCAACGTGTCTCAAGCAGACTCTGGGAGCTCAGAATGAATGAATGAATGAATGAATGGCAGCCTCGGGGCACTGGAGGTCAATGGGAGCCCTGGGGGGACAGCGTGGGGAGGGGGCAGCATGGCGTTCTCTGCTTGCTGCCCCTGCTGGTCGCGGTGATGGTGGTTCTAGACACTGTATCCACTTCCTGTGGCCGCGTATCAAGTGGCCACGACCTCAGCGGCTTAAAACAACACACATTCACTCTCTCGGTCTGGGGCCAGAAGTCTGACATGGGCAGGGCTCACGGGGCTCAAGTCAAGGTGCCAGCAGAACGCTTCCTTCTAGAGTCCCGGGGAGCATGCGTTCCCTTGCCCTCTCTCCAGCAGTCCATGCCGGTGGCCCCACATCACTTCTCTCTGACTCCTGTGCCTGCTTCTAAGGACCCTCTAATTACAGTGCCCCCAACCCCGGGGAATGCAGCAGCATCTCTCCATCTCAAGGTGGGGCCATCTTCCAGCCGGCCACAGGTAGGGCTGCCAGGCGTGCAAGCCCCTCCCCGTCCCTGGTCTCAGGGGACCCTCACAGCAGCCCAGGGAGGCAGGTGCTTTCCAGGGATGTGACTGGGGCTCAGAGAGGATGAGGAACCTTCCGGGGCCACACAGCCTGGACCTGGAGGAGCAGAACGACACCCTGGTCATGACACTGGTGTCACCTCTCTGGTTACAGCCCCCACCTCTCCAGTGGTGACCCCAGGGCCCTTTGCCCCTTTTCCTCCCAGGAAGGACACAGGCAAGCCCATCCCAGACCACCTGGACACCCCAAAGGGGCCCTTCATCTCGGAAAACCACATCAGCCCTGAGAAAGATGCACCCCTGACTCCATCCTCATGACCACGCAAGAAATCCAGGCGCCCGCTGCAGAGAACAGAGTGCCTCTGGGCTCCCAGTGGGTGCTCTGTGGAACCCCTTGGGAAGGACAAGTTTAGCAAGGCTGCCCCGCCTGGGGACTGCGGCCGCGTCTCTGGGTGAGCCCATCTGTCAAACGGAGGAGAGCCAGAAGCCAGAGGACACGAACAGCCTTGTTTATTTTCATGTTTGTGATCGAAAATGCTGGCTTCCTGGGCCCCTCCGTTCCTTCGGCCGTTCCTTTAAGAAGGAAAAGGAAGTGTGGTCCTGGCAGAGTTAAGTGGAGCAATAAAAAATAAATCTTGGTAATTGTTGTGGAGACAGAAAGCAACACAAACCGGACCTAAGCACATTGTAAGAAAATGTCAGTGTTGGAGGGCTGGCCACTAGCTCTGCAATCCTCTGTCTCCCTGGAGTGGCCCCTGGACGGGGACCAGCACATTTGATTTTCTGCATTCCTGCTCCTGGGGTTTCTTGGAATGTCAGACTACTGCGTTTTTGGTTTGTTTGTTTGGTTTTTTTTCTTTTTCCTGAAAAGGACGGGTGGTTTTGAAGATGGTGGAGGAGAGAGCCTCCCGATGAGCCTGAAGGAGGACAGGGGGCCTCACTGGCTCATGGTGGGCGCACCGGCCCGAAGGTGCCTCTGAAACAGCTAGCCCCCTCCACGCTCCCCAGAGCGGGCATCCAGCACCATGTCTGCGACACAGAAATAAAACGGGATATTTCTACATCCCGTTGAGCGAAGTGTTGACGGGCCTTTGCTTCCAGAAATAACAGCAATCCTCCCTCTATGTGCCCCTTGCCACAGCAAAACAACTGGATAGCTGTGAGGTGTCCAGAAGGACCTGGAAGTGTGCACAGGAGGGCAGAGCCCGAGCTGACGTTCGTGGAGTGCTTTCTGGATGCTGGAGGTGGTCCCCATTCGCGCCGGGTGCCCCCGATGGAAGCTTTCCTTTCAGAAGGTTCTGGTTGGGCAGATGGAGTGACTGGGGGCCTGAGCTCGCCCATTTCCCAGATGAGGAGGCTGAAGCTCAGAGAGCAACAGAGAGACCCAAGTCGTCCTGGGGGCTGAGCCTGACGGAGTCCGGTACCGGCGCCCTTAGGAGCGGCCGCCTGCTAACGCAGCACGCAGCTGCGGGACGGATGCAGAAGCCCTGCAGAGCACAGACACGGTCTTGGTTGGAGCTTCCAGTGTCTGCCATGATCACAATAAATCAGACTTCCGACGGGGTGAACCTGATTTCTATCCCAGACATTCAGCAGGGATTTAAGTTAAGACCCCAAGATAAGCTTCAAGTTTGCTTAACTTGAAGCGGGCCCATTGTTTTCCCATCAGCACCTTGGGCCCAGCAGTCGGGTGCCTCTCCCCGGCTCTTTCCCAGGTTGAGAATTCCAGGTGTATCCAGCGAATGTTAGCTGCATTGCAGGTGCTGGAGTGGTCTCCCTGAGAGAGACATGTCCCTTCTCCTTCCAACTGAAAACGCGTTCCAAGACCCTTCTGCCTCTGGAGGCTTGTAGCCGGTTCTGGTCATCACGGCACTGGAGGGGGGAGGTGCTGGGCTTCTCCCAGTGAATCAGAAATTTGGACACTAAGTGAACGGAGGGGGGAGCCAGCCCTCTGGCTTGAGCTCTGAAGCGAGACCCGTTAACTGTCTGGGAAGGACACATGGTCGGGGATTAGCGGGTTTCCAGACTCTAAACAACGTAAGGGTGAGTGGGGAGAGCTCTGGCTATCCCGCTGGGGTAAGGAAGGCCAGTGGGCGTTGGGGTGCGGCCCACCTGACTCCTCTGCCCACTAGCTGTATGACCGTGGGTGGAGCCTCAGCCTCTGGTGCCTCCTTTGCACAACGGGGATGTGCACTTCATTGTTGTCCACGCAGGAATCAGTATTTTCCTTTTATCATCCAGGGTTCAGAGAAGGAAAGTGATGTGTCCAAGGTCACACAGCTTGGACATGAAGAAATCAGGACAGGAATGCAGGGCTCTTATCTGTGCAAATGACCCCCGTCCTCTACATTAGATGAGGAGGTGACTCTTAACCCACATGACCCAGGAATGTGAGATCAGAACCAGTCCCAAGAATGAGCCAGAAAACCAAACCAGGAGACTCTCCTTAACTACGGAGCTCATTCCACAAGGCTGCAGATTCCCAAGATGACCTCCCTGGGTCCTTGGATGTGCATGCTTTCCGGTGGCTGTCAGGATAGAAGCAGACACCCTGGACCACACCAGCACAGCTGTTTGATGGTATTCCCAGCCCAGTTGGGAAAAGGAATTAGCACAAACCTCCAGAGAGAGCCTGTTCTCATGAAGTCCACAGCCTGGCGGGGCGGCTGAGAGCGGGAGAGCAGCTCGGTCTGGTTTCACATTCTCTTATCTGCTGGCTTGCTTGGCCCCGTCTGCAGCGCGTCCTCCGCCCCACGAGAGAAGGTCTGGCACAAGATGCGGACAATAAACCCAGATTGGAACAAAAGCTGAATTCCACGTCTCTACCTAGAGCCCATCATCGTGGCCTCCTGACCCCTGTTTGGGGGCTCACAACCAGGCTCTTGGCTAGAGGAGCACGGTCCCTGGGGGTCCCCTTCCTCTTAGAGCTGTCTTCTGCAGCCTGGAGAGCCTTCTTTCGACGCCTTCAGTTTTGGATGGTTTCCTGGCGTTTCCGAACACCCCCGAATCTGAGCAGTGGGAACTTTTTCTTGGCACACGGCAATCCCAGGAGCTCATTGCCGACCTCTGCCGTGGTGCTCGTGCGATCATCCACCAGGGAGTGCGTCCCCGGCTCTGCGATGGGGCTTCCTCCAGACGGATCCAGACCACAGGTGCATCTGTAGGCAAGACGTGAAGACTGCACGTGCCAAAGAGGTGCCCACGCAAGCAGACGTACTCCCTCGCAGACGTTTTCCTCACCCTATGGGTTTAAATTTTTAAAGAGTAAAATATGACATTAACTTAGTTCCAAAAATCAAAACAATTCAAAAAATGTACACTTGGACAGTTCACTCCATCCCCATCCCTTCTCTCATTCCCACACCCTGCAGGGAATCAATCTCCTTAGTTATTTCTGGTCTGTCCTTCCTGTATTTTGGGGGGGAGAGGAAATATTATATATATAATTATACACACACACACACACATACATGCATGTGCCCGTGTCCATATATGTGTATAAGAAATACATATATGCGGGATGCCTGGGTGGCTCAGTGAGTTAAGCATCTGCCTTCGGCTCAGGTCATGATCCCAGGATCCTGGGATCGAGTCCCGCGTCGGACTCCCTGATCAGCAGGGAGTCTGCTTCTCCCTCTGCTCCTCCCCCTGCTTGTGCTCTCTGTCTCCCTCTTTCTCTCTCAGTCTGACAAATAAATAAATAAAATCTTAAAAAAGAAAGAAATATACATGTGCATAATATATATATTCTCTGCAAAATACGTGTATTGTACATTGTTTTGCACTTAGGTGATTTCCCCCTTAACCCTGGCTGCCGCCCCACATAAGTTCCTCTCAGACTTTCTCACTCCTTTTTACAGCTGGACAGGCTTCACTGTGTGGTTGTACCGTAGGTTATTCAACCAGATCTCCTACGGGTGGGCGTTTTGTAATTTCCAGTATTCTGCAGTTATAAGTAGTGTTAAAATTGCATACTTTTTATTGTCGGGGACACTGTTTTGTCTGTGATACACACCTGCGTATTTTGCACTGTTGAATATTGCACATGTGTGGGTGCAGATTCGGACCAGGATGCTTTGGCTGTGGCCCTGCCACTGACTGACTGACCGATCCCTACAAATGCCCCGACCTCTCAGCACCTCGTTTGTGAATGGGGATGAGAAACAGTCCTCTCTCTAGGGGTCACCGTGAGGATCAAATGAGCTAAGGTTCAGAAATGCCCAGAACAGTGCCTGGCACGTGGGAAATACTCAGAAGTACCTGCTGTGTAGACAGTGTTGGGGTGTCCCCCCCATCCCGGGCCGGGAGGTGGGCAGCAACAGGCTTTAAAAAAAAAAAAAAAAAGCCCTGAATTGTAGCAATTGCCAATTTCCATGGTGTAAATACTCCCACATGTTTGATTTCAAGCTAAATGCATGGTTGTCACTCAACACGGAGCTGGGACGCTCGGGGCCTGCAGTGTCCGTCCCTGGCGAGCTGGCCCCCGCACACTGCGGTGTCCTCCAACCTCCTGCCCCATTGTGCGCACACGGCTGGCGGCTGAGGCTTTGTGTGGGCCTCTCCCCCCCACTCCCGCCTGGCTCCCCTCCTTTCTCACGCCCCCGCCTGCCCCCTCCCCTGTCCTCCCTGAGAACTTCCCTAATACACCCCTTCACACACAGCTGTGTCCCAGGGTCTGCTCCCAGGGAGCCCACCCAAGACTGCATCTCAAGATCTTGTTTTCCCTGAAAAGCCTGGAGTTTGGGACAGTTTCCTACACGAGAATACTCAGCAGGCTTGCGAGTCCTCTTTTCTCTTAACCGGGCTGGAACATTCTCCCGGGTTTCGTCTACATCTGTGCCCCAAGGTGTGTCTGTCCATGGGCCCTGACTCACGGAGCAAGGTCCTCTGCACTGACTCAGCAATGCCATTTCCTGCCCACAACCTTCTAGAACTCTTGCACTTTTGACACAATGGAGACCAGCCCACCCCTGATTCACCAGCTCAGTTTTCTGTCACATCCTGTACTTTCCCCGAGGATTTTTCTGTTCTCCTTCTGACCAGGGCCAGCGCCAACCAGCCCACAGCACCAGAGAACAGAAACGCGGCCAGGCAGACTTCATGGTTCAGAAAAATAAAGAGGCAAGCGTGGAAGGTCAGGAGGTCCTTGGCCCTTCCCTTGTTGGAATCTACTTCGCCATGTTGAAATGGGCATCATCTCTGAGTTCCCCTCCTGATATCCCCCAAAAAGACCATGGACAGGGGGACCACATGGCATTCCATGTGGTAGAGACGTGAAACGATTGCCCGCCAGCGAGTGTAATCGTTCTGGAAACAGTTCAGAATATTCATGTGTTCTGTACTTTTTCCTCAAGTAAATAAGGTGGAAAAGCATCAGAGGAGAGTCAAAGGTTCCTACAGGAATCCAGACCACAGGGGGGAAATAGTGAGCTGACATGGCTCAGCCTTACAAACAGCTTGTCCACGAGCCTCACGTGGACTCCCCTTCAGAGAAGACACTGGAGTATCTGAGGCTGGCCTCCATGATGAGCACAATGAGGGGCCGCCCCCAAAGCGACCATCCTCAAATTCCAGAGGAAACAGCTAAGTCAACAAAGGAAAAACAAGATCCCAAGCGGTCGCACACACTGGGGAACTTTTCTGGGAGCTGTGCTGAGCAGCCACGTGGCCATCCACGGACACAGGTCCTCTGCTCTGCCTCAGGATCACCCCGTGAGTTCTGACAGATCAGCTGTGGGCACAGATACGGGCTTTGGGGTGAAATTCTATTGTTATTGCTTTTTACAGAGTTCACAAGAGCATATTTTAACATCTAGGCCTAGATGGCATTTCCATGCCAGTCAAGGAGTAGGCAGCCCATCCAGTGGCAGACGGGAGCCACGGTGTAGACTGTGCATGCGGGTCCATCCCTGCCAAGCCGCATTGACCACCCGGAACCGTGGAAACCAGAATACTTTGAATCAGAATTATAAACTTAAATCGACTCTCTTCTATTAGGTAACTTTTAAACAAAACCAAACCAAGAAGCAGAAAGAGAGCAGGAAACAGCAAGATGTTTTCAGATACGGTGCCTCCCTTAACAAAAGGCAAACTGCAGGACGAGCCACGAGGAGGTGAGCGTGCGCACCCAGAACAGCAGGTGTCCAGAGTTCCTCCCCCGCCGGTCTCCTGAGATGCTTACACTGAGTGGGTAGGAAGGGGATATATTCCAGAGAATCTTCCAGATCTGTGAATGAAGTGCAATGATTAGGAGCACATGCTTTGGACTCAAAGCCTGAATTTAAGTCCTCAGTCTGCTAATTACGGGACATGTGACACGTGGAGAGGGCAAAGCCTTTCCTCTCCCCACGCGGGTCGTGGGCCTGACAGGTGCTCCAGGGTGATGCACACCAGGCATCGAAAGGCGCTTGCCGAGCTGTCGTCTGCCTGCCGAGCGCTCGGCATGGGGGCTGCTCTTGTTCTCCTGACTTGCCCCCTATTGGAAATAGATCAGTTATTGAAAACACAGGGTCTGTGTTCCCACGGCTTTGTAATAATGCCCAATAATTCTAGACGATGCACACATGCTCACGCACACGTGCTTACACACGTCTTCAGAAGGGTAATTTTCTCCAGACCACACTTTAAGGGCCTGTGTGATTGGGGATTCTCGCTGGTGCTTTCCCAGCAAGAAACGTTGTCCGAATCTGTTTACTCTCAAATTTATATGAAGAGCTTCATTAGCAGCAGCATGGACTGTGTGGCTGCCAGATGGCGCAGAGACAGTCTGAGGATGTTGGTTTCCCCAGTTTTGCAGAGTGATTTGTTTTTAATGAATTACGCACAGTGATCATAGGCTCTGCTCAAAGCCTCATTTACTCTGGAAATTCCTGAAATGGCTATTCATTTTTCCAAGTCTTTTTTTTTTGCCCCTTGAAAGTTCACAAACACCCTCTGAAAAAGAAAAGCATTAACATACATACTTTTGTAGATTAGGAGACGCAGATGATTTGATAGAAAGCAGGTTCGGGGTGAAATATTCATGATAATGAATCAGCTCTCTGGCGTTCTTTTTTTAATCTATGGAAAGCCTGACAGCAAAGAAATGTTGATTAAATAAATTCACAGTAGATTCAAGAGTGCTCGAGGACAAGGGTCTGAGACTCCTCTGGATTAGCTCACGGTGCCGATAACATGACGGAGCTCAACAGAGCTGTGCGAATGAATCAGTAAAATCACACTTCCAAACAAGCTCTTCAGGAAGTCAAGTGAGGATCTGACCCTTCTCCTGGGCATTGTGCCCGCGGAGCCTGCCTGTCTGAACAGTGTGGACGCACTCTGAGAAAGACGGTCTTCCTTTCTGGGGACCAGACAATGGCAGGATTCCTGGATTGTGTCTTCTGCACGTTTGCAGCCAGGAGACACGGTGGGTTGGGTGCTAACCAGCATCCACAGAGAAGATGAGAAAAACAGCCCACAGGTCAGGTCCACCCCGGCCTCAAAGACCACAGACAGAACCCCAGGGGTGAGCACTAGTCTGGAAAATAAGAACAGCGTGGGTCCAAGCGTTCCATTAATGAGCGTTAATGTAACGAACCACAGTCCAGCAGTCCGGCTTTGAGATGGGGCACAGGATGCAGCCCAATGTCAACCAGGAGTTTGATGGTTCTAGAACAGCATTCAGGCCATGGGCATCTGAATCACCGTGGGGGTGCAGCCTCCCTCCGGGACCCTCTCCTCACAAGAACACAAATGCTCACGGACACAACCTTTGGGGCACAGTCTTCAGGGGGCTCAGGGACCCTCCCCGCCCCAAGCTTATCCTTCAACCACCCCCACACACACGCAGGAAGAGTCTCTGAGTTCAAGAGAAAGGATATTGCTCCCCTGGTGTGACTTGGGGGCCTCGGGCAGATCACCCACACTCTGAATGTGAACCGGCGGTTTCCACAGAATGGCCATACCAAGCCTCCCTCGGACCGTGGGAGAGCCGAAGGAACAGCGTGGCTCTCTGCAGGGCCTGCGGGATCTCTTCTCTGGCCACCCCCACCCTGCTCCAAACTGCCCCCTCACCCCTGAACCATCCCCCAGCATTCTCGCTGTCTCCCGCCCACCAGCTCCCCTGCCGCAGCCTGCCCTCCACCGAGCAGAGCGGTGAGGGACTCTACGGTCTGACCAGGTTTCTGTGCGGAACCACACGGCTGTCTGTCTGTCTTCGTGAGAAGTGAGACGGTGCCCCTGCCCACGAGGCCCGAGTGGGCTCTCCCCTGCTGCCCGCCCAGCCTCCTCCATGGTTGCTTCTCAGCCATGCCAGGCTGCTTCCTCCCTCAGCCCAGAATGTTCTTCACCTGGCCCCGCCTTCCCATCTGTACTTCCCAGCCCGAGCACCCTCAGGAACCTCCCTTCCACAGCTCTCACGACATCCCCTAATTTCCTCACGTGTGTCTGGCCACACCTTGCCAGTACCCTGAGAGGGGCGGAGGCTGCACGGGAAGCCCCCGGACAGAGACCGGGCTGGTTGGGGGGTTGGTGGCAGCATCCCAGCCCATGCCTGCACACAGCAGGTGCTCAGTACAACGTGCTACGTGGGCAGGTGGACAGATGAGGGGAGGAGGGCAGCGGGTATTAATAAGTAAACAAAGATGCCCAGCACAGCAGGGCTCCCAGAGGGAGCTCCAGAGGCACCTGTTCTGTCGGTCTGCAGATTCCCTCCTGTGGACCCCAGTCACTGAGAGGAAGAACCAGAACATGGACCACATCTTCTGTCTTGGATGGCCGACCTGTCTCCCAAGTGCCTAGAACACATAGTAGGTGCTCTGAAAGTCTGTGGAATAGACGGAATCCCATGTGCATGGCACCATGCCCAGTCAAATGTATGCAATGGGTACCATTTGTAAATTGGGAAGTCAGGCGTATTTATAATAAGCATCCAAATGAGTTATATTCTAGATAGTGTCTCTCAAAGTGTGGTACATCGACATACGCAGTCCTGAGACTGAAGTACAATGTGCGGTTGTCTGAGTTGTGCACTGAACAAGCCTTTTCTTTTCCATGGAACACCATTTTTCTTGAAAGAACAAGTGACAGACAAATCACCGTTATTCAGACTTAGATGACTGGCAGGCATCTTCCTGAAAGGAACAAAGCGAGCCCACTGTAACTTCAAGGAAAACAACCTGACCGGTTGCTGCAATGCCAAAATGTAAACTTTCAGGGAAAAATGAGAGTTTTGGGAAATGTGTATTCACCACTGCAAGGTCAACAGCTTCCTAATTCTTAAAGACTTCTCTAATGATATCGGTGGTGATGTTGATCAACGTGATGTTTAAAATACCATATAATCAAATGCATCCGCCTTTGGAACGTCTGAGCCAGCATTTTCTAAGCGACCAGCATCCGATGTTACAAAATTATCCCCGGGTGAGTGGTGTGCTCAGAGTGCCAGACACCCCAAAGGGCTTTTTTTGTCACAGAGAATGCACGGTTGTTCCACATGATTTCAGCTCCCGCATTGCAGCGAAGCTTTGAGACGCACCATTTGCTGAATTTTGGTGTAGTATCAGAGGGGCAAAGCTCTGATCGTCTGGAAATGCTTACCAGAGTGCTCCTCCCTTCTCCAGCTCTGTTCGCCTCTGAGGGGGGCTGACTTTCTGCATATGCTCCCGTCAAAACAGGGCGACAGATGGAAGTCAGGAGCAGACGTAAAAACTGACCATCTTCCATGATACAAGCCACTAAGGAGATTTGCTCAAGTGTAAGACAATGCCAGCTCTTCTCACTGATTTTCTTGTTTGGGAACATATTGCTATTTTTCCTTTAAAAATGAATTATTTATGAGCGCCCGTCTGGCTCAGTCACAAGAGCATGAGACTCTTGATCTCGGGGTCGTGAGTACGAGCCCTACATTAGGTGTAGAGATGACTTAAATAAATAAAACTTCTTTTTTTTTAAAGATTTTATTTATTCATTTGACAGAGAGAGACACAGAGAGAGAGGGAACACAAGCAGGGGAAGTGGGAGAGGGAGAAGCAGGCTTCCCGCGGAGCAGGGAGCCATGTGGGGCTCAATCCCACCACCCTGGGATCATGATGTGAGCTGAAGGCTTAATGCTTAATGACATGCTTAATGACTGAGCCACCCAGGCACCCCTTAAATAAATAAAACTTAAAAAATTTTTTTTGTTAATGAATTATTTAGGTTATGGATTTATTACTGTCATTTTTAATAAATTAATACACTAAATCTCCGTTTTAAACTCGAATACAGTGGATACTAATAGACATAACCCACCCAGACCAAACTCTGGGGCTCTCAGTAATTTTTAAGATTGGAAGGGGGTTCTGAGACCAGAACCTTTGAGAACCACCCTTCAAACTATGTGCCTGCTGAGATTTCCCCCCAAGCTAAACTCCATCTAGAAATGGCTTCCGAGAAAGCTGGGTGAGCTTCGGTGCGTGATCACTTAGCCTCTGAGTTCCTAGGGGCCTTCTGTAGGATGGCTTTTGCTCCATGGATCTCTTCCCAAGTGCTGGACAGACTTTCTGAAATCATTTGCAGAGATTTCTGGACCGATAAGAAGGGCCACGATAAAATGGGCCCATTATTTGGATGGGGACAAAGAGAGGTTGAGATCATGCCAGAGAGCAGACCCGGCCGGGGTACAGCCACCCTGCCGTGGGTCGGGGAGGAAGCCAGCTCCCCGAAATTCCAGGAGCCCCAGCACCGGGAGCAGGGTGCAAGAGCCGGTCTTTCTCATGACACATGCATGGGGCCTGCGGTCTCACTGCAGTCATCCTGGGAATAGCTCGCAGTATTCTGGCCCCTGCGCATTTCCGTCACCACTGAAAGCAGGAATTATCCGAGTGGGTGGAAAAGAAAATGAGGGGCAATTTAGGAAACACGACATCAGAGGCAAACAAGGGCCTGCCCTCCTCCGAGTCTCTTCTCTGCGAATTTGTTTCCAACATCGCGTTGCTCATCTGAGGAGTGAGGGCCACCCCGGCTGGAAACAGCAGGGCGGTTTACAGGGACGGGAGGGGCCCCTTCCCCGCTGTCTGTGAGCTCGGAGCCGGCCTGCCCGCCCCAGTGCAGCCCCAGCTCGATTTCCCACACAGGGCTCTGCAAAATGACTCCCAACACCAGACCGCAAGGGGCATTTTATCTCAGCTGTCAGCCTGAAATACATTCAGAACTCAACGCAATTATGGAAACATTTGGGTCTCCTGAACTTCTCTCTGCTGGATTTCCCTCCCAAATAAAATGAAATGAAGCTTAGTTCTTTGGGGATTAATATAAACAAAGATCATAAAGGCATCCAGTGAGCAGGCGTGGGGGCGATCACGGGCTGAGAACGGGCCCTCCGCCTGGCATTCAGCACTGGGGTGTCGTGCCTCTGAGGATGCAGCCCCTCACCATGAATATGGTTAATTCTTTTAATGAGAGCCCGGGAAAATGTTGTTTCAGCGACCCCCCCCCCCACCTCACTCTGTCAATCCACATCTTGAAGGTCCTGAGTAGTATTAAATGCAAATATCCTTTAAAAAAAGGAGGTGGTCAGAGGGTCTAGAGGGAAGAAGGGATTTTTGAAGTATGCACTAAGTCAACAGACCCGTGAGCAGTGGGACAGTAAAATTTCACAGCCAGGCTTTGATCTGAATTTCAGAAAAATGAAGCCATAAATGTAGAATGTTTTATGAACCCAAAAATAAGAAACTCTTTGTCTTTTATCTAAAATGTCTGCTGAGAAAAATCAGAGGATTATCTAAACGTCGAGCTCATTATATTTTATTTGTGGCAGGGTAAAAAGAGAGCGCAAACATATTTACCGAGGTTTATTTTAACTCTAAATAAACTAAATGTCGCTTTAAAATACATACATATGTATATTTCGAATGGGTTTCTGTGGACAAAACCATCAACCCACAGAGGAAGAAGTGAATGCCTTTATTGCTCAAATTGAAATTTCCCCTCCGAGTCCGCCGTGACCTCAGTGAGAGTTTCGTCCTGTAGTCAGCCCCTCAGGTGAAAATCTTCCCTCTACCGTTGCTACCTGCCAGGGACGCTTCCTGGAGGATGTTTCTGGATGCGGGTCACCGTGGGTTGCACACGGAGGGCGACACAGACGCACTCAGGGCTCCCTTCTGCCTGGGGTTTCTGTGTTCTCGCAAAGAGGTAGTCGGGGAGAGAAAAATTTCTAAACTACATGCCCCCTAAACATGGCTGTCCTCAAAGAAGCAGGGACAGCCCTCGCCCAACAAAGACGGGAAGGGGGCTGCCTGCTGGGCCCCGCCTCCCCTGTGCCAGGAGGAGGTTCTCGAGGTGGTTGTCCCCAGCCGGACTTGGGGCTCAGTCTCCTGGGCTGGCCGGGGCTGCCTCACCGCTCCGCACCTGATCCTGCACCTGCAGAAGGCCATGCCAAGGCGCCCACCTCCAGGTGTCTCCAGGGAGACACTGCCCGTGGCGGCACCTGGCGCGCAGGGGTCCTCCGTCAACAACATCCGCTGCCATCCTCCCACGGGGCCCGGGTCCACAGCGAGGCTCCATCACAGCCCTCCCTGAGCCCTGTCTGTCCGTCCATCCGTCCGTCCGGGACGCGAGCCCTCCCTCCTCAGAAAGCACAGCCGCTCATAGGTGAGACTGCTCAGAGAAACCGAGGGGCCCTGCCCACGGCTAACCCCACAAACGGACCCGGGCGCCCGCTCCCTAGGCTTTCCCACCGAGCAGAGCTACATTCCTGGAGAATGACTCTGTGCCCAGATGTTTTCAGTAGAAGTGACCCTGTGATTCGCCGCGGTGCCCCGTGAGCCCCGTGAGGCAGCCGTGGCCACCGGGAGAACCCCGCTGAGAGATGCGGAGCAACCTGCAGGTCGTCCCGCCCTGCTGTCTCAAACGTGAACCCCCGCGTGCCAAGGCTCATTGCAAAATCCTCGGTGTTTATTAAGACACTTTCTTTCCCTGAAATGTGTGATCTCCCCCCTCGTGGAAGGTAGCGCCGCCGCCTTCTAAAAGTCTCGCACACGTTACGTTTGCTTATTCTATTTCGGCAAATGGTGGGAAAATGTTTTTAGCTTAACGTAAATACCCTTTCAACATCATGTGAGAATATCAGAAGTTGGGAGAGGTGGTTGTGGGGTTTTTCTTCAATTTTAGGTATTAATGATAAAAAAGGAAAAATAATAAAAATGAATCCTTGATTCGAATCCTTTCAGCCACTAAATTCTTTGCACGATAGCGACCCTTTTGCTACAAAATTTTTACTGCAAAATTCCATTTCTGTCCCTCCTGTTAACTGGAATAATGTCTGATATGTTGCAAGTTAGTCCCCAAATCTCCAAGGAGCTGACGATCTAATGATAAATGACACACACGTGACAGATGACATTAAAATCCGAAAACCAGCCAGATGCCACGTCAGCCCCTTACATACATCATCTCTTTTACACTCTGGGGACTGGAGCCTGTTTTAGCAGCTCCTCAAAGATCACCAGCCACCTGACTCTTTGTCGGAGGCCAATCCTCACTGGGCAGGTCCTACTGTACCTATCCTCTAGGTGAGCAAACCAAGCAGAGATAAGTTTACTTAACTCTTGGCATCACCCAGCCAGCATGTGGGCTCAAGGGACACATTCTTTCTTCCCGTACCACCTGTTGCCTGTAAGTTAGTGCAGAAGTGGGGACTGGGGTGTGGGACCAGCCCCGAGGAAGATGGAAATACCAGTAGAAAGGCGGGAGAACAGTGGTCTGGACAGAGTGCCCAGAGGAGGAGGGAATCCTCATTCCAGGTACCTCCCCCTGGACGCACACGAGCTCGAGAGTGTAAAACGTGCCACCCAGGCTCTGAGATTGGAGAGGCACAGCCCCGGACCCTCTGTGGCACGTTCCTGCTACTGGGGTCGAAGTCACTGCCTCTCCCATTATGAATGCACCTGCACGGAGCCCACCGAGCCCCAGCTCCCCACGGACTCCAGCAACCCCTCAGCGCCCCTGTCGGCCCTGGGCTCATGCCATTCTGCATTTGTCCATATCCGTCCCAACTGCTGGTGCAGGTTGCTTCCTTCCACCTCTCTTCTCAAAGTGCTTCGCCCGTGGGTCACTGAGCAGAGCTCCAGGCCTGCAGGTCATACAGGTCATAACGTGGGTCACGAAGTCAGTGTGATGGTGATAGCCATTTCTTGAAAAAGTGGAACAGGGTAGAAGAGAATAGGAGAGAGTAAGATAGGAGAGAAGAGTGTAGACCAGAGCACATTTCACTTGGGAAGACGAGGCATTGTTTTTGAAACATCTGGATCTGTCCTGCACGTGCGTGTGTGTGTGCGCATGTGAGTGTGTAACCCCGGGCACATCCGTCTGGGAACGGGCTAGGCTGTTGTAATAAAGAGACCCAGATATAGTGTATCAACCAGTGGGATTTTGTCTCCCTCTCCGCACTAGTCCAGCAGTGGGCAGGTGGGCCAGGGTGAGCGGAGGGCTCTGCTCTGTGGGATCATGTAGACACCCCCATTCTTCCCGTCTTGTTCCCCATCCCTGGGGGTCACCTCCACCAGCCTGGCCCAGCCGGCTCACAGCCCCAGGGCTGCTACAGCCCAGAGGCGGGGATGACGAGCAAGTGGAAGGCAAGTTCTTCCCTTCTCTAAGGACGGGAGCAGATGGGCGCTCACGCTTCCTCTCACATCCTTTTGGCCAGAACTTAGTCTCAAGGTCACACCTACTCGCCCGGAGAGACTGATGGGAGACACAGTCTTCCAGCTCAGCAAGCAGACACCCCTGATACTTGGGAGGTTCTATTACTAAAGGCAAGGAAGGGGGGACGGAGGCCAGTGCCCAGTCTCCACCACCCTGGATAACCAGATCAATGACTTCTTATCGGGGCTGTGCTTGCCGTGTGTGAAAGCTGCTGCCTTATGGCACTTTCCCTTGTCCTTTATGAAACCCCCAGGGTCCTGTGCTCCAGCAGAAAGGCATGATCTGAACTTGAGGGGAGTTGGAGTGCCGTCCGTGCTCATTGGCAGCTGACCACATGCACTCGAGCAGGAACACGGCCTCCTCGCTCCTTGGGGGGCTCTGCAGCAGGACGCGGGGCATTGTACCCACACCCTCATGCACGGGGCTCCTCGGAGTCTGAAGTGAGATCAGGGATGTGAATCGCCCTAGAAAAGTGAGGGTGCCCTCTGAAAGAAAGACACGACGATTCCCTTCCAACCCTGCTTTGCTGCTGGTCAGCCTCACACGCGGCTGCGCTTCTCGCCTCGGGGGTCCCGCCTTCACTCTAACACAGGACAGCCTTGGACTTGGAGGTCTTCACGGCCTATTTTAGAATCTGCTTGTTCTGTTCCTGCCCTGCGTCCTCTCTATGCAGTCCAAAGCTATTAACTCTAAATTTACACAAATGAGCTGGACTTACATGGGAATGCCATCATTTTATCCACAAGCGCCCTGCGGATGAGCATGTGCAACATCTGTTGGTGACGTGGTTGTGTTTCAACGTTATCACAATAAGGCCTGATCTGTGGCTGAGTCTGCTGATGTGGGGTCACTGAGGGGGGAAATGGGAATATTAAAAAAACAGTAACGACAACAAAACTTGCTCATTAGGTGACTGTGTTTGGAGGACCTCGTGTCTAGCATCTAAACCTCAGCTGGTGCGGGCTCACTTTTTAAACAGAGTGACCGTGTGCTGAGAATGCTTTCTTGCCCATCTCTCTGCCCATCGCCAAGGTCACCCGCCAAAGCTGGTCCAAGGTCAGGTCACCACAGAGCCACCGACCAACATTTCCAACAGAAGGCTGCGACTTTGGCCTCCATGCCATATCATTATACCTTGAAATCGAGCTCTTGACATGCTGTGCTTGAAGTGTACAACTTTTAGCTAATTAGAAGGCCAAAAAATGCAACTTAATGAATTCAAGACTTGTTTATGCGAACCTGCCAAGGCGTTTGGCAGTGAGAAAGTGTGATTTGGTGAACATCTGATTACAGGCCGTGTGGAATTCCACATGCGGAGAGGCTGGGTTGGATCGGACTTTTATTGAACTGTTGTCTAGAATGTGGACTAATTTCCGACTACCTCATAAGGACTTCTAAGCAGGGTTGACAAAGGATTTATCCTAATTATTGCTCTGGCCCGGGCCGTGATTATAAGTGATACATATGTAAGTTGTGTTTATGAAGTTTCCGAGTCGCAATTAGAACATGCTGTGATTTTTCTCCCCTTCCCCTTTCTTTTCCTGCTCACGGTGACTTCCTTTAAGAACCTTGCCTTTTTTTTTCCTCCCTCAAATTAATACCTGCCAGAGATTTCCTTCAGACAGAACAGACTCCCAGCACATACCCACACCCGTTCCCGAGGAGCTTTTGATCTGCCATTTTTCAAGCCCGCCCCCTGAGAAAGCAGTGTGGCTACCAGCACTTTACCTAGCCCTTCTTTTCAGAGCCACAGACTGAAAGTAATTTGCAAATGGAACTCAGCGCTCGATTCTTTTTCTTGCTTAGCTCCAAGCAATTTTAAAATCACAGAGTACATCGAAGGCATGTCTAAAAAAGGAACAAAATGGGCTTCGGTGGCGGGGGGCAAGCAGAAGACAGCTGGGAAGTAAAGAGAATGTGCCAAGAGTGGGAATGGAAGTTTCACCAGAAAATAGGTGCCCTGTGTGTTGGCTGTGAAGTTCTACATGCGTCCGCTGGAGCAAACTTAAGTTAGGAGGTCATTCAAAACGCCCACCTATGTGTTACTTTTGTCTCTTTGAGCTCTCGGGATCTAAAAGGGTGCATTTAAAAATCTCCAACTAGCGACACTTGATGATTTACCTATTTCTCCCCATCACGCAGTCTAGTGTGGATTTATTGGTAGAACCATTATAGAATCAGGTTGCTTTCTTTTTGAGGCAAAAAATAACTTCAGAAGTGATGACCTATGTAAGAAAAGCGAGGGCCGGAAAGAGAGCATGGCGTGGCCGCCAGCACCATCCCGCGCATAGTTACCATTTGTCCTTGGCGGGAAGAACTGTGAATATCTAGTCTGGCAGCAGCAGTGCCCGAGCGAGGGGTACCGTGTCAGGAGCTGCAGGCTCCAGCTGTGCATGACACCCGCCCCCACCTGCTCATCTTATACCTGGGAGTGAGTCCCCTTTGGAACGCCTTCGTCGCCATGGGGCTCCTCTGAGCCTCTCGCCTGCCGAGGAGCATTTTGAGTCCCCTGACGGGAGGGGAGCATTCAGCAGTTCTTGCAGACGTGCTGGGCTTGGAACCCTGTTTCCGTGGAGCATCCCTCAGAGGGATTAGTCCTCTTTGGAGAAGGAGCTGCACCTGGAGGCCTGGTGATTGCCCAGTTCAAATCCCAGCTCCACTACTTCCTGCCTGAGTGACCTGGGCACAGTCCTTTCAACCCTCGGAGCTTCATCTTCCTGCAGTGAGTGCCAACCCCATGGGGCGGCTGTAGGGTCTCCAAGGAGAATGCGCAGAAAGCACGGCAGTGGCTGGCACTTAGAAAACCCTGGGGAGTATTCGTTACCCTAGCCGCTTTCTCCATGACGCTTCACTGGGACTAAGGGTGAAGCTGAGGCTGAAGGGCGTCGGGGTTTTACATCCGAATTTCTACGCCAAGCCACCTGGGTTCAAGTGTTTGCTTTGCAATGGACTTTTGGCCCCCGAGCTTCATTTTGTCATGGCTCGCAGGGCGACGGCCGCAGCCCCCAGCTTACCGGGCTGTTGTTAAAATTCAGTGAGTTAGTGCGTGTGCATGCCTCACGCAGTGTCAGCACGAGGCTTACAGGACCAGGCATGACCGTGACCAGCGGAACACAGCAGAAGGCGACCAGACCTGCCCCCAGGCTCTCTTCCGCTCAGGAAGCTCCCTGAGACCAGGAGCTACGCCTCCCGCTTGGCGGTCCCTGCACCGCACCCCACGCTGGCCCCAGGCACGTCCCCAGGACAGGCTGCACCGCTGACAGCGCGCTTTCCCGGCTGGGCCCCCCGTCGCCCCGCCAGCGGACGGACTTCCACCCGCCACGCTCCCGCGGCGCTGGTCACCGAAGACCGAGCCCCAGAGGAGCTTGGTGAGTGCGCCACACCATCCTCAGTGCCGACTCAGCCTGGAGCCCCTGGGCTGACCGACCGGGCGCGTCCCCATCACCCGGATGTTGGGGCTGCCAGAGGAGACGGGCCTGACCTTTCCTCCCCGGCATCCTGCTGTCCAGGCGAGGTCTGAGAAGCCAGAGGGGCAGCGTGGCGCTCTGGGACCTTGTGGAGCGCTGGCCCCTGCTTCCGCTGGAAGGACAAGGACAGCAACTGTCAGAAACATGCCAGGTCCGCACGGGAGGCAGGTGGTGCCCTGAGCAGTTAAACAGCCAGAAAGTTTCCCTTCCATTGTGATTGTATCATCCAGCCCTTTCCGGTGGGACTGGGAAGAGTCCAGAACACAGGCATGAAAGGGCTGAACGCAGAGACTTTACCTGGACACTGACAGCCCAGGAGCCCTCAGCCCAGCTGGGGTCGGCGGCAGACAGTCCCTCCCATGCCAATGGCTTTCTGCATTTCTTGGACCGTCTGAGGGTGTTTGCAGGATAGGCCACAAGGACCACAGAGCCAATGCCCACAGGAGCACTCCACACGGATCAGGAGCTGTGGGACGGTCCCCAGTGTCGGGTTCCTGAGCGTGCTGTGTCCCGTGCTGCACAGCGTGCCCTCTGGGAAGGGCCTCGGCTGCCCGCAGAGGAGACCACGTGGCGAGGAATCCGTCTTTGCCTTTCTCACCTCCCCGTGCCCCACAGCAGACCATCTGTGCCATCCACGTGGGGAGGCCCAGACTAAGCCGGGGCTGACGCGCAGCCTTGGGAGTGTGGGCTCTGCATCCTGAGGCGCTGGTCCAAATGCAAGTGTCCTCTCGGTTCTGAGTGGCCTGTGGCCTCAGGCAGTGAAGTTCTTGATTTGCAGTGTGACTATAATCAGGGCACTTCCCTCCTAGTGTTGATCTTGGGATCAACTGAGCTTGCTCCTGGGACCAAGAAGCACACGCGGGGCACCGTCTCTTAGCTTCTCCATGCCTCCATTTGCACATCTGGAAAATAGAATAACCAGTGACAACAGCCCCCACAACCCCCGCTGAGAAGCTGGTGGAGGGAGAAGCCAAAATATACCAGGAGGAGAGCTTATCGATCGTGATATTGATCCCGTACCACTGGTGACCACCGTCCGACAGGACCCTGGGATGCCAGCCGGGGAACCGGACAGACCAGCTGGCCGGCTGGAGTCGGCCAGGGTGGGGGCTAGACTCAGTCAGCCACCGAAAATCCCCCAGCAATGTTCCCCTGACGTACTTCCTCGTTGGGATGCAGAAGGCACCACGTGGGGGCCAGGCGGGGCGAGGCCATGATAAAAGTCGCTAAAATAACATCCAACGTGCAAGAGATCAAAACAGGCGTCCTTAGTTGAGCTGTTTGCTCTTTCCGCCCGCTGCTCCACTTGGCGGCTCCGTGGCAGCGTGGCCCCCGGGTCCTGCTGTCCACACAGCGAGAACACCCACCGTGGGCCCCGCTCCGATCGGCTGCTTCCCCAGCGTGGCCTCACTGAGCTCCCGGCCAGCGCCCATGTGTCCGCATGAGTGCCTCAGGCAGACATGGACACGAAGGCTCAGTGACAAACCTCCAGCTCCATGGCCGCGCACTGTCTGTTCCCTGATCCCCGCTGCATCAGCCTTGCCTTCGTTCTGATCAAATCCTACAGGACCTCCAAGGTGAGGCCCTGCCGCCCCACACATGGGGGCCTGGCCATGACTGCCAGGCGGGGGAGTCCGCCACAGACTCACTTCTTCCAGTCCTCGGCTTTTGAAGAGAATGCTTCAAAACCCAATTCAACCAGCGCGTCCTCTGGGGGCCTTCTGTGGTTCTTTCGAGTACTCTGTGGCTCCTGTGACTCATCACTCTCCCTTCAGCAAAAGCAGGTCCATCCCCTGGAAGATCGCAGTGTCACTCAACAATCAGGAGTCACGTGTGAGCATCCACCCTGGCCATTTACCAGAAACTACGGTGGATAAAAATATGCTCCATCAGCCCCAGCCTTTGAGAGGCCTGCCACCAAAGCCAGGAGCTGAGAGGCGCCCTGTTACGGTGCAGGAAAACCGTGCTCTCTACTTCTCCTTTCCTACTCGAACACTCGTGCTCACTCTTCAGGCTTCACCCCCTCCCAGTGGCCCTCTGACCCTCAGGAAGAGCGTCCCTCCCATGGCCCCATCACCCCACCCCGGGATTGTCCCTGTCGCTCTCCCCCTCCAGACTAAGATAAACTTCTGCGCAAGGACTGTGAGATCGTTAACATACTCCAGGATGCAAATCGGAGAAACCAAAGACTGTCCTGGCTCCGACAGATGAGGGGAAGGTGCCCAAAAGACTGTGGCCGGTCACGGAGCCTGGAGCCCTGGCTAGGAGGGCCGCAGGGCCAGGAGGGCTGGACCTGGGAGCGGGGAGGAGTTAGGACCCCCATGCTGTGTTCCTTCCGTGCCGCTCACCCCGACCCGTGTGTGGGTCTCTCCTCCCTCGCCCTAGACCTCGGGGTGTGCAAGGCAGAAAGCACGTCTTTGTACAGCCTCCAGACATACCTTATGCAAGTCCAGCAACACGGAGTCTCTTCCCCGGCCCCGAATCCCCAGGTCGAACCAGTGTTCCTGGCAGGCCTGTGTCTGACTTCTAGCCCCACTCCAGCGATCCGTGGAGCTGAGCAAACTGCCCTTGGGGAGTCGTGGCAAAGCCCAGAAGGTGCACATGTGTCCCGCCTCCTCTTGGCCACAGATGCAGGTGCCAAGGCAGCAAGTCTTTGCCGTCACCTGTCACTGCCAAGTGTCCCATCGGTGCAGACGCCGTGGCCACCTGGCTCGGGCGCCCACGGCCACCTCTCCATGAGCCCAAGGCAGCCCTGGGTGCTGCGTGGTGGAGCTTGCTGGCTGTCCTGTCACCTCTTCACCTGCAGATACTCTCCTTAGTGCAAAGCCGCTTGCACGGGGTGGGCCCAGAGAACATGCCACGGTCAGGGGCCTTGCTCCAGTGCCTGCTGCATTGGTTCTGCATGGAAGACGCCCTCCTCTACTGGGCAGCTGCCCCAGGAGCCCGGGGTCCTGGCAGAGTGTAGCCTTGACCACCTTGCTGCCCCACTGCCCCCGCCTCCTCCACTGGGCACTTCTACCAGACAGAAGTGAACAGAGGAAGTCGGTTCCACAACCCAGAAGCCTCGGAGGGGACGGTGAGCAAGGTGAGCAGCCAGCTTCGGCCACCGCCAAAGCCCAGAGGTGGGGATGGCAGCAGAAGGAGGACCTCAGAGGATGGGGTGAGCCAGAAGCTTGGCGCAGGCTCAGATGGAGGAAGGTGAGGAGAGCCTCCCCCACCCTCTCCTGCCCCACTGTCCAGATCTCTGTTGGGCAAAGCCGTAAGGGAGCCAGGACGCATGGACCCTGAGAGGTGCATTCCAAGAAGAGCAGGCCAGATCTGAGGACAGCCAAAAGCCCTCCTCCCTGATGTTGCCCACCATCACCCCCGGCAGAGAAAAGGAGCAATCCCTTTTCCTCCAGGGGAGTCAGCCCTCTTCCCAGACACCTTCCCCTCCCTCTCCCTTTCCAGAGATGCTGCCCTGCCAAACTCCAGGCTCCTCGGCCCCTCCCTCCCTGCAGCAAAGCCAGAAACTTCCTCTCTCCCAAGAAAAGAGGAACAGAGAAGCCACAGACCCGCTCTATGTGAGCAGACACCTTATCCTACTTCCTTGCGATTAGTCCGCATCCTGCTCAGTCACTCCCTCCTTCCACAATGTCAGCCACTCACCAGAAAGACGAAGGAGAACACTTTAAGCCACCCAGAAATCTATACAGTAGTCCCACGACCCCCGGATTGTGCTGCAAAGGCCCCAAATGTGCCAAAAATGGACCACCACCTACCCAGCAGCCTCGGCGAGCAATCCGCTGCGCACAGCCCTTCTTCGCCCACAACTCAACCCCACAACTCCTCTTTCTCTCTCCCCTCCTTGCATCGCTTGGAAGTCGACTGCCCTGGATGGGGTTCAAACATCTCTACAGTTTTATCAGCTTTTTAGAAATGGAAGTTACAACTGTAAGGGGATTGCTGAGCAGGGATTGAGCAGCTCCAGGGGAGGAAGTAATGTGGGGTGAAGGGGTTCAGTTTCAAAGGCATCTAATGGAACGGTGGAGGAAGCCTGTGTTGGAATACAACGCAGGTCCTTGGAATGCCAGCGCTCAGTATAGCTAGCCGGCCAGGAAAGAAGGGAAAACGTCAAGTAGGAGAAGACATCAGGGCCAGCAAGGATTTCATGGTGGAAGGAAATATTTAACTAAGTGCATTATTCATTTTTCATTGACTCAGATGCCAGGGGCTTTAGCTCATAGTGCGGGGTTAGAGAGAACGTCCAGACCCAGCAACGCTATGCAGTTAAACTTTTTTTTTCCTCTTTTGTAATCTCGGGTAAAGAGTTCTGGTCCTTTGGGGTCTTTGGGCTGAGAGCAAATATTCCATCTTCTCTAGGGAGACTCTGCCTTTTTGCTTGACAGAAAAATGGAAAGGGTGACCCTGCTGGCACTCAGCTCCCCTGGTCACCAGGACTGGGTGGGCCTTTAATCCCCATGGAGTCACCCCATCTCCCGGGGTCGGCTGGGGGGTCTGTGAGTCAGAGGCTTACTTCTGACACGGGCCTGCTGTTTCTTGCACTTCCGTCAGGGACTCTGCGAGCCGTTCTGGAAATAGACAGAAATGCCTTACTTGTTCTTTCTGACGGTGACATACAACAGTTGGTTTCTCCTTCTCGTTTGACGTGTTTCAAAATGTCGTAGTGACTGCAAACTATTTCCCTAATTGATCCGGAATGCAGCCTAATTCCCATGCCCCGAATTGGTTCATGTGTTCCAAATTTGGAAACTGTATCATACATTTAAGACAAGCCTCATTAGGACTGCAGTTTAGAGCTGGGTTGAACAAAAAAGACCAAAAAAAAAAAAGGTAGGGGAGGACAATGAACTCTGGCCTGATTATAAATTAAAAAAAAAAAAACCTAATGGGGCGCCTGGGTGGCTCAGTCAGTTAAGCATCTGCCTTCAGCTCAGGTCATGTTCCCAGGGTCCTGGGATCGAGCCCCGCATCGGGCTCCCTGCTCAGCAGGGAGTCTGCTTGTCCCACCCCACTCATGCTCTCTCTCTCTCTCTCAAATAAATAAATAAAATCTTTTTTAAAAAATCCTACAAACATTTCGGTAATAATCATGATAATGCTAACAAAAATAGAGGCAAATATTTATTGAGACACTCACGATCTATCAGGCACCATACTGAGTATCTTACTTACAAAATGCATTGGATTTACCCAATTATCTGTGTGAGAGGTATCAACACTCCCAGATACGCCCACAGAGGCTCGTAGGAGTGGTGTGGCTTGTCAAGCAGGCACAGGCAGGAAGAGGGGAACCCAGCAACCACGGTCTTTTTGGTTAGGATTCACAGTCTTCTGAGTCACTCGTGGGTACAGAATTTACCAGCACCCAGAGGAAAATGATTTACACAATATGGATGCCACAGCTTTGACCCCAGGGATGACCCTCCCACAAGCTTCTGGTTGAGTGAAAAGTAAGCACCAGAACCCACTGTCTTTTTTTTTTTTTTTTGGTAATCTTTAAAATTTGAGTTGGAGAAGCAAGATGTGCATATTTGCATAATGGCTATTATGCATATCCATCCAAGAGACCGTGGCTTATTTCAGACATTGGAGACATTACTTCTGTCCATCCCCCACTGGCCAGCAGCTCGTCACATGCTCATGTCCTGGGGGCTGGGACATGTAATCCTTCCCCTTGGCAGCCACGGGCCTGCTGAAATACCAGGATTCTGTTTCCAAAGGAAAAGGGAACATGGATGCTGATGGCGACGAGCTATGTTGGCCACAGTCTTATTCACACTGCATCCCCAGCTCTCTTCCAGTCTCTGGGACATGATTCTCGGATAAATAAACTCACAGGTCACAGGTTGACAGCCTCTGATAAGAACCCCCACCATCGTTCCAAGCTTCTGGAAGACCCAACGTTAAATGTAAAAATTCTCTTATCAGCATAGGTAAGGCAAATATTGTTCATCTCCATTTACAGCCGAGGGAATAATACCCATGCTCTCCGACTTCCTTATCAGTATGTCCCCAATTTTATCCAGGGTGATAATATAGCCATTCTTCTTCCCTGCAAGAAGAATGCTGCAACCTGCATGTAGATGCTCTCCTCTCTGGGAAGTAGAGCTTAACCCCACCCTTGAACGTGAGCTGAATCAGGTGCCTTGCTTCCGAAGACAAGGGCATGGAGAGAGAACTTCAGGAAGCTTGCAGTGGAGAAGCCCGGCAGACACCTCGTTAGGCAGGGGACAGAGGTGAACATCACCAGGACATTTCATATCTGTGCTATGCTTCCCCAAACACAAAACTCAGTCTGATCATGACAAAAACCCAGGGTGACAGACAGACCCAAGTTGAGGGACAATTGGAAAACATCTGAACAGTCCTCTTCAAAACTGTCAAGGTCATGAGAAACAAGGGAAGTCTGAGAGATTGCCGCAGCTCAGCAGAGGCTAAGGAGACATGGAGCCTAAATGCAGGTTGGGATCCCGGAGGAGATCTACAGTCTGGGGTTTGGTTAACAGTGATGTACCAACGTGGATCTCTTACTTTGCAAAATGTGCTGTCGTTATGGAAGATAGAGACACTGGGGGAAACTGGGTGTGGGGTATATGGTCACGCTCAGCACGGTCTCGGCAACTTTTCTATGACTCCTAAATCATTCCAAGACAAAACATCTGTTGAAATTAAAAATACACAGCATCCCTAGCAGTGAAGGGTGCCCAAATGACCCTTTCCTGGCCAATGAGATGTGAACAGATGACTGTCCACAGAGTTGGTTTCGGGGAAGGCTTGTGTGTGTGTGCGTGCGCGTGCTCATGGATGTGTGCGAGCGTGCATGTATGCACATGAGCGTGTGTATGCATGCACGTGTGTGGGTGTGAGCATGTGTTTGCACATGTGTGCATGCGTGTTTAATAAAATCTGGGCACACACCTCCTTCCCTTCTTCTTACCACCTGCTCTGTGCCTGAGATGCAGCCTTCCTGCATGTACCACAGGCGGGAAGGCAGCGCGCTGGAAGGAGACCCAGGTCTTAGCAAGTTCCTTCAGCCACTACAACGTGCAAGTCTATCTTTGGAATTCTCGTCATGCGAGGAAATCAGGCCTCATAGCTCAGCCTCATTTGGTCAAGCACGGTCAAATTCCTGGGCAGCCGAGCCCACCCCTAATCTATAATAGGTGGAACCCCAGGAAGTTGTCGGTATGTGATGATCTCTGCCCGCGGCAGAAGCTTGTGATGATCCCAGTTGTTAACTATTTTATTTCTGTAGTAGGATCGTTTTTTCCTGTGTGGTATTAATATGTATGTGCTTCAGTGGTGGAAAAACGAAAACTCCCAAATCCTCACTTTCTTGAGAGGCTGGTTACATAGGGTGTCCGTATGGGGGTGCATCTATGTGTGTGTGTGAGATGTATTGATTACATGATTTTGAAGGATAATAGTCTGTTGTGTGGATGTGTTTTAACAGCCAAATTGGATGTTTCAATTTGGCAAGGAAGGTAGGATTTCAGACACTCAGGCCTTGACCAGTAGGCTGGACGATAAGACCAATTGAAGCATAATGAAATGTATGTTTCCGTTGCCTCTGTTGTATCTGTCTGGGGTTCATTGTCTTATTCTTTAGTGACTTTTAAAATCTTGTGCCTGAAAGTTTATTTTCCATAATTATGAAGTAGATGTGCATGCTTACATTTATGTAAAACATTTGCTGTGTAAAGGTGGGGTTTTTTTTGTTTATTCTCTTTTTTTTTTAAGATTGTATTTATTTATTTGTCGGAGAGGGAGGGAGAGAGAGCACAAGCAGGGGGAGCGGGAGAGGGAGAAGCAGGCTCCCCGCTGAGCAGAGAGCCGAGGGGGACTTGATCCCAGGACCCTGGGATCATGACCTGAGCCAAAGGCAGACGCTTAACTGACTGAACCACCCAGGCGTCCCTTTTGGTTTATTCTCTTAAAGATCACTATATTTAAGTAAAAAACGAAGGTCAGCAATAAAATAAATAAATAAATAAAAGGCATCAATTCCTCCCAGCAAGGCTGGGTCAGATTGCCTTTTTTCTAAATATTATTGAACCATCTCCTATAAATCTGGGTCACCAGGAGTAGCAAACAGCCCCTCCCCAACATCTTTTTCTAGGGTAAGGAGTTGATCTCTTAACCGTAATAATAGGGTTTTTTTTAAATTGTGTTTTGGGGTCCCCAGTTTTATTTATTTATTTATTTATTTATTTTTAAAGATTTTTATTTATTTATTTATTTGACAGAGAGAGATATAGTGAAAGAGGGAACACAAGCAGGGGGAGTGGGAGAAGGAGAAGCAGGCTTCCCGCTGAGCAGGGAGCCCGATGCGGGGCTCGATCCCAGGACCCTGGGACCATGACCTGAGCCAAAGGCAGATGCTGAACGACTGAGCCACCCAGGTGCCCCATTGTTTTGGGGTTTTTTTAAGATTTTATTTATTTATTTATTTGAGAGAGAGAAAGCGAGAGAGCTGAGGGTAAGCGCGGGGAGGGAGAGAGACAAGCTGACTCCCCTCTGAGCACGGAACCCTATGCGGGGCTCAATCTCCGGACCCCAGAGATGAGCTGAAACTGAGAGTCGGATGCTTAACCAACTGAGCCCCCCCAGGCGCCCCTTAAGAGGTTTTAAATACCGCGTTTTACCTGGTGCCCTTGATGCTTCAGGCGACTCAGTAAGAGATTCCCTCCCTACCTTCAGACTAGAAGCCACCGACTATTGGTGGTTAGAAGAAATTCTTATCTTCCCCACCATTTCACTCCTACATGTATCCCCCAAAGGCCTGAAAACTGGGACTCAAACAATCCCTTGCGCACAGGTATTCATAGCAACACTATCAACAGCAGCCAAAAGGTGGAAACAACTCAAGTATCCAGAAACTGATGAATGGATTGACCAAACTCGGTCTATGCGTACGCTGGAACATCACTCAGGGGCAAACAGGAACAAGGTGCTGACATGGGTTGAACGGCCCTGCAGACATTACACCCCGTGAGAGAAGCCAGCCACAAAGAGTGATTCCTCTTACATCAAATGTGCACACCAGGGAAATCCACAGACAAGTGCAGGTTGGTGGCTGGTGGGAAGCAATTGCTGACAGATACAGAGTTTTCATTTGGGGCGATGAAAATATTTTAGAACTTGGGATGGAGGTGGTGTTTTCACAACATGGTTAATGTGCTAAGTGCAACTGAATTGTACTTTTAAATGATTCATTTTATGTTTCGTGAATTTCACCCCTAATTTAAAAAACTTTTCTTCAATGTGTTTAAACACATGATAAAACCCAAATAACTGTCCTACGGAATGACTTATAATTAACACAAATAAAGTAAGGTCAGCTAGCCTGGGGCTGAGAAGCTCCACACACAGCTTGCACCTGCTGTGTGTGGTTATCTGTTGCTGCCTAATAAACCACTCCAAAATGTGGTGGTTTCACACGATGACATGGCTTTGCTCACACTTCTGCGCAGAGATCAGCAGCAACTACCCACCCGGACCCCTCAAGGTGGAGGCTGGGATCACCTGAAGGGGGTCTGGCTCACCCGGCTGGTGGCTGATGTTGCTGGGGACCTCAGACGGGGCTGGGACCAGGACACCTCCACGTGGCTTTTCCATGGGGCCATTTGGCTTCCTCACAGTGCAATGACTCGGGCCCAGAGCACCCCCCGAGGTCCAGGCGGACGCTGCCTCACCTCCCGTGACTTAGTCTCGGCCGCCACATGCCGGGAAAAGCCTTGTTAATAATGTACAAGTAGGAATCTGACGGTAGTTTCGGACTGATGACGGAGCCGGTTTCTGGGTTTTCACCACAGAACTTAGAGTCACTTCTCTGCACGCCCCGATGTTAAAGAATCACCTGGAATCATCCAGCAAATGCCCCACACCACCGAAGCCCGCGTTCGAACGCTGACACTCTCTGTCATCAGCTGCCTCCCCTTTACAGCCACAGTGAGCACCCTGTGGGCTGATTCTGGCCCAGACACGGGCGTCGACGCCGCACACACCGCGAACTGATTAAAGATTAAACACGTCTGTGTTTGCCCAATCGATAACTTTTCTTTTCCCAAAAAGAGGAAAGAAAAAAAAAGCTATCCAAAGCTGTTTGGGTTAAGTGCCAGCATTTCATCTAGGGATGAAAACCACTTTGTTCTAAAGCCAGACTTCCTTGTAACACACGCTTAGGACCAGCTAGTGGATGTTTGGGGAGGAGAGAGGTACACCGGCTGCTCAGCCTCACCCCAAAATTCAACATCCTTCCAAGGTGCCCTGCAGGGTGAGGTGACTTTCCTCCCTAAGGAGCCCCCAGCTTTCTGTGACCCCACCAGTGGGGTCCCACAAATTGCTGGGAGCCTGGCTGGGAGAAGAGGCGCAGGACTAGGTGGCGTCACCAAGGGGTCCTGCTCCTGTGTCCCCATTTCCCTATTCACGGAGCCCTGCAGTGTGCGAGGCTCTGTCCCAGCGCATCTCAATCCTAGCAAGGACTGCGTGGACGTTTGGTGGGAGGTGGAGGTCACACAGGGCTCTGACCCCCAGGCCACCCTCGCCAGCCCCTCTTTCTAGAACTGCAAACGAGAAGCAGCCGTGTCCCTCCACGTCAGCGACCACCTAACCAAAATAAACTGGGTAAGCCTGTGCTCCGAGGGAAGGGCCCCTGGCGCTCAGCCTGTTGGGAGGTTATCACCGTCGTGGTGGTCCCGCATCTTTACTGGAGAGGCATTTTTCAAATCTGTGAGAACAAACCTCACCAGCTCTTGAAAGATTGAAGGGTGGGCACGCCCAAGCCGGTGGGCGGACTCAGCATCGCCGACCCCTCTGCGGGCTGATGGCACATGGCCCAGGCGAGAGAGTCTGGCTGCTCTGCGTGAAAAGCAGGTTGCTCGCTGGCTTTGCCCCTCCTGGCTTTAGTGGCTGACTCGTCTGGAAGTGCATCCGCAGGCTCAGCCAGCCGGCATCCACCCCTGCGGTGTCTCCGGGCCCCAGTGTCACTGTCACCTATCCCATGCTGGCCATCTTGCTCAGGCCTCAGCTGCTGGGCTCATCGGGAGCTGCCCAGGGCTGCAGGTGGAGGGAACAGCAGGAAACATCTGTCTCTAAGTCACTGAGCCAGTGGGCTCACCTGGAAGATGGAGACTGCACTTACCTGGTCTCTTAGCACCTTACGCTGTCCTCTACCCACGTGAGCTGCAGTGATTCTTTTATTTTTTGACATTTTATTTATTTTTATTTTTTAATTTCAAGTTAGTTAACCTAGGGTGTATTATTAGTTTAAGAGGTAAGGATTTAGTGATTCATCAGTTGCATATAACACTCAGTGCTCATTCCATCATGTGCCCTCCTTAATGTCCATCACCGTTACCCTATCCCTCCACCCACCTCCCCTGCAGCAACCCTCAGTTTGTTTCCTAGAGTTAAGAGTCTCTTATGGTTTGTCTCCCTCTCTGTTTTCATCTTATTTTATTTTTCCCTTCCCCTATGATCATTTATTTTGTTTCTTAAACTCCACATATGAGTGAAATTATATGGTATTTGTCTTTCTCTGATTGACTTATTTCACTTAGCATAATACCGTCTAGTTCCATCCACATTGTTGCAAATGGCAAGATCTCATTTTTTTCATTTCATTTCATTTCATTCTTTATCCATTCATCCATGCATGGACATCTGGGCTCTTTCCATAGTTTGGCTATTGTGGACATTGTTGTTATAAACATTGGGGTGCAGGTGCCCCTTCGGATCACTACATTTGTACCCTTTGGATAAATACCCAGTAGTGCAATTGCTGGGTCGTAAGGTAGCTTTATTTTTAAGTTTTTGAGGAATCTCCATACTGTTTTCCAGAGTGGCTGCACCAGCCTGCATTCCCACCAACAGTGTAGGAGGGTCCCCTTTCTCCACAACCCCGCCATCATCTGTCGTTTCCTGACTTGTCAATTTTAGCCATTCTGACCGGTGTGAGGTGGTATCTCATTGAGGTTTTGATTTGGATTTCCCTGATGCCTAGCAATGCTGAGCACTTTTTCACGTATCTGTTGGCCATTTGGATGTCTTCTTTGCAGAAATGTCTGTTCATGTCTTCTGCCCATTTCTTGATTGGATTATTTGTTCTTTATAGATTTTGGATACTAGCCCTTTATCTGATATGTCATTTGCAAATATCTTCTCCCATTCTGTCGGTCGTCTTTTGGTTTTGTGGACTGTTTTTATCTTGAAGTCCCAACAGTTCATTTTGCCCTTGCTTCCCTTGCTTTTGGCGATGTTCCTAGGAAGAAGTTGCCGTGGCTGAGGTCCAAGAGGTTGCTGCCTGTGTTCTCCTTTAGGATTTTGATGGACTCCTGTCTCACATTTAGGTCTTTCAACTATTTTGAGGCTATTTTTGTGTGTGGTGTAAGGAAATGGTCCAGTTTCATTCTTCTGCATGTGGCTGCCCAATTTTCCCAACACCATTTGTTGAAGAGACTGTCTTTTTTCCATGGACATTCTTTCCTGTTCTGTCGAAGATTAGTTTTTGTGCCAGTACCATACTGTCTTGATGATTACAGCTTTGTAATAGAGCTTGAAGTCTGGAATTGTGATGCTGCCGGCTTTTTCTTTTTCAACATTCCTCTGGCTATCCGGGGTCTATTCTGCTTCCATAAAAATTTTAGAATTGTTTGTTCCATCTCTGTGAAAAATGCTGGTGTTATTTTGATAGGGATTGCATTGAATGTGTAGATGGCTTGGGGTAGTATGAACATTTTAACAATCTTTGTTCTTCCAATCCATGAGCGTGGAATTGCAGGGATTCTTTTAAAACCTGTCACATGTTGTTCCTGTGCTCAAAACCCTCCAGGGTCTATACCCTTCACTTTGCATTAAACAGTCTTGGCAGATCCTACAAACACAGACCACCTTGCTGTTTGCACATAAAGACACCTGCCTCAGGACCTTGGCACTGGCTGTCCCTTTCCCTCTGCCTGGGCGTTCTTCCCCAGAGAGACTCCTTCCACATGTCCCTCAGAGCTCGCTCAAATGCCCTCCTCTGAGAGGCTGTCCCCATTCCCCTGTGTTACATCAGTGCCCACTGCCCCCCATCACTGGCCCTGCCTTATGTGCCTTCCTGGCAATTTTCGCCACTTGGTACAGTGTACGTTCTTCTATTTAGTGTTGGTCCCCCTTTGGTTTGTTCATGGCCAGCCCAGCCATCCCACACCCAGCCTAGGACCTGGCACACATGGGCCCCCGGTGGCCCATGCCTTGTGGGCCCTGAATCAGGGCTGGTCCTAGACGACATTCAGGTGACCGCTGAGGCTAGGCTGCAAAAGGCCTATAGTTTGTGCTGTGGGCTCTCAGAACACCTACAGCCCTGAGCCACCTCGTGGGAAATCCGGCTTCCTCGTAGCCGCCATGCTGGAGCAGCCTCCTCAACAGGCTACGTGAAGACAGAGAGATGTCATTCACCCAGTCCAGCTGTCCGGATAAGGCCTCTGGCAGCACAGAGCAGAGACCAGTGGTTGCCCCGAGCCCTGCAGACTCCCAGGCAAAGGAAAAGACCGCTTGTTGTCATGAGCCACGAACTGTTGGGGTCGTGGGTGACCAAAACGCCTACAGGATGAACAACTCAAATCTGGACCTCAGAGCCAGCGTCAGGGGGCCCCATGCTGCCTGCTGTGGGGGTCGGGTGGACAACGCATGACAGCGTCTACACTGTCCGTGTTGTCAGCCTGCCCTGGGAAGCTGCGTGGTCACGGTCAGCACCGCCCCAGCTCAGTGCACCTCACAGCATCTGTAAGGGGCCAGAGGGACTGGAGGCAGGGGCGGCGGGGAGGCTGTGGGCTAGGGGAAAAAGTGGCAGGAACCAGGCCTTCACAAGATGCTCTAGGTTTCCCTTGGACCAGAGTCAGTAATTAAAATGTAACCGGATGTACATATTATTCACATGAAATGATGCTTTGCCCGAGGTCACAACAAATTGAAATCACCTGGCGGGAGGGCCCTGGGGCCCTGGGAAGGCTCCTGTCCCAGGACCGTGGACTGCGGCTCCAGCTCAGCCCCAACCCCAGTCGCACGGCCTACATCAGTGAGCCGCACATGGGGGCACCAGGGGACCCACACCTGCAAGAGAGGCTCAGAAGTCAGGATTCCAACCCAGAGTGAAAAGAGACGCACACGGGGGTGCGGCCAGCAGAGAGTGACTTGGTTATTTGACAGGAGATTCCAGAAGGGGAGGGAAGATCAGAGGAGGCCCCAGAGGACACCCCGGGAGACGCCTGGGAGCACAGGCCGAGCGCCACAGTGGGATCCCCGCCCAGATCGAGGGCAGCTGAGGGAACTGGAATTTTCCTGCCCCATACTGAGGAGGCCAGGGCGCACAGAGGCCGCAGCCGGTGCCCCAAGCCCAGCACGGAGTTTCCCACGAGCCACCCTGTTGGACCCCCACCGTATCCTTAGCGTCCTGTTCTCCTGCGGAGCAGACCAAGCCCCAGGGGCTCGGGCGACTGCCCCAGGCCTGGCGCTGTCCCAGGGGTCTCTCCGGCCACACCCAGAGCCGTCTGCGAACAAGGCCTGTTTCTTTCAAGCAACTTTTCCAGGACGTGATTTATGTACAATAAAAGGCACCTGTCATACGTGTGAGCCTGATACATTTGGACGCACGTGTGCAGTCGGGTAGCCACTGTCCCGGCTGAGATGCAGAACGTCTCCAGCACGTCAGGGAGCTCCAGGTGCCCTCTTTGCCATCAGACCCACCCTCCCCATCCCCGGCCCCAGGCTGTCACTACTGATCGGTTCTGCCTTGTCTAGAATCTCTTTCCTCCCGAGACCCTCTGCCCTTGGGGGTCTGGCCTCCTTCCTCAGCTCAGTGTTGTGTGAAGCATCCTTCTGGCTGCGCGCTGTCTTCTTTGTTGTATGGATGTGCCCTTCTCTGTCTGTCCGTTCACCCGGGCTGGACGCTCGGACTCTCCCCGGTATCGGCCGTTAGCAATGAGCAAGTCTGTGTGTGGGTAGCAGTCTCATTTCCCTTGGGTGATCCCTGGAGCGAAGCGGCTGGACTCTCTGCGTGTGTATTGAACGTCACGACGGGCTGTCGATCTGCTTTCCAAAGCGGCTGAGCCGTCCTGCCCTCCGATTCTGCTCCAGGGCCGGTTTGAGACGGGACATCCCTCTGCCTCAGACACCTCTCAGACTCATGGCTTGGTTGGCTTAGTCTCTTAGGGTCTGGCTGCCTTCCTCGGTGAAATGACCTGTTTAAACCCTTAGGTCAGAGCTTCAGGTAGCCAGGGGCCCTTGTAATTCTCTGTCTCCGCGGAGCCCAGACGTTTTGTTCACCAAACACATCTCCTCATTTCATAAACCTGTGAAGACCTTTGTTTTTAAGCAGGGACAGGAATCAGAGAGACAGTGTGCCTGGAGGAAAGTGTGCAGATAGGGGAGTTGGCAAGGCGGGGTTGACATCCCCGCCTTCCCAGCCAGCGGCTGTGTGACCCTGTCCAGGTTACTTGGCCCCTCTGGGCCTCGGGATGCTCGTCTGTAAGTGGAGTGAATGAGCGCAGTCGCACTGTGCAAGAAAAGTGGACACAGGGAGAGAACTTGGAGCGCAGGGGATGCTCAACATGTTGTGGCTGTTGTTGGATTTGCTCTCCTTTCCAGTCGACTGTTTCCAGCTAATAAAGAAAATGTGTCTTTAGGTTCTCACTCCAGATGCCAGGGTGGGACAACGTGGGGGCAGGGGGTCTTTCGTGCCCATTATTTGCTGCCAAGAGGCGGTGGCTTAATCCTTAGATGGGATCCTGCCACATTGTCCCGGCGCCCTGGACTAGAGGAAAGGCTAAAACCCCTGGAGGTGAAAGGTCGTGCCAGCAGATTGATTGATTAGTGGCTGGGGAGGGGTCACGAGCTGACTGCCACCAGCACCCCTCCCCGACCCCACCAGGGCCAGGCGTGCTGGCTCTTCCCAAGGGTAAGCCCTGGTTCCAAGGCTAGCCCCTGGGTTACTCCCGGGCTGGGGGCAGAGCCTCAGGGCACACAGCACTTCCCCCTCGCTGAGGCCCCGCAGCTCGGGGCCCACCTGCCTCACGGGGCCGGGCCGTACCCCGTAGGGGATTGGTTAAATAAACTACAACCCCAAAGAAAACCCTACAGCGGGATCGGGGGTCCCCAGATGCAGAGTCAGGATCTGTGGTGTGGGTGCTCTCAGGAGACCCCCTGAGGAGGGATGTGGGTGGGGGGTGTGCCGGGGAAAAGCAGAGCAGCGGTGCAGGCTGGGGTGGAGTCAGCCTCAGCCTGGCCCCACGGGGGCCCTGGAGGAGAGCCTGTGGCATGGACGTTGTCCTGCTCAAGGTGAGGACCTGGCTGTGGGCCACAGGCCGCCCTGAGGTTGGGGTGAGGCACACAAGCCCCACCGCTCCGGGTGAAGTGGCTTCAGCTGTTTTGGGGAAGGTGCAGGTGTGTGCAGCCTCTGGGGGAAGGGCGTGCCGAGGAAGGAACAGGACCCAGGGGTCAGGCGGGCCGCCGGCCGCACCCACCCTCTTACAGCACCACAGAGGCAAAGGGCCATATTGTTTCCTCCTGTAACGGATTACCACCAGCTTGGTGACTTCAAATGGCACAGATCTGCGGCCACACAGTTCTAGAGGTCGGAGGTCTGGCACTGGCTCTCATGGAGCTCCAGTTAAGGCGTCTGCAGGGCTGCATTCCTCCCAGAGGCTCCAGAGAATAATTCATTTCCTCTTCCTTTCCTTGTCTTTTCCGGGTTCTAGAAGCTGCCCTTGGTGGGAGTTGGCAGGTGACAGGCTGAAGGGCTAGGCCATGGAAACTTCAGCTGGGTATGAGAAAAAGGCAGGGCGGGAGGTGACCGGCAGTGGGGAACAAAGATGAGAAGTCAAGTCAGACATAGAGGCCTAATGAGGATGAGGAATTCCTGCATCAGGGCTGGGGGAGGTAGAAGAAGAGCCTGTGGTCACAGTGGATGTTGGAACCAGTGATTGCAGATATGGGACCGAACGATGGTGACGATTCTAGGAAGAGACTTCGGGGATGAGTGGCTTTGGTTGAGTGCAGGTGAAGTCACAGGCCAAGAGCCGAGCAAAGAACCACAAGGTCAAGGGTTTGGGTGGGTTTCCCGCGAGGCCACCCACCGCTCCCAGGCGGGACTCTGTTGGAGGAGTACATGCAAATTCACCCAAGAGTTGCTTCCAGATGTATGAAAGCCTACCTGTTTTCCCCACAACTGGGTCTTGAAAGCGTAGTTCCGGAACTGTGGTTACCGGGAGGTTCTGTACATGGAAAGGGGTCTTCAGGCTCCAGAAGTTTAGCCACCATGCAGTTTTATCTACCTGGTTCTCGGTGCCAGAGGGGCAGCCAGGAGGTCAGACTTTGGGCGAGCAGGTGGACAGGGTTTATGTATCTCCCACTTCGTGGCTCTGCAGCTTTATGAAAGGCACAGAAGGCCGCTCGTCCCCCGCTTCCTCCCCTCACAATCAGGCAGTCAGAGACCAGCGGCCTAGGGTGGTCAGGCAGACAGAGAGAGAAAGTGTCTTCAAAAGGTCCTTCCAGAGTGGATTTCAGTTCCTGTCTGTACCACACACACGATGAGAAACATGCCTTGCACCTCACCCCAGTATAACCAAAACCATATTCTTACCACTTCTGATGTGGTCTGCAAGTCTCTATTCTATTCTAGTCTTATTTATTCTATTCTGTTTCATTAAAACACACAAACACACTGCTTATGAGTCATTCCATCAATTTTACAATCCATTAGCCAGAAGTGTCCCAAAACGATGTCCCCAAAGTTATCATTTTCTTATTGATAAGACTCACTTTTCCCTAAATTCAAATGCCCTGGTCAGTGCCTGTTCCCCCCCAGGTTGGCGGGGAGGAGGGAGGAGTGCGGGAGCTAGAGACACCCCAAATCCGGTGAAAGTGGGTGAGAGGTGATAGCCCTAGAAAACGGTCCCTTTTTGTCGCGACTCTCATCATACGCTCAATCAATAAATACAAATATTTTCTACACCAGAGGAAGGGTCCTTTACCTCACAAAGACACTGAGGACCACCCATTTACGGAAGCCGAATTTAGCAAGGACCCCGAACTAGGGGCTCTCAGCATCACAGCTCAGCAGAGCCACCCCAGGGGGTTGAAACTCTAGACCCCCATCATACACCCGACCTGCCTATTAAGTCAGAGGCCAGGGGTGGGGTGAGGGAGGGGCCCTGGTTATTTTTAAGGTTTTCCATGATTCCAGTTTGCAAGACGATAGGGGAAAACACTGTTTTCAAAACAACTGGGAGGTCTGTTGAAAGTGCAGATTCTGACCAGTCAGAGGGGCTGGGTAGAGCCGGGGACTCTACATTTCTAGCAAGCTCCCAGGTGATTCCCCTGGCCCAGAGACCCCAGACCCTGGCTGAACACAATAATCACCTGGGAAGCTTTTAGACCCCACCCCAGACGAATTGTACCTGAGTTTCTGAGGGTCCAGAGGCATCTCCATTTTTCTGACGCTCGGCAGTTGATCCTAAGGTGCTTGAGTCAGGGCTGAGAGCAGCTATTCCCTTGGATACAAACACATCCAGAAATTCCTGGCTTTGAATCCCAGCCCTGGCCTGGCCGTGGGGCCTCGGGTGAGTTCCTGTGCTCTCTGAGCCTAGTTTCCCCATGGGTAACAGGAGGATGGGGTGTGTGTCCCGGGGCCGTGGCTGGGATTCAGACTCAGTCACAAGTTCTGGTGGGCAGGTGGCGACCAGCTTTTACTACTGGGTTGAGATATATGAGGAACGTCCCAAGAAGACTGTGTCCCCAAGGCACTTAGAGCTCAGGCTGGAGAGACAGAAAAGTCAGGGAAACAAGAGGACCCCCTGTGGCCCGGCCCACAGCCTGAGTGGGGCGTTGTGGAGAGGGTCCCTGTCCCCACAGCATCTATGGGATCCTCCCAGGTTCCGTCCCGGCTCTGCCCCTCACCCACCTCTGGGTGCCTGAGGGCCCTGCCATCCAGGAAGGAAAAGGGTCTGTTGGACAATCCATTCCTTCCTAACTTTGGAGTCAAAATGATGTAGTTTTGGAACATAGGTGAGGTTCGGTGGGGTGAGGTCTGGAGCTGATGACCAAGAAAGAATTCTTGAGACGTCTTGGGTGCAAAATGGTGGTTTTATTAAAGCACCAGGACAGGGCCCGTGGGCAGAGAGAGCTGCTGCCCCGGGTTTGTGAGGGGTGGCTGGTTATATACTTGGGAGTTGGGGGAGGTAAGGAAAAGGGAGGTTTCGAAAGGATTATCATATGTTAAAGATTCACAGGATACCTGAGTTCTTGCCATTGTCAAGTTAAGGTTATTCTTCCCTCTAGGAAGGCATTAACATTAAGAGAGTTGGAAGATGGGGCGCCTGGGTGGCTCAGTCAGTTAAGCATCTGCCTTTGGCTCAGGTCATGGTCCCAGGGTCTTGGTATCAAGTCCCACATCGGGGAGTCCTTGCTCAGCAGGGAGCCTGCTTCTCCCTCTCCCTCTGCCCCTGCTCTCTTTCGTGCACTCTCTCTCTCTAATAAATAAATAAAACCTTTTTAAAAAAAAAAAAAAAAGATAGTTGGAAGTTTACTGGATGAATGTCATACAGGTCCCACCGAGGAGTGGGCGCGGGGGAGGTTGCTGGTTGTCAGCTTGTGCTTTGTCCTCAGCTAGCCTTCTGCTCCCTCGCCAAAAAGACTTAGGCTCAAACCCCAGCCCTGCTGTGTGACCTTGGGCAAGGAACTTAACCACTCTGGGCTCCCTTCTTCCTCCACAGAAAACAGGAATGGTAAGACAGGAAAGTCACTGTGAGGATAAAAGGGGGCCTTCTGTGCACACGATAAGTCAAATCGTTAGAATTGTGCTGCTTTAATGAAAGAGGTATGATGGATGGAATGGGCAGGAGTGGGGTTGGAAGATGGAGAAACTAAAAGAACAGCAGTTTTGAGAAGAGCAGTAACTGCTCCCATGGAAATCTGTTTCCCAGCTGCGACGGTGCCTCCTCCCAGTCTCCCAGTCTCCGTGGGGAGGGCTGCCTTCTCGAGCACTGAGTCCTAAAACCTGCACTCAGGGCGGTCAGTGCCAAAATGGGCTTGCAGCCTCTGGGGAAGAGAGCTCAATCCAGTCTGACCAGACCTGGGGTGTTTTCCTGGATGCACAGGGTTGTCTAGACGTGGCCTGGCTGTGTCCGAGCATGCGAAACGCAGCCATGGGGTCCGACAGCTCCGTTTGGCAGTGGGCTGGGCCAAGCGGTTGGCGCCAGGAGAGCAAGGATGACGAAGTGCTGAAATCTCCCTGAGGGCACCATATCAGATGGTTGGGCTGCCAGCTCTGGGCTCCGAGCTCCACAAGTACATCCTCAGCAACCGATGAGGAGATGGGGGGTGGACAGGACACCAGGGCCAAGGGAGTTATCCCTCCCCGAGTGAGCCAGGTGGGAAATGGGAGGGTCCCCAATTATGTTCATGTCACTGCTCAGGGGGTGAGACCAACAGCCTAGGAATGAAGAGTTGGGTGCTGATATCACGTGTAATGTGTGGGGACCTCATTTGCATCCTGACTTGAAAAAATAGATGGCCGGCTGGAGATGATAGATGATAGAGAGATAGATAGATAGGTAATAGAGAGAAAGAGCAAGAGATGAATGGGCAGATAGATAATATCAATATATCGGATTGATGGATGGATGGGTGGATAGATAGATGATAGGCAGAGAGAAATGAATTGGTGGACAGATTGATAATATCGGTATATTGGATGGATGGATGGATGGGTGGATGGATGGACTGATAGATATAGATAGATGATAGGTAGTGATGAATGGGTGGATAGAT
>NW_023270469.1:2651732-2663351 GCF_011800145.1 Mirounga leonina
TGATAGATATAGATAGATGATAGGTAGTGATGAATGGGTGGATAGATAATATCGATATATTGTATTATGGATGGATGGATGGATAGAACAGATAGGTAGATAGTGCATAGACAAAGATAGTGAATGCCATCAACATACATGATAGATGGTGTAGATATGGTTGGGGATGATGTAGATAGATAGAGAAATGGCAGCTGGAAAATTTTGAGCAGTAACTGGATATTTGATTATTTTGAAGAGTTACTGTTTATATTTAGGTATATGGAGAGTAGATATGGACCAGGCCTGGCCAGTCACCATCCTTCAGGGAGTTAATGTGTACAGGCTGAGGAGAGAGACTCCCACTTAACTCTTACAAACCCAGGATCTGACCACATTAGCAGGAAAGAAGCAGGTTAGATAAGATCATCATTTAGTGTAGCTTTGCTGTCTGCCATGCACTCAGCTGGGCATCGGGGGGCAAAGACAAGCAAGGCAGGGGCTTCCAGCCTCGGGACCCACTGCCCAAGAGAGAACCCACCAGTCACGTGCAGCTATTTAAATCAAAATCATGAAAACTGAGTGACAATAAAAACTCCATTCCTCAATCACACCAGCCACATTTCGAGTGTTCCTATAGTCACATGTGGTGACCACACTGGGCGGTGTGGTTCTAGAACATTCCATGATTGCAGACCTTTCTCCTGGATGGCACTGTTGCAGGGAGTGAAGGTCTGAGAAGAGATGCAGCTCTTATCAGGGCCATGACCCGCGGTGTCGCAAGGCACAAGGGAGGCTGATGGCCCTGCGCATGCAGCAGGGTGGAGGGGAGGAGGCCCGGGCTGGTCTGGGGGGAGCTGCCCTGTCTCCATTCCCCTCTGGGAGTTCGGGAACTGTCCCTGTGCTCCTGGAACCCACGTCTAGTGTGGAGAGTCGCATTCATCGGCTAACCCGTCCTATTCCTGTTAACCAGCCCACCAGCGTGTCACTGTTCACGAACCTCCAGGGTTAGTCCCTCATACGTCATGGGCGGCTCCGGGTCTGCGCCTGGCACCTCCCCCTCAGTTCCGGCTCCTATGCGGGTCCCAGGGGACATCCCTGGAGTTCCATTCTCCGATACCTATCTAGCGGTACCCAGCACACAAAGCCACAATGCCCCGGTCTCCCCCAGGTGGGAGGCACCCGTAAATAACCTGAGCCTACAGCCCCTACAGCTCGGCACCGTCAGCTCAAGACCAGAGCCCGACACCCCAACTGCCTGCTGGTTGCCGCGTCCAGTTCCCAAACGCTCGGAGCTAAACTGAATCATTCCGACACTTCTGTATTTGCTGGAGACAGGAGCAAACCAAGGCTGGCCCTTTCCGAAAGACCCACAGTGTCACTGGCCCTGAAGCCCCTTGTCTTGTGCAGAGGATGGTGCCTCTCCGAGGGAGGGAGCTTTCTCGCCCAGTGGGGACTCCACGCCCACATCTTGGGGTCTCAGGTCCTCCCCACATCTTGTCATTTTCAGAGGCTAGAGCACCAGAGAAGAACGTGACACATACCCTCAAATCCCACGACACGTAACATGTTATGTTTATACTTCCAGATTTTCTCTCTTACCAATAGAAATTCATGAACATAAGTGTGGGCATATATATGTTTATGTGTCCTTTTATCTACATAATTATAAAAATGTTCTTTGGGAACTTTTTCCCCCCTACCTAATATATCATAATAACTTCTTTGTGTTAGTAAAGATGTACAGTAATATCATTCCTTTAGTGGCTCAGCCATGTTCCATTGTATGAATATATCATCATCCTTTATTAAAGAGTTGTATACATTAAGAGCGTGTTTGGCTGCAGACAACAGAAAACTCACCACAGTGGCTTTAAAAAATCAGGTGTATTTTCTCACATGACCAGAAGTCTAGAGGAGGCAGCGTGGTCAGTGGCCCAGCACTGTATGTGCACAGATTCCCTGTCTCTGTGGTTTTCTCTGCCATGCCTCATGGCACAAGATGACTGCTACAGTTCCAGACATCATATCCACATTCAAGATAAAAAGAAGGGTGAAACGGGGAAACTCTGTGAAGAACAGAAAAGCGTCCCATAAATCCCTCCAGAAGACTTCCGCTTTCACATCATGAGCCAAGATGGGCTCACCCAGCCTCTTGTGACTGCAGGGGTCTGCAAGAGCACCTACTTGATCTGCAGCCTTTATAGCAGGAGATGGAAAGGGGGAGAGGAACCTGAAGCAGATTCCTGCATGGCTCAGGAGGACATCTCCAGGGACCCGTCCAGATTTTCGCCCTGAGACTCCAGCTGAAGAAGCAGTACCCCGAGAGAGCTCAGCTGGGAAAACGCCCACGGGAACTTCTGCTCTTGTCCCCTGGGGATGGGGCGTCATGGCGCCTATGGGAAGCCGGGGCCACGGCAGTGAGGCCAGGCAGAGTGTGGACACACAGGCGAAGGGAGGCCCAGGGCTTGGGCGGAGAGAGAGACCCCACACGGCATGAGCAAAGGCATCGAGGCAGGGTTGTGGGAAGCCTCCTCGAACCCAAGCCATGGAAGGTCAATATAGCCCTTTCTCCTGGTTTTTGAGAAAGCAATACAGCAACTCCAAAACTAGTTTGCAGAGCCTTCTCATGGGGGACCTCTCACCATCCAGGAAAAGAAAGTGCTTCTCCGGGGTCTTAACATCCCACGATGTTAGAACGAAACCGTGTGTGTCCCAACCATTGAACAGGAAGGGGGACCACCAAGTTCCAGCTGTACCAACAGGAGAGGCGGGAGCCCTCTGGCTGTCCTGCCAGCACGTGGGCACTCGGCAAGGCTGAGCACGTCCGCTGCACGTGCTCAGGTTGTGAGTTCGGGATCACCAGGGGGACCGGGAGCTGCCGGAGGCGGCGGCGAACGCGGCGTTGCTAGCTCTGAAGTGGCGTCTCCTAGTAAAGGGGCTGGGACTTTACTTGCCCCGTAATGACAATAGCAGTGAAAGGTCGTTGGACACAGCCAAGAGTTTTGTTCTAAAAAAAAACCACCTGTAGAAGTGAACGTGGTGGTGCGGGGGGGACCCTTTTGGTCGCGCTAGCTGACCGACACAAACTTTGTGCGGGGCGCACCGTTATATCCAGTACGGATTTTTTAAGGAGGCACCTATCCTGTGACTTAAAATTCTTCTTCATGAAATTTATCCCACTCTCATAAATGTGCCAAAATAACAGCACAAGGATTTTCACTGTAGTGCCATTTGTCAGAGCAAATCACTGGAAACAACCCAAATGTTCACCAGTAGAGGATTGGTTAAATAAACTACAACCCCAAAGAAAACCCTACAGCCATTAAAGAGTGAAAGATCCACGTGTATAAGCATGGAGAATGCCCAAAATCGCTCATTACGTGAAAAAGAGGTAATAAAACAGTAAGGTCCATTCCCATTTTTTATTAAAAAGAAATAAAAATAATGTATCCCGGGCGTGCGCACAAATAGGCTCCAAAGTCTCTTAATATGGTTATCCTGAAAGCAGGAACTGGCACTCCCTATGTTATAAATTTAATATTATTTTTTTTAAAGTAATAATTATGTCACTTATTTATTTAAGAACATGTTTAAATAAAATAGAGGTAGATGAAAATAATTAGCAGTTTAAAAGTGACTTGAATGAACGTTTTAAAAAGTAAAATCTGCTATACATCTGTAATGCTCGAACTTTTCACAAATACATATTAATTTTGCTGTTGGGGTGGAGGGAAGTATTTTAAATAAAGTAAACTACCAAAAAATTTTTTTGAAACTCAGCTCCTAGCTCTATGTAAACCTTTGGAGAGTTTATTTTGTTATTATTAAACGTTTATTTTACTATTATTCTCCTGGACGCAGTTTCCCTCTCTGCTAACAATAAGACATAGTAAATATTTGCATCCTCTCCACTTTGCAGAGAGCAGAAAGAACATTCCAGATGCTCTCTATAAGTGCTTTGAATGCAATTTAAGTAAAGAAGTGCACCAAATATTATCAGAATTGATAACCTATGCACTACTTTGATTTCTAATGATTTTTATGAAAAATGATTAAGCAGCTCTGGCAGGAGCCTACTGTGGGTTGCAGCTGGACACTTTCTTGCTGTGTCCTCATAGGGCAGAAGGGGTTGGGAGCCCTGTGGGGTCTGTTTCCTAAAAGCACTAATCCCATTCCTGAGGGCTCCATCCTCACCACCCAATCACCCCCCACCTCCTAAAACCCATCACCTTTGAGAATGGGGATTTCAACATTGTGAATTTGGGACAACACATCCTTCACACCATAACCCCATCTTTTACCTCTGCTTTCCTGTCCATTGGCTCTTTTCTTTTTTTTTTTTTTTTTAGAACAAAACTCTTGGCTGTGTCCAATGACCTTTGCTGCTATTGTCATTACGAGGCAAGTAAAGTCCCAGAAACTGCCCTCATGGGGGCAGGATGGCTGCCTAGGCTCCTGCCTTGCATCCTATCTCCCTGAGCTCCCCATCCAAACAGAGAAATTCCCTTCCCAATGGTCCATGACCACTGGGTCTCTTTGATTTAAATGGGTTCCTATCATCCCTGGCCCCAACACTCTGGCTCAGGGCATGTGAGATAATCACCTAGTTGTCCAGCTTGAATCCCTAGGCCACTTCTGGATGCAAGGGTAAAGTACCCAACCCAAACTGAAGGGATGGGCTGTGGGGGAGCGGTGGCGCCCATGGAAAATCCCAGCGCTGTTGCCAAGGAGATAGGAATACAGATACTGAGCAGGCAAAACCACAGATGTCAGTCTTGTCCTTGAGGAAGGGCCCCACCACGCTGCACCACCTCCGATCTCTGGGCACGCGGTCACCCTCCAGCGGTGTTGGACATGTTTGCGAGATGTTGCTTGGGGGCAGTCAACACCATCTCCACCTCCTGGACCCCAGGGCCAGAGGACAGAGCTACCCTGGCCCCTGGAGTTCTCCATGCAGTATACGTGCTGCTCATGGGGAGCTCTTGCGTGACCCTTGGAAGGCAAAACCCACTCCGGCTTCTCTGGCGGCCTCAGGGGATATGTGGGCTGTGGCAAATGTAAGTTTTCGTGACCGCCTCTGTGTTCCCCTGCCAGCCCCCCAGCTCGGGGCAGACCGACGAGCCCTGCTTTCTATAGTTCTCTGACCTCTGGGCAACAGTACCAACAGGTCGAGTCTTTGAATTGCTCAATGAACCTGAATGTGGGGTACGGCCTCTCCTGATTTCATGCCCTGGGACTTTCTGAAGGCTTCAAAAACACCCCGTTCCCTGGACCCAGTCTCTCTTTGAAATACCTAGTGTGGCTTGTTTTCCTAACCGGATTCTGACTGTAGCATTGCACTTTGGTGGAAACTCTTGAGAAGCCCTATCTATCCAAAGCTCTCTTTTTCTGATAAGAAAAGTGAGACCCGGGCGCCTGGGTGGCTCAGTTGGTTAAGTGACTGCCTTCGGCTCAGGTCATGATCCTGGAGTCCCGGGATCGAGTCCCACATTGGGGTCCCTGCTCAGCGGGGAGTCTGCTTCTCCCTCTGACCCTCCCCCCTCTCATGCTCTCTGTCTCTCATTCTCTCTCTCTCTCAAATAAATAAATAAAATCTTAAAAAAAAAAAGAAAAGAAAAGAAAAGTGAGACCCACGGGGGAAAACGGCCTGCCGCATCTGCCAGTCTGCAGACTCTCCCCAAGTTGGCCAGGACCGTGGCCGCTAGCCCCGTGGAGCCAACTTCCATTTCAGTGAATTACAGTGTATCATTTTTAAAGCTCAGTTCCTCACTTGTTCTGGCGCCTGGAGCCACCTGCGGCTGGTAGCTGCCCAGCAGGGGAGCACACACGTGGCGTGTTATAGAACACGTTCTAGATGGCCTCCATGGTCATGCAAAGTCCTACCGGACAGCGCTGCTCTAGGTAATCATAGCGTCCCTCTCTGCCCCGTCGACGTTAATCTTCTTGTTCAAGAGTAGCTCTAGAAGGATGACTTAGTTCAGACCATCTGTGTTACAAATGGAGAAGTAGAGGCCAGGTTCAGATGGGGACTCAAGGTCTCCAGGGGGCCCAGCGAGCCCAGATCCAACTTCCCTCCTCTGATTTGAGTCACCTAGTAGTCCAGCTCGAAAAGGTATACATTCATGTCAAATGCAACACTAATCTTTAAAGGAGTCATAAGAGGAAAGGAAAGCAAGCAGGTAGTTATTCTTACAAATAACCCATTAACATTGATTTTGTGATGCAATCAAGCAAATGCTTTTTAGATAATACGGTGCTGGGTTGGTTTTGGTTTAATCCCCAAATTAGACCACGTTGTGCGCTAAATACATCGTTAAAGTGATCCGGTGTTGACTTGTTCTCTAAGAGGCGAGTGATCACAACCAGCGTTCATCCCGGGAATCACAGAACACATCTGTCTTCTACAAATTGGCCACTCAGGGGATAATATCCCTTTCTGATAAAAAGGACTTCACTGGGAAGATTTCTCTCAAATCTCTGTGGGAACGTGTTTTCTTGCAAAGAACCACGAGTATTTTAGAGGCAAGAGAAGTTACTTCTTAGAACACGTTTTCTTCTTTCTGTCTCCCTGGACAGAATGCACAGGCTCTGACCACCTGGGTGTCCAGGGTGCGCCCCACTTGGAGGCGGCAAAGAGAATCAAGAGACACCGTGTCTGCGGTGTCTGAAATGAAGGATGCCAAATGAGAGAGCACGCTGGACAAAAGCAATGTGCTTTTCTTCAACACAAGATTTCCTCCCCCAAAACAGCATCAGACTGTCGGAAGCTGGGCATCGTTCCAAAGGTTAGAGACGGGGCCAAAACATATCATTTTAGCTTTTTCGGATGGCCATTCCTGTCTCTGAAATGTTAAATACCGTCTCACCACAGTTGCAGAAGTCCGTCCCTCGAACACAGCCCGGTGAGACAGCTCTTAGTGCTTTGGTTTCCAGACACCGGAGACTGAGAGACGAGAACGCCCATCAGGCTAAGTGCTTCCCAAGGCCGAAAGGTCTGCCCTGGTGCTGCCTGTGGCCTCACAGAGAAGGCTTTGCTTCCAGAGACCCACCAGCTCTGGTCCCCAAACTCCCCGACTGGGAAGCAAGATGTTCAAGGACCACTGGGGGGTGCAGGTTGGGGGTCTGCTCACACGCACCGACTCCAACCAGGCAGGCTCTCGGAGTTTCAGGGGAAGTGTACTGGCTGGGGGATTCGAGAGCAGAGGGGCTCATGGGCCCCCATTTGCCGGCCCTGGTTTTGACACCCTCTGCAGTCTTTCTGGTATTTTAGGATTTGGTCTCTTACTTGTGCAGTAAATCCTGCCCATCCCTCACAGTCATCAGTAGGACTACACGCCTGCCCATCCAGAGGGGGCAGAAGTATGGTGGCAGAAGGGCCCTGACCTGGGGGGAGTTTGGAACCAAGCACACTCTTTCTCCAGCCTCTGGAGTGGACAGCTTCCTGGCAGGGCTTGGGGACCACCTGTGCCGTAGCCAAGGCTGCCAGCGTCCCACCCGTGGGCCCTCACCATGTCCAGGAAGCACAATCCCCACTCACCCCAAAGCAGCCCACAGCCAATGGTGAACCAGAATCAGGGGGTGAATACCCCAGTGTCCTCACGCTTTGATGATCCTGAGGCATGTTCTAGGATCTCCCGAGTCCCCCAGTGTTGCTGAGCCCAGTGCCCTCCGAAGTCACCTCCTCATTAATGCACATCTGCTGCACCCAACCCTGCCCTGCCTCACTTCCCCACTCCCCTGCCTGTGCTTCCCGGGACCACCTCCCAGGTAAACTCCCTGCACCCAATCCTTGTCTCAGGCTCTGCTTCTGGGGAATCTAAGTTCAGGCATATATCTTATGATTGAAGGAGTGTTGGGCAGGTTCCTTCTTCCCTACAGTATCTGCTGTCACAGGCCCATCACTTAGTACTGAATTCTGTCACAAGAGAGTCATGCCTATGGGGTTTAAAGACTGATGTCTGGTCATCTGATCCAGAAATTCCACTTCTGGGTGTACCCAGAAGAATTGAAAGCAGGGTATCAAAGAGATATTTTCACGCCCGTGTTCATAGGAACGTTATTCACAATAGCCAAAAAGTGGAAGCAACCCAGGTGTGCACTGACGGATGGATAAACAGAATGTGGTCTCTCCCGACGATGGAATACTATTTAGCCTTACAGAGGACGGGAATTCTGACACCTGCTACCACATGGATGGACCTTGAGGACACTATGCTGGGTGAAATAAGCCAGCCACAGAAGGACAAAGACTCTATGGTTTCACTCATATGAGGTTCCCAGAGTTGTCGAGTCCCTACAGACAGAAAGTGGAACGGTGGCTGGGGGCCAGGGGCTGGGGTGGGGAGGATGGAGAATTAGGGCTTAATGGGGACAGAGCTTCCATTTGGGACAACGGAAAAGCTCTGGGGATGGATGGTGGGGACGGCTGCCAACAATGTGAATGAACTTAGTACGCTTAACCGTACACTTAAAAATGGCCAAGATGGTACATTTTATGCTCTGTGTATCTTACCAAAATTTTTTAAAGTCTAAGAAACTAAGACTGAGGGCTGGAAATAGGCAAACCACAGTGGACACATCACATCAGCACGAAGAATGTGGTGGCGAGGGGCACGTCCCGGTAACTTGTCATCAAGGCGCCAGCCGTGGGTGACATCTATGGCTCCCTCGTCTTCCTCGCCCAAGGCACCCGTCACAAAGCCCCACTTGTCCCCCCCCACTGCATCCGCCCTGCTCTGGAGCCCCCTGAGAGACTACTGTTGCTGCAGGGGCTGCAGGGGCCCACCCAGGCCTGCCTGTCCCGCCCACACTTTCCCACGGCTCCCGAGAGCCCTGGGCCGAGGCCCCGCATCGCGGGGGTTCCTGTGTGGCCTCCAGCAGCTCCCCCCAGCCAGCACCCCTGCAGGCTGTCTACGCGCTCTGATGGTCACACCCACCCTGCGCCCTTATGCACTGAATCTCCTTTAAATGGACTCACCTTCATTGGACAAGACTCCTTTATAAGAATCCTCACGTCCCTAGTATAAATGGAAAACCCATAGTGGGACCATCAGAAGAAGGCATGATCGTGGAAATAAATACCACGGAAACCAAACACTGGTTCCCAGCCCTCACCGGACGCTCCAGCCACCCAGGCCTCTGAGCTGAAGCTCATCTGTCTTTGTTACACATGGAGGTCAGGAGCGTTGAAAGAGGGGTACAGACAGAGCAGGGTCACTCGAGAGGCGTCCTATCACAGAGACGGGCCAGCAATGAGGAGGGGCAGGAAATACCTTTCTGTGTTGCTCATTCACATGCACTTAGCATGAGGCCTGATGTCGCAGCTCAGCCACCTTCAGAATTCCCCGGAGAATGTGCCTCACATCTTGGAAGATGCTGATCTTCGGCAAGAAGTGCACACAGGCTCTAACTTCCACGCCAACTCCAGTCCACTGCTGGCGGCTGCCTGGGCCACATCCTGAGGATCCCACAAGAATGTGCCCTGGGAGATTCCATTTCCAGCCCCAGCAGGGAAACGCTGTGATCAATTAGCAATGTCTGCCAAGGGCACAGGATGGGGAGGCGACAGAACCTGCGCTGGGCTCTTGGCATCGCCAAGCCGAGACGTCCCGAATCCTCCACAGGCTCTTGTGATCTGGCCCAGACTCCTTCTCAGAGCTCCTATCGGGCCCCCTTTTCCTACCTCAAAACATTCACTCTGACAACTTGTTTGAAATCGTGTGTTGCACACTCCTCGGGACAACCCTGGGAGCAAGGTTGATGACCGGCCCGGGGTCACACAGCTGAGAAATGACAGGTCTGTGGCACCCACCCGGGTCTGCCGGCCCCAGATCCAGGGCTCTGCTCAGCCAGAACCCCAGAGGGGAGTGACCCCGGGGCCTCGTGAACCTGGTCCCCACGGCCTACAATAAATGGTAGCAACTGAGGAAGCTGGCGTCTGTCCTTCAGTCAGTCAGCTGCCTCGTCCTAGGGCATGGCTGTACCATCTGAGTAGACACAACAAACTTCTAATAACTCCACGCAACTCCAAACCAGAAGTATATTTTTACTCTTGTGAGTCAGCCATTTATTTGTCAATAGAGGCCAGTAAAGGAAAAGGCCCAGGGGCCATTTATAAACAGACTGTAGCCCCTGGAGACATCCCAGGGGAAGCCAAACTGTCTAGAAATGAGCTTGTCACTGAAAACCAATCCCCGGGAACAGAAGGGCTGGGGGGGCCGTCTGGCAGTGGGCTTACTGGGGGTGCCAAAGGCTGAGGGGTGCTTAGGGGTGGGTGGGCTAATGACCGAGCGCTCGGGCCTCAGGAAGGTCTGCGTCCCAGCTCCACCCCTTCAGCACCACGGGGACCGAGCCATTGCTCCACTGAGCCTCAGCTTTGCCCTCTGCAAAGTGGGCATGGGGATGCCAGCCTCACCAAGCTCTGGAGGACAGGAGGAGGCCTAGGACAGAATGAGCAGTGTGCAGGGGCTCCCGGGCGGCTCCGTCGGTTAAGTGTCCGACTCTCAATTTCGGCTCAGGTCCTGAGATCGAGCTCCACCTTGGGCTCCGTGCTCAGCCTGGAGCCTGCTTAAGATTCTCTCTTCTTGGGCACCTGGGTGGCTCAGTTGGTTAAGCGACTGCCTTCGGCTCAGGTCATGATCCTGGAGTCCCGGGATCGAGTCCCGCATCGGGCTCCCCGCTCGGCGGGGAGTCTGCTTCTCCCTCTGACCCTCCTCCCTCTCATGCTCTCTGTCTCTCATTCTCTCTGTCTCAAATAAATAAAATCTTAAAAAAAAATAAAATAAAAATAAAAAATAAAAAAGATTCTCTCTTCTTCTCCCTCTGCTCCTCCCCCTCACCTACCCTCCACCCCCACTCACACTCACACGCGCTCTCTCTTGCTCCGAAAGAAAGAAAAAGAAAAAACGGAGCAGTGTGCGATGTCATGTGTGCGGGTGATGCGGGTGCTGGCAGCGGCCGGGACGAGGGTGTGGCGGGCAGGGGGTCTGGGCAGGACTCCTCCCCAGGCATGGGCCGCGTTAGCTGAACACGCTGTGTGTGCCAGGGGCTTACAGGGTGGTGAGCGAAGAGGAGGAGGCGGCCCCTCTGAAGGAGCGAGAAATGGAGGCCAGGAGCCCTGCCTCACCGGGACGCTGTCTGGCAGACTTAGCAAAGCGAACGGCAGGCCCCCACGACCACCCTGTGGTCCTTTGGAGCATGACCCGGACGGAAACGAGGGCTTAGGCTTAGGTCCGTCAAAAAGACGTGTGTGAGAACGCGCGTAGCAGCCGTACTCGTGCTAGAACTGCAAACAACCCAAGCGCCTATTCCAATGCCATAGATAAATAGATTGTGGGGTATCTGTGCAGGGGAGGGGCCACGGTCCGCTCGTGCAGGGGGAGGGACTGCGGTCGCTCGTGCAGGGGGAGGGACTGTGGTACGCTCGTGCAGGGGGAGGGACTGCGGTCACACGTGCAGGGGGAGGGACTGCGGTACGCTCTTGCAGGGGGAGGGACTGCGGTATACTCATGCAGGGGGAGAGACTGAGGTACACTCATGCCAGGGAGGGGAGACTGGTGTGCTCGTGCAGGGGGAGAGACCACGGTGCACTCGTGCAGGGGGAGGGACTGCGGTACGCTCGTGCAGGGGGAGGGACTG
>NW_023270469.1:2663361-2850477 GCF_011800145.1 Mirounga leonina
GGGAGGGACTGCGGTATACTCATGCAGGGGGAGAGACTGAGGTACACTCGTGCCAGGGAGGGGAGACTGGTGTGCTCGTGCAGAGGGAGAGACCGCGGTGCACTCGTGCAGGGGTGGAGACCACGGTACACTCACATACGGGAACAGCACACTGCAGGGGAAAGGAACAAACCAGGGTGCACAATACTGCGGGAGGCACATCACAACCTGCGAAAGGGAAGCCGGACACAGATGAGTCCACACTGTGTGATTCCAGAGCGAGGAAATGACAGTCAAGAGTAAATAAAACTAATGACGGCAGAAGCCACAATAGCGCTTACCTGCAGGGTGGGGGCCTGACTGGGGAAGGGCTCCAGGGAACTTCTGGGGTGATGGGAAGAGTCTAGAATAGCCTGAGCGGTGATAGGAAGATGTGCACCTGTGTAAAAGTGTGCCTATGCTGTCCCTACACATAGACTTTAAAGGGTAAGAGAATCGTTGCCCTGATGAGCCTGCAAAGTGTCTAGGAGGCCACCCCGCGATCCAGGGGTGGCCAACTCGGCAGGGGCCAGCTGTAAGGTATAGACACTAGGCTGCTCGGATTGCTACCAAGAATAAGATCTCCAAGATACAGCGTGCTTTGAAATGTTGGTGAACCAAAGAAAACAGCCCACACTTGCCCAGCCTGGGAAGCAGGCTGCAAGTCGGCGCCCTCCGTGCGGGTCTCACGCTCGGGCAACACAAAGGGACCCGCCCACGCTGGCACAGCCAAGTGATGGACAGCAGGCCCAGAGAAGTAGCCAAGGGTGAGCTTTTGTCCAACACCACAAAGGGGCATCAGGCTTCAGTGGAAGGACCCGGTCTGGGAAGTTAAAGGATGTGTCCTGACTCCTGGCTCCATCTGAAAGCCCTGACCCCTCGGGATAGCCACTTAGCCTCCAGGCCTCAGTTTACTTATCACATGGCTGGTGGTTACAGAGTGTCACCTACTTGGGTATAGAAACTCCAGCTCACTAACATCTGTGCAGTCCCCCAAGAGGCCCCACTCAAGGCAGGCGCTCAGCAAACAATGCTTGGTCAAATTAATTATTCGGTCCTTCTCGGCCACACCAAAGGGATGCTCTGAGGAAGAAATGATAAATATGAAAACACTTAGCAAGTTGAGCGAAGCGGTGAAGTTGGTCAAAAATCTTCAAAGAACACATTGTGGGGAAACGGGGGAAATTAGTCACTGATGTGATATTGCATGAAATTCAGGAATTTACTGTCAGTTTGTGATCACAGTATTGTGGATTTTTTAAGAGCCCTTCCTTATATTTTGGAGATATAGGGCAAAATATTTAAGATTGAAATGATGTGAAGTCCAGGATTCATTTCAAAATCGAGACTGGCACCACACGGATAATTGGTAAAGTCCTGTGAGGGTGGGGGAGGTGTGCATTCTCTACTCTCCTGCACGTCTTAACCCTTCTCTGCATAAAAAAGTTTAAAATAATTCAGACTCTGTCAGCTCTACTGCAATTAAAAAAATAATTCAGACTTTATAAAGAGGTTAGCAGTCACTCCTAAGTTACATTCCCCTAAATGTGGGGAAACTGTTCCTCAAAGTATCTTCCGAGCATTCCCCCTTCTCTGGGCAGAGGCAAGGTGGTAGGCTCAGTGGGCTCCGTCACTCCCACCGCTCCCCGGCCAGTGGCCACCGAGCAGGCTCCTGGATGGACACCAAGGCTGCAAGATATGGGTCCTGCCTCGAGGAGTGGGGACCTGCCGGGTCTTCAGAGGAGGGAAGTTTTGCCCACTTCACAGCCCACTGAGAATTCACAGTCTCCAACTGTGAACCAAACAGGAACCTTTTTTTCAGCTGGTGAGCTCATTTATGCTTGGCAAAAGGCAATATCTCATTTCAAGGCCGGGAAGGGGAGACTTTGAGAAGATCTAAAGCCCAGCTCCAAAAGCTCCTTGGACGTCAAATAGCTTTTTTGAAACAAGGTTTTGATGAGTTAAGAGCAAATGAATCAGAAACACATGGATTAAATTCCCCTTAAAATCCACATGGGTTTAAAAATGGAGGGGAAGGGTGTGACAAATATCTTCTCGGTTTTATGAAACCCCAAGCATTTTTAAAACTGAGTGAGATGGTCAGCAAATCCAAAATGCCTCCGAATCCATTCAGTTCCAAGAGCAGGTCCAAGGAAAAGACCCCCTGAATGCAGGGGGAGCGCCAGGCCAGGGTGGGCGCTAGCTTCGCTCCCTCCATCCTGCATCCAACAAGCCCCATTCCCTTCCTCAAGCCAGGAGGCCGTGCGCTGGAAGCTCCCGCTAACACAGCCAGAGAGTGATTCTGGTCTTTGCAGTCACCTGTTCTTCCTGGTAACTGCTTTCAAGGAAATTCAAGGAAATTGCAAAAGTCAGCATTTCCGCTTTGTTCAGGTCCCCAGCCCTAATCAGAGATGCTCTCCGAACTCCCTCTGACAGCCGTCTATGGGAAATGAACACAGTTCCCACAAAAGGAAGTAATTTGGTCACTGCTCTGTATGCCTGAGACAGGGCACCTGCCTCAGGCTCTGAACAAAAACAAAGTGCGGGTCCTTTGAGAGTCAGTCTGGACCCTAGAAGGAGCGTCTGTGGTCAGGCACGTGCGACGGGGGCCCCTCCCAACTCCGATGGCAGAGACCCAGAGCGCGTTACAACACAGCTGTCCTCAGCCCTCCCGGGAACCCACTGCCTTGTCATACAGGAAACCGAGTCCAGAGAGCACAGGGCCCTGCTGGGGGTCACCCGCTGAGATCCACGGCAGTGGTGCCGGGGATGGGGTCCAAGGCCTGATTCCCAAGCACTCAGAGGCAGCCTGTCTAGATCAGGTGTTGCCCACCTGGAGGACAACATTCTAGAACCTAACTCTGCGAGTCCTCAGGGGGGTGGTGTCCCTGGAGGGGCACAAGAAATGCGTCGCGGTCAGCAGACGTCCAGAATGAGCACTGACTCTCATCCTCGCCCCATCAGTGCGCTCTAAAGGGTGGCACCCATGCTCTCCGTACTCACTGAGGGTCTGCTAAAGAGAGAGATGAGAACAGACTCCAGAGCCCGACCGCCTGGCTTTGCCTCCCTGCTCTCCCACTGGGAGCTGTGCCGTGCTGGGCAAGCTACCGAACCTCTCCGCAGAATGAGGGCAGAAGAGCCCCATCTGGGAGTGCAGCTGGAGGGAATGCCCGCGTCTCGCATCTCTACAGGTCAGGCTCTGGTTTGGCTGGGATTCGGCGCTCAGGCGATGCCCGCCGTGGGGATTATCATGCACGCCAGTCTCTGCAGATAAATGACCTCATCCCATTCAATCCTCACTACCGCCTTGATGTTATTACCCCATTTGAGGGGTGAGAAATCTGAGTCTCCAAGAGGCTGCATAACTTGCTAACGAGTAGCAAAGCTAGATTTCCAATCCAGATAGGACTGTCTCCTGAGCCACCTTCTCTGAGGCACACAACTCAGCAAGCAGAGGGCGTCCTGATTTTCCGCCTTGACTCAGCCTCCCAGCCAGGTCCATGTGATAAACAAGCTGCACAACCATCACCATGACCCTGTCCTGTCTGAATCCAGAGCCATCCATCCATTCAGGTACGAGCGGAGAGAGAAGGACACGAGCCTCCCCCATGCCAGCCCCCAAGTTGAGCCCTCTCCAATCCCAGCTGAGCAACTTTGTGCAAATTAATTCACCGAGCTTCAATCTGCTCGTCTGTGAAATGGGCACAACATTACTACTTACATCACAGGCCTGGGAAAAATAAGTGACAGAAAACCCGTAATGCTCTCACTTGGCGGGGTTCCCAGCGCAGGCTAATTGCTTGATGATTGTGAATGCTCGAACCCATGTTGTCTCGGCCGGTGTCCCAGCCTCCGCCTCCAGAAATACCAACCGTCTCCACAACACAGAGTCATCAGACACGGTTTCCTTGCCACGGCTCATCTCCTGGGTACCGGGCACCCTGCTCACCAGAGTCCTGTCCAGGGTCGAGGTGCGGGAACGCCCAGTGCCAGGGCTCCCATCATGACATCTTGGGCTTTGCCTTCCTGAGCGAGCCGGCTGTATGGTGGCTGTTCTGTCCACGAACATGCAACTGGCTGCATCTGGTCCTGTTTCGGGACCCGACACGAAACAAATCCCTGCGGTTCTAAGATGTCACAAAAGGCAGGGTCATCTAGGGGTCACGTTTTGGGCCCACATGACGGACGAGGACTGAGATTTCCTCAACTCCAGTTTTTTATCTGCAAGACGGAGCCAACATTACCTGCTTCTGAAGGGTGGTACCAAGGACATAGTACGTGCTCAGTGCATGGTATTCCCGCCATTGCAGACTCGACTCCAATCCCCAACTCGCTTTCATACTAAAAGCCAAGAAAACTGTAGGTTCAAACCATAAGCAACAGGCAAAGGGATGAGTCCGTCCCTCGAGCTCGCTTAAGATGAAAAGACTTGCTCCGCTACATCAGGATCACAAACCTATTACACTTTTAAAACCCCAAAGGAAGCCCAGGCCCTTTGAAGCCAATGTAAATACAATTGTTTAACAGCTTATTTGAACTATCCAACGGGATCGGAGTTGCTTAAATGGATTCACGTTGCGAGCAATCTCTTTTTGCGACATGGTATTTGTTAGAAATCAGGATTTCACTTAACCAAATGTCCTGCGGTCGCCTCCGCTTTGTTTCTTAACAGGGCTGTCTTTATGTGAGTTTTCTTTGGCTTCCCAATAGAAGAGTAACAGATTCCTTTTGAAGTTTTTCATTGATGAATGAGCCGCTATAAATAACCCTTCGTGGCAGCCGCCCGATCTCTGAAGTTTACTCTGGAATAATAGTAGCAGTGGGAACGAAGGGCAATTTACGGCAGCGTGTCATGAAATAGTTTAATGGGCTTCATACTGTTTAACTTAATCTTTACAGATGTAAAAACAGAAATACAATTATTTTAACAACTATTATTACATATTGCTTTGCTAATGAAAACAAAGGCTCAGGAAGCTCTCTGAAGACTGAGGGATGGCTGTGGGACTCAGAGGGGAGGAAGTGCAGGGCGCCGGCAGGGTCCCCCCGCAAAATCTAGGGATGGAGGAAGGGGCACCGGTGGACAGTCTTGTCCCCCCAAAGCCTCTTTCTGCCACATACACGTGCATACACACACACGCACGCACACGCACATGCACACGCACACACACTCGCCTCGTAGTCGGTGGTCATACCAAGAGCAGCTTCTCTGAGCTGATTTCAAGCTCGGCTCTGCAGCATGAATTATGGGGCCCATGGAGAATTTCTGTTGCTGGGAAAGACAACCGCCTGCTCTTAATGGAGCTCCAAGGACTTTTCCTGTTTCTCACAGTCCCCAGCTGCCGCCCCGCCTTCTTGTTCCTATCCCACCCCCATCCCCACAACTCTAGCTTCCCGGGAGCATCCTTCTCACCAGAGGGGACGGGACACGACTCTCTCGAAAACCTATAAATCCAAAGGTCGCGTCTGCAGTTTGAACGGTCTCCCTGCCCCTCTGGAAGCTGTGGAGATTAAACACGGAACCCTGGGTCTCTTCCACGGTGCTCCGAAGACCGCACTCCCTTTGATTCTTCGGGGAGGTCCTCGCCCGCAGGGGTGCGTCCAGAGTGAGAAGAGCGATTCCGGCTAGCATTTTTCTCATGCGCTGCAGCCTGACCCCCGCCCTGCAGACTGGGAGCTGGGAGCCCCCTGCGACCCTGCACTATATAATTTTGTGCCTCGGGGAGTTCACACCTCCTCCTTGCCCCTTGGTGGGGTTCTCATTAGGAAAACTGGGGATTTGCCTGAATTCTGAACCATTTGGGAAATGATGGGATTGGGCCGAAAGACATCAACACATTTACTTTAAAGGCTTGGTCGAGAATGTGGCTTATAGGCATGGTGAGCAATAGACTTGCCCACCAGTCTGGGCAGCTGTGGACCACCTCTGCCCCCACCCCCAGACCCTCGAGAGTGAACAGAATGAGTGCCTGCTGAGGGTAGCTCACTCCCAAGGGAAAAAGCCAGACTGGGCCCCCAGCGCCCAGTTAATTCTATCCACGTTCACCTGTCAGCTAAGCCCTACCGCTGGCTCCTGGAAGAAGACATCCGAATGGGGGCCTGGGCCTTTGTAAGACCATCCGGCTGACAAATACTGGCTCTCACGCGCCAAGCACTTGCTTATCAAAGCTGAGGGACATTCGCTCCGGCAGGAGAGTCAGGCACCGAGGAAAACGCAAGCCTGTGACGTTTTTGGATGCCTACTGTGTGGCGGGCACTAGGCTAGCGCTTACAGAAGAAAAGGAACATGACAAAAACGATACCACCTTCGCCAGGGTAGAGCTTACGCAGCGTGGGGAGAGACCTGTGCAGCTCTCATGACCTGACCGCCGTGGGGACAAGGACCCTAAGGAGCTACAGGCTTCCAGAGGCGCGTGTGGGGGGCGAGCAAAGAGAACCTGGAGCCGCCCCTGCCCGTGGGCGACCGCGGATACACACCGCCCCGGAGCGCCTGCAGCGTGGCCGGCTCCGCTGAGTGGTGCCCCAAGCGCCCAACACACGCCGGGCTTCCAAGGCTTAGTACCACATAAAGAAATGCTAAGTACCTCAATACATTCTGGTATTCAGTGACTTGCTGAAATGGTCATATTTCAGATGAGTGGGTTTAAATAAAATACATTGCTAAAATTCACTGCACCTGTTTTTCAGTTTTTTGTTTTGTTTTGTTTTGTTTTTTTAATGTGGCTACTAAGCATCGTGAAATTGCTCTTTCTTGGCTCACCAGTCTGGGAGGTTAAGAGGCCCGTTAGCTTGAAAATCCAAGAGAGATGAGAGGGTGAGAGAAATGTGACTATAACATCAGCTCGTTCTTGGTTGTGGGGATCTCACAGAGACGCACTGTGCGGGGTTTTGGCGAGCCCTGGGGCTATCAACGTGTTGAGTCAGATAACCCTGCTGCTCGGGGCTGCTCTTGGCGTGTCCATTTGCTTCCCCAGGATTCCCCCCCTGCACACAAAACCCTCGAGGACAAGATGTGGGCCCGGTCCACTTTTAAGCCCCTAAGGAGTGTCCGAGGCCCGGCTGTTAGTGGGCACTCGCTGTTGGTTAGCTAAAGAACGACTAGCGATTCTGATTACAGAAGCCGCTTGGTACAAGCCACATTCCCGATGGCGGGAAATATAAACCATCCCGCTGCTCTCTGCACATCCCTAAATGCACGTGCTTCCTCCACCCCAAGCTGGCATGCTACTGTGTGTGGCCGCATCGAGAAGGTGTGAAGGAGGGCGGGAGCTTCAGGAACAGCCGGCCTCCGTTTCGGACTCAGGTTCTCACTGACTAGGTGTGCTTGGTCAGCTTCCCTTCCCACCAACCTCGATTTCTCTCATCCATCAAGCGGGAAGACTCTAGGCAAGCTCACAGGGTTGTTGATCCAATGGGATGATGTGTGGCAAAGATGATGTGCCCAATACCTTCTCCCTGGAGGGCGTGCAAGGAGTGATGGAGCCTTGAATAACATCCACAGCCAGTCCGCTTCATTCAGCCCCAAACCTACTTTTTCATTTCTTCGTGCCAAGTGTTTTTTCTGAATAATCTGGGCCCTTGACTTCAGACCATCCCTTACGAATATCGAAACCACTGGTTCCTGAACCCAGCTGCACACTAGGACCATCTGGAGAGGTTTCTGACATACCATCAGGGCTGTGACCCCGCCATCAGTATTTTGTAAAGCCCCCTGGTGATTCTAGGGCTCAGTCCAGGTAGAGACCCACTGAGCACAGTGGACAACAGAGGTCCCATTGTTCACCAGCAGGTACTTCCGTAACATCTGGGAGAATAGGAAAGCGCACGAAAGCAGAACTTGGGGTCTGGCGTGGCTCGGACACAGAAGCCAGCGTGGCCAGGAGGGAGGAGACAGTGGGGTCACTGAGCAGATCTGTCAACCAGCCATCACTTGGTGGGGGGTCTCTGTCCCCAATCCCTAGTGCCAGAAATGAAAATTAGATTGCAGAATGACTTAAGAATTCTTGTACAAAATAAGTGTCTCTCACCTCCCTGGATATTTCTTTGTTCCTTCCTGCGAATCTGTAATTATTTCGAAACAAAAGGTTTTAGTAAGTAAGTAAGCAAATCTCATTTCTCCTCATCTCCCTCTGTTGCTTGGCTGTCAGAGGTCTCTGTCCACAGCACTGCACGTGGCCCTGCACAGAGAATATAGAGCAGCTCCTCGGTGACAGGGAGATGACAATGAGGGTGGTGGCAGTGATGAAGTAAAAGGCAATGTATACACATGTATGCATGTACGTGTGTGTGCGTGGACCTCACCTCTGTCCATCCAGAGGGACCTACCAGAATAGCCTTGAAATGCCAGTCTTCTAGAATCTCCTGGAGGTGGGATTGTTACAGCTGATCAGGAGATTATAGATTTTTTCCTTTCTCAATACTTTCCTGCATGGTCCACACTTCTCCCGTGAACACATCAGCTGCAACGTCTGCTTGGATGCAGAGCACCACGACCCAGAGTACAGAAGGACAGTGGGGGTCATGGAGAGGAGCCAAGAATCTATTCCCATCACCTAGAAACCGAGTACAGTACGACAGGCGAGAAGAAAGGATGGGCTGGTCCTTTGAGCCCCACAGACGGCCATGCCCCTCACCGGCGTGGCTCTTGCTTCTGGCTGCCGAGCAGACACCCCTGAGCAGCCTTTAGAGACGCATCGTCCAGTCCCACCACAGGCTGACCTGATGGGGGTCCTTGGGGATGGGACACCGGCCCTGGAAGGGGCCAGAGCGGCTGGCCATCCTGCAACAGAGAGAGAGGGTGTCACTGCCCCCAGGATCCTTCTCCTCTCACATGGAAGTCCAGTGAACATCCAGAACAAGACAAGACGAGCCGTGAAATGTGCTAGAAATAGATTCATTCCTCTTTAATCCTCACTTCTTAGGTCACTGGGTGGCCCTTCCTCAGACGCCGGGGTGCCCTTAACCTGACAGTGTCTCCCACCCACGCCCAGTGGAGAGAAGGAAATGTCACTGCCAGGGGACTCAGGCACCAGCTGGAGCCCCAACGTGAATTATTCATCACCACCCCCCCCACCACCACCATCAGGCTCCCAAGATGGAGCCCACAGTGCCGACTCAAAGTCCAAAAATGTGGGAAAGTTTATTTATTTCTTCAAAACATTCCTGATTTGTAATGTGCTTTCTAAAAATGTTCTAGCTGACCAAGCCCTTGCTATATTTAGCCACAGCATTTAAAGAAATGTCCCTTACACTTTATAAGGCGGGCTATGAAACACAAGAGTTTAAGGAACACTGCTCCTTGGGCCGGTCCCGTTCTCCCCAGGAGAGGGCTGGGGCCTCTCCTTGGCCTGCAGGAGCAGCCCTGGTGCTGAGGGCAGAAATAAAGACTTGCATTCATTCCCAGGGCCCTCTGGTTCACAATGGCTAGACAGCGGCCCTGGGAAGCCCCTCTGGGCTCTGGTGTGAAGCGACGAAACGCCAAAGGGACCTCACTCTCTTTGGCCTGCGGGATTGGCTCTCCTGTGGTTTTCCTAGGATCCCCCGCCATGCATCGCTGCTTATTTTGCTTTTGGTTTCATGTTCAAGGGGTTGGATCATCTCAAGAGACATAACAGGGCAATAAAGAGATGAAAACGCATCCCAGCCTACCCAGAGAAGTCAACCCCCAGAAGCCTTCTGCTACCTCCAGAATTACATAACATGAACAAAGCTATTGGGTCATGATTTCATTGCATAACTAGGAAGGCACAAACGGGCCCATAAAACCAAAGTGTTTAGATGAGCGGCTCTGTCTGTATACAGACCTCCCATTTACTGAGCACTTTCTGCAGGAGGCATCATGGTGATTGCCATTTTGAGCTGGGGACCAGGGCAGGCATTGTTTTATGGACTTACAGCCATCATTTTACTTTACTCCTCAGGATGGATCTGTGAGGCCTTTGCTGATGCTATGCCCATTTGTACAGATGAGCAAGTTAAGGCACAGAAGTGTTAGGTCACCTTACTGAGGTCACACAACACAAAAGGGCAGAGCTGGGTAATTAGCTTCTGCCTGGTGGGCACCAAGGACACACTCTTCACTAGGTTAACATACCCCTCCCTAAGCCCACCTCAACTCAACCTACCGAACAGTAACAAGTCATTAAGACAGTAATGAGAGGAATTCTTCCCCGCTGGTAGATGTGTCTAGAAACACCTGGAAAAATACGAAGTAGTACATGGTGACCAGCTACCTGGGAAAGTAGTGATGCCAGGATGCCAGAAAGGTGTGGCATTTCTAATACTTTACATTGCACATTGTGAGGACCGGAGTCACGCTTTCAACTTAGTGTTGTCCAAGGTGACGCGGTCCTGTGGACACCGGAACATCCTTCCACCCTTCCCAGAGGGCTTGACCTAGATGCTGTGCTGGGGCCCAAACACTTCACATGTGTCCCACTTCCTCTGCCCTTGGGCCAGAAGTGCCCTCCCAGCGTGAGGCCCACACAGCCTGCGAGGAGGAGATTACACCAGCCGTATTCAGGACACTTTTAGTAAAAGGTGATTTTGTTTTAGATTCTCAATGAACTGAAAGATACCCGTGTAGCATCATTCACAGCCCCCAGCAACTCAGGCTCAAAGCTATGAAGGCAGAGACTGCATGGCCGGGGACAGGGCCCCCGGGAGCAAAGTCCAGACCCAGGCCGTGCCTCCCTAAGCGGGTCTCAGATGGCTCTAGAGTCACCTCTCTTGGAAGCTTGACAAGTAGGAGAGTCAGATCTCCTGGAAGGCCAGAGGTAGCTGCCAGTATTGTCCAAGACATCCTAGTCCCGGCTCTTGGACCAACAGTGTGGTCAGGACAGGTGCCACCGACTGACCCTGAAGGAAGGACCCCCCACCCCGACTGTGCTGGGCACAGTCTATCTGCCCCGCCCCCACCCCCGTGCATTCTCAGCCCCTCTTGGCCTTGCAGGTTGCCCCTTATGTATTGCATTACCTGGGCTCCCTTGCAGCCTGGACTTCTAGGAGGGTCAGCCAATGAGAGGTATCCACATGAGGCTGGAAGGCAGGAGAGGAGAGAGGTTGGGGTATTTCCCCTCGGCTCCTGCCTGCAGAAGCTGCAACCACACTCACTCTTACTCCCCATGGAGCTGCCCTTCCCCCGGCCCTTCCCCCACAGAAGCAATCCCTCTACCCTGGTCTTTTCCATCGGCCCATGTAAGTGGGCTTCTGTTTCTGGAACCCTGATTCTCATGCCTAATGGGAAAAGGTTAAGACCAAATCTTTGCCTCACCACCTCCCTTCCATTCTCCCCCCTCACTGCCAAGGTAAATAAAGACAATGGTGTTGACCATGTAGACGACACCCCTCAGGACCTAGGACCGTGCTGTGGTTACCCCCTTTCCTTACAGCCACCTTCCAGGGCCAGAACTGCATCTTGTACTCACTCTCATCTGCCCACCATGCTGTAGACCCTGGGCTTCAATACACATCGGGCCTAGTGCCCTTCACATGGTCTGCCCAGTAAAATTGGCATTCAGATATCATTGGATGAGGCAAAGCCCTCAGCTCTGCCCAGGCTCCACCGCCTCCTAGTGCTCACCACTAGGATGCTGCACAAAGGTATGGTGTCTGCCCGGCCCTAGAGAACCCATGAGGACAAGTGTAGTAGAGAACTTGCCATTTAGCTATTCAGACATATTTTTAAAAACTGCTTGAAATGTGGATCCAAAGAATTTTATCTTTCCAACAAACTCATGCTCTTTATTTTTAAACAATGAACTTTGCTTCTTATCATGTGCATTTTTTACTCTGTGGAACAAACTCCGCTTCCTGCAAACAAGACGTTTCCAGCTACCATGAAGATGGGAAGTGCACAAAGCTGAGGCTCTCATCTAGAGCTGCCCGCTACTGGAAACATCGCCCACGTCTCTGATGTTAACAGTAGCTTTCAGCTGCAACAGTAACATCATGTGTGGCCAGTTCTTTAACCCACACGTGGATACACGCTGAAATGGCCAATCACATCCTGTTCAGGTTCCGGAAAACCTTCGGAGGCATTTGAGACCCAGCAGGGTCATTAGCTGCTACAAGAGCCAATGAACATCCAAAACCAAAGCAAAAGGCCTTTACAAAGTTCTCTTATCCTTGCGCAAGTCGAAGAAGTAAAGATCTCAACGTTGGTGTGTCTTCCAAGATTGTTTAAGAAAATCTTCATTAGTTTCATCAGAATAGTGCAAAATCCAAATTTTCAACCCTGGCTTGAACTATATCGAAAAAGAAAATCTTTCTGAAAGTATCAATACTTGGATTAATTTGGAAGGATTCAGCACTTGATCTGAGCCCATCTGTCCCACTTATATGTAAAAAAAGATGAACTTCTGCACATTCGTGTGTACAGAACACACACATATACACACACATGCATACACACATGCACATATACAAATGCATGTATGCACATACATACCCATGCGTATATATATACACATTTCTGTCTTCATCGTTGTACATGGTACTCCCGCTATATCCCCATTATGATCAATGTATTCATCAGTGTGTGTGTGTGTGTGTGTGTGTGTGCGTGCACTGAGCTTAAACCACAGACCCTTTTCAGAAAAACAGAATCTGTTCCCTTTGTTTAGCAGGGAACACAGAGGTGTACCTTCAGATTGCCTAAGAGTAGAAAGATAAGGTTGCTTCTGGTTTGCCCTAAATACAGAGGAGAGTTTGCTTTAAGTAAGAGTTTTTTGGGGTTTTTTTTGTTTGTTTGGGTTTTTTTTTTTTTGCCTTACTGACCTACAACTTGGAGCCTGTGATTAAATCCGGAGCACCGGCATAGCTGTGTGGATTGCTAAGACCGACAGGTCCTCTTTTTCTTCAGTAGGAAGGAATCTTCACGGGACTGTACCGATTCGATAGATTCCATCACTGTACCGTCCATTCCCCTCAGCCTTCCCAAACCAGATGAATGCGGGGATTAGTTAACAGAATGCCTCCTTATGTATGTATAAACACTCTTACAAAGCAGATACACAGTCCTGCCTTTTTTTTTTTCTGAGACACAAAAACAATGTTTATATTATACTTCTTGGAATTGTAACTCTAAAATGCATCTTTTTAAAATGGCAGAATTAGATTATTGGTTTCTCCAGAAGACAGCCATCGTAAATTAACAAAACACATGAGATAGCAAATCAAACACAAAAGGAAAAATTAAAAACATAACCTACACCGTGGAGTTTCCATGATGTTCCAGCAGCACCCACTGGCCCCAGGCTTCTCTGCTCCTGAGATGCTGACAGGGCTCCCACATATAATCCCTGACTCCTCTCTCCTATTACACTGTTTGCTTATTCCCCCCAGTAATCCACTGAGCCAGTCACTGAGAGGTTAATGAAAAAACAACTTTATTCACAGAGGCTGAGACTTTGGGATAACAAAATATCCATGACAGCCCTTCCACCACATTGTAGGTTAATCACAGTGAGCCCGGATCTCAACAATGGGATCTCATCAAAGTTCTTAAAATCAAGGACACTGTGCAGCTCACCAGAACATTCCCACCAACCTGGGCAGAATATGCTCAAGGAAACTTATGGGTCAGTAGCACATGGCTTTAAGAATAAATTCTCAGAAAGCCAATTGTGTGCTTACTAATTATTAAATTATTATGCTTGTCTGGAATGTCCTTTCGGATATATTAACCGATAGGCTCTCTTGCTGTAAAGTTTGTGTTCATCTTTATCTAAGTCCTGGAAATTATTTTAAAAGTTATTTGGAAGATCTATTGCAGCCTACCTCCAGAACTCTCATGACTTACTGAGTCTTTCCCACATCCGATAAAATTAAAATAACCTAGAGGTTCAGGAAATTCAGTTTCCCATCCAAGGCAACCCAAAGAGAGATACTGTAAGGGGTTAGATGCACTTCCCAAAAGTTCCAAACTGAACTGGGCTGTAAAAATCTCCATTGTCTTAACCAGATCTTTGTGGCAGAACCCTCCTCCTGTCCTCCCCCCAATCTTCCTGCTCCCCACCCTCCAGATTTCCAGTCACCTCCATGAGGTGTTTATTTAGCTGCTGGCTCTAGGACCGCCCCCCCCCCTCCCGGGGAAGGGGCTTGGAGGGAAGAGCTGGGTGCGGGCTGGGATGCCATCAGCTGGGAATGTCTGAAAGAATCCTCTGGCTGAGCTTCCTGTTCTTTGGGGTCCAGAGACACACCCTCCAGCAGATATCTGAAGATTCCCTTTCTCTGCCCAGCATGACCCATCTCTCCCAGTATCTGCCTTTTGTGTTTGTTTCATCCAACTTTTTGGATGAAAGGTGGACCTTTACTACACAATTCCGGAAAATGTAGCAAAAATCAAACCTAGAGCTTGAAAAAACATGCAAATGGAAAATCTTCTGTGTCTAAGACAGCTTCCCTCCCCCTCACACACTTCTGGTGTCCTCTGCTATCTTTTGATCCCTTAAAAACAAAAGCAACAAGACAGGATGCCTGCTAATGTTGGTAACACGTCTTGGAGATCATGGGTACTGACTATTGGGCTATCATAATGCAACAAAATGCTATCATATAGAGTGCACTTTCTTAATAGAGGTTGTTACTATAGACATTTTCACAGGGCAATCATTGTAGTAAAAAGAGTCAAGCATCTAGCCAAAGAACATAGCATATTCCTTTTACTGTCTAGAAAGAAAAAAGAGAGAAATTCTCTATTTAAAATAAAAGTGTGGTTTCTTAGCTTCCACCTGGACATTGGTTGTAAATCCTCACCAGGCCCTAGATCTCCCAAAGAACCTGAAACACGGGTCACTGCCAGTGTCCCCACAACTGGACTTCAAGGACAAACCCAGCTGTGAACACCTACCACCCCATGGACCCAAAGCCAAGGCCTGAGCCACAGTGACAACCCACAACCGAGCTGGCCACAGTCAGACTGTGGCTCTGTTTGAAAGCACCCCACCATGTCCTTCAGTCCCGCTCCCTGGTTGTCTGGGCCCTTGCTGCTCTGGACATGAAGGACCTGTGCTGGGCAGTGGAAGACCACAACCTTAGACTGACCTAAGGTCAAGGAATTCTCCTGCTCTGGCGGTAGGAGGTCTGAGATGCCCAAGTCCTAGCCAGGCAAGGTCTTTTAAATCTCCGGAGGTGTTCCGGGTTCTGGGAAATTCCGCCTCACCTCGGAGGAGGCAGGCGACCCTGCCCACCTGCGTGCAAAAGTTGGTAACACTTCCCAGGATTCACACGTTGCAGAAGAAAAGATCATTTTTAAAAAAACCACAAAAACAAAACAAAAACGTGGCTCCTTCCCCCAGCGATTAGACCCCTGGTCTCACAAGCTCAGCCCAGGGTAGGGGAAGGACCCCGTCACTGTTTGCTTTACTGGAAGTGAAGCACCGTGTCGGGAAGCTGCAGAGGGAAATAGGAGAGGAAAGGGATCCCGAGCTGGTAAAAGCGGCCCTGGACGCGCGGGTCGAGCATCAGGGAAGCGTTGAAAGGCGGACGGAGGCTTGAGGAGGTGGCCAGAAGCGAGGCACCCACACAGCTGCCGGGCCCCGGCTTGGCGCCCCCCAGGAGCTCGACCCCTCCGGCGGGCTTCTGACCCTGCCGTCCCGCCAGGATGCTGTCTATGCTGAAGCTTCTGGATTTGTCGGAGCTCTTCGGAGAGCCGTGGGAAGCAGGACGTGGAGGAGACCCCGGGCCATCCACTGTGCGCGCTGGCTGGCCTATGGCCAAGGCCGCTGCGCCCTGGACAGCGTCGCCCGCGTCCTCCTCCGGGGACGCGGGCCCAGGCCAGTGGAGGGGCGCGGGCGGAGAGGAGCCGTCCCGCAGGGGCGAGGGGCGCGCGGGCGCTCCCTCCTGGCGGGGGGTCGCGGGGCCGCGGCGCCCTGCGGGGGGCTGCGCCCCGGAGCCGCGCTCCTGCGTCTCGGCGCGGGCCCGCTTGGCCTCGGGGGCCCCTGGGCCTGGCTTGGGCTTCCTCTTCCGGCGCCGGTAGTTGCCATTCTCGAACATATCCAGGCAGCGAGGGTCCAGCGTCCAGTAGCTGCCCTTGCCTGGCCGCCCTTTCTCACGGGGCACCTTGACGAAGCAGTCGTTGAGCGAGAGGTTGTGGCGGATGCTGTTCTGCCAGCCCTGCCGGTTGTCGTGGTAGAAGGGGAAGCGGTCCATGATGAACTGGTAGATGCCGTTCAGCGTGACCCTCTGCTCGGGCGCGTCCTGGATGGCCATGGCGATGAGCGCGATGTAGCTGTAGGGCGGCTTCTGGGGGGGCTCCGCCCGGCCCGAGGCGGCCAGAGCGGCCGCGGGGGCGAAGGCCAGCGGCAGCCCGGCTCTCTCGGGGCCGTACAGATAGAGCATGGGTGAGGCGGCCAGAGCAGGCAGCCGGGGACCGAAGAGGTGGCTCATGGCGAGCCGGAGCCCGGCGCTGCGCTCCCCGGCAACGCAGGCGACCCAGGGCTTAGGGACTGCGCCCCGCGCCGCGAGGGCCCTCCGGGGGAGCCCGCGGTGCGTCTGCCTCCCGCTCTGCCGCTCTCCCTGGCCGCTCCGTGCTCTGTCCCTTCATGGCTTTAAAAATGTTAAATAATTGTTGTAAGTTTGCTATTATATGTTGACTTAGCGCTGGAAAATAAATTGTCTATGATAAACAGTCGTTGTGTGCTCAGCCCACCCACATTAATTAAAATTTCATTGCTGAAAAACTCCAAGCTTTTCCCTCCACGTGTCTTTTTGATACCAGCCAATCGGTTTCAGGGCTATTCCTTCATTTGTTTATAGAATTAGTCTGTTGATAAGTCCGCCCACCCAAGTTGAATCAAGCTGTGTTTATTTGGAAAAATTTCCGGGCACCCAATATATAAACGCACTGATCTGATGTTTGAAATATCACGTCCACCCCTGGACGCCGTAAGCACAGTCAGTGAGGCAGGATGTGGACCGCAGTGGCTGGGAGCGGGGGTCTGCTGGGCCAGGAAGGAGAGGTGGGGATGGGGTGGGGGCGCAGGGGTGAGTTTCACTGCTGGCCTGGGGGAGCCCAGTTATCCTGAGCCTCCCACAAAAGGTCTTTTCTTCTCTCAGCCTTCATAGATGAGGAGATGGAACCACCTCATAAAATGCCTCCTGAGGTCTTTGAAAGCGTTTAGATATTTGGGTGTGGGGGGAGCGGCGTGTCTATCTAAGAGGTCTGGGAGTCTCGGGAGAAGAGGATGCAGCCCTCCTTGGAGAAACTATCGGGATGACCTGCAGGAGCTGGAGGCGCTCACCCGGGGGGCCTGGTATCCCGCAGTGGGCCAGCCTCTACCTCCAGGGGCTCCCTGGGGACCCAGAAGAGGCCTCCAGGAGCCCAGCTTCTCCGGAAGCCAAGGCACAGGGTACTGGGGAGCTAGAGAGGGCGGGGGTACCTGGGCCACGGCTTGGTTGAGGGTAGTTCCAAAATAAACCCGTTTGGAGAGGTCAGGGGGGAGAAGCTAAGGTCTTTCTGATGGGACTGAGGTTGCAAGCGAGGAACACCATAAAAGGGGAATTTGGCAGCTGTCGCAGGAGAGCTGGTATTTGTGAATGCGGGTCTCTTGCTTTATATTCTGTGCTTTCCTGTTTATAACAAGGAGGGGGGTTATAACAACTTTACAAGTGCACGCAGCTGGCCCGTGATTACATTAAGCATTTGGGAAGCCTGCTTGCTCTCCACCCACCCACCCCCACCCCCACCCACTCACCCTGGGGTGTAAGCACCCCCACCCTGTCTCATTTTACATTCAGCCACGTCATGCTTGGAATCAAAAACCCTGAATGACGCCGATTGAGAAGGAGCGGCCTTCTGTCCCACCGCGGCGGTGGGGGTGGGGTCGGGGGGCTAATGCACCACTAGTTCCTGTTTATGATCTCTGCTGAATATTTTTTAAAAGAAAAAAAAAACACTTGGGTTAATTGAATTAGCGTTTCATTGAGTAAACCGTGTGGGGATGCCAAAGAAGAGAGGGAGAGGTGAGGGCGGCAGGTGGGCGTAGGAATGGCCCAGGGCCGTGCTCCACAGGGAAGGGAAAGAGAGGCACTATGGTGCATGGGGCGGGGCATGTCAGCAGCGAGAGGACATCTGCTTGCTAAAGGCCAGGTCACCCCTGAACAAGGGAAAGCCGGGAGAATCCCACTCCAAAATGGGGAATCCATAGAGTAACCCCTATGTTCGGGGGTTCCAGATAGCAAGGAAGTGGGAAAGTTTGACACACGCCATAGGAAGTCAGAATCAGGGTGGAAAAACCGGTTTGGGTGCAGGCGAAGCTTGAGGGAGCGCCAGGCCAGTGCGGGGGCACCTCCGGGCCTCCCTCCCAGGCGCTGCTTTTCTAACTTAGGCCAACCATCCAGCCCAGCCTGGCTCTGGCCTAGGTGTTGAGGATGGCCCTCTAGCCAGGAGGGGGCGGGGCGCTGTCATCTCTCTGGATCTCTAGATCTCACCGCAGCACCCCCTTTCAACCCTGGGGGAGGGGGGGACACTTCAATGCCTGGGTGGATGCAACCCGCAGTTCCATAGTCCCGGGGACCAGTCTCCAGACCAGCGCGCCCCCAGCAAGCTCAAGCTTGGATCTAGCTCGATGTCCAGCCTCAGCTCCCGCTCTAACAGGCCCAGAGGAGGAGACAGATGGGTGTCACTCCGCACCAACCCCTCCGCAGCCGGAGCCCTCCCTGGAGCTTGCCCGGCACCCGAAGTCCAGCAGGCGCATCCCTGCCTCTCCCGAAAGGCGCGCCTCCGCCGCGCTACTTCTAAACTCCAAGGCAAATCCGAGCTTGAATTCGTACAATAATAAACACCGCCCAATTTGGGCATGGGCCGGACGCAGGCGGAGACCGGGAGGCTGGTGGGCGGGGCACTGATAGTAAAGAAAGAAAGAGGGGAAAAAAAAAAACAGCTTCTAGTCGCGGTCTGGAGAGGCAAGTCCAGCCCCTCACGTTTGCAGATTTGCAGCATCCCCGGGAGGTTCCTTCCAGCAGTAGAACTGCGTGGCGCCCCAACCTGGCTCCCGCGCAGGGTCGAATCCTGGGCTCCCAGGCTAGGAGTTTGCAACTTGAGCCGAGGAGGAGCCCGCTGTAGGAAGGAGCCCGGCGCAGGGGCATATTTCCGGGGAGTGGATAGCACAAGCCTCTGGCCTCCGAGTGCGGATGCGCCCTCGTGCGGAAGCTCGGTGTGTTGAGGCCCTATCTGAGGCCTGCTGGGGGTCCGGGGGTGGGGTGGGGGAGGCGAAGAGCCTGGGAGGCGGCCAGGACAACTGGGTATCCCAGAGAGCCAGATGGGGACACTAAAAGTTCTCCCTAGGCTCGTGGTCTTCAGATAGCCCCAAACATGCATTCTTCTCTGCAGTCAGTGCCCGCACATCTCCCAGCCCACAGCAAAGCCCTGAGATTTCCAGCCTGCCCAGATGCTCCTGCAAGGACTGCGAGGGGTTCCTACTCTGGGGTCAGCGTGGGACGAGGGCAGAGAGTACAGTTCCCAGCCCCCAGGGAGAAAGCCTGCTCCGTGGGCAGGCTGGGCAGAGGCCAGGCACCAGGCAGGACCAAGAGGCCTCAGAGAAAAAGGCTGAGGGGAGGGGAGAGACAGGAGGTCTTCCTACCCCACCCGCCCGGAGGCATTTACCCTTCCTCTGCTCCTGAAGTCAACTGAAAAGCAAATACTCAAGTTAAGGATGATCTGTGTCACCTCCCAAATATTGGCATCACTTTTCTCCGAGCGAAGACAGTTGACAAGGTATATATACACGAATGAACAATCTCCCATGCTTGCAATGGGTGTGAGGGGAGGGTGGGAAGATACAGGACCTACTCAGCCAGTTCACCTTACTGACACCGTAAACACGTTGGAGATGGTGATGACCAGGACGATAGCAATAACTAAGATGTCTTGAATGCTACTATGTGCTGGTACCCTCCTAAGATGTCCCTTGGATTAAGTCACTTCTCTTCTCGGCTCTAAGAAACAGGAGTCTTCATCATTCCCATTCTGTGGACCAGGACACCGAGGCCAGGAAGTTAACACGAGGAAGTGTTGCAAAACAAGAGAACCATCCCATTATAATAGGACTACTGTGTGTGGATGCAAAGGGCCCCGAGGAAGCTCTCTCTCAAGAACCCTCACAACATCTATGAAAGACAGTGGTGATGGATTCGCCCATTTTACAAATGAGATTTGGAATGGGCGGTGAACATCCCAGATAGTGGAGGCCGTAAGTAGCCGAACAGGGTGTTGGAACACACACGGTTTCCTGCAAAGGTGGATTCTCTGAGGTCTGACATCCTCAGGTATCTGCAGAGGCTCCGAGAGGTGTGTCTGGAGCACGGTCTTCTGCTGCTTCTCTTGGGGGAAGTGAGCCACGAATGTAATGCTCAGCCTGTCGGCTGAAGCCCAGAGAGCAGGGCAGGATTTTCCAAATTACAGATTTCTTTAGAGCTCATCTTGTTCCAGCAGTGATTTAAAAGGTCTAAAACAGGGGTGGTTAGGGCGTATCAGCAAGCAGCCTGACACACACAGTCACCTGAGACCAAAGAGTCAGGGTGCTCCCGGTGTCGGGGTGAATCCCGACAGCTCACGGGGAGTCCTCCCTGCAGCCAGGGCACTAGCAAAGGACTTCCCTGACGTGTGTTGGGTTCATACATCCTCAACAATAACCCTATTTGATAATCCCATCACTTCTCAGTTGAGAAATGGGCCCAGGGAGCTTGAGGGAGCACGGCCGAGGTCACGCAAACCCTCCGTTGGCCTGTGAGGAGGCCCTGAGTTGGTGCATGTGGATTCGGCTTAGAAGCTTGGTTGAAGGGGCGGCCTGTAAAAACAACAGGCAGGCAGAGAGAGAGCCCCCATGGGGCCATTGGGAAAGGTAAGACCCAGGGCCCAGGGCCACTAAGCCAGGGGTCAGAGGGGCCTCTCTGGCCTCTGTGACCTCCAGCCTGGGTGGGCAGACAGACTGAGCACAAAGCTGTCCCCCAGGCTGGGGCAGCCCTCCCCAAGCTCCCCAATCCCATCTCCTTAAAGGGACCTGTGTGGCCAGGGAGCTAGTCCATCTGCCAGCCCACCCCCGTCGCTTCACGCCGGCTTTTCACACACACGCACGCACACGTGTGCACGCACACGCACACACTCGCACACACACCCACCAGCCTGCTCCTGGCATGACCACCTCAGCACCAGAGCTTCACATTCGAGAATCACACTCTACACGGACTGTGTCCTTCTGTGTTCGCCGTGAAGCAGGAATGTCACCAAAGCCCGGAACGGGCTGGCACAAATCAAGGCAGGGGCGTCCACTCGGGCCCGGTGGCTGTCCTCACTGCAAACTCCCCGAAACATCCCTCTGTCCAAAAGCAAACATTTCAAATGCCTTGGCGAGCCGAAGCCATGCAAAAACGAGGCAGCAGGGAATGCTTCTCAGAGTTTGGGAAAGCATTTCGAGTATGTGGTGCCGAAAGGCCCTCTCTGGTGGCCCTGGCCCTGTGGGTCCCGCTCACCTAGAGTCGAACCCCCCCGCCATCCCTGGCCTAGCTGCACCCAAGGTGAGACCTAAGGTCTCTCTCCATGTCCACCACTCCCTGAGACCAGGAGTGTCCCCACGGGGATGACACAGGCACCGTGCCACCCTGAGGCACCAGTCACAGGTTCCGAGACCCCAGCACATTCTTGAGAAAATTGGTTCTGCCCGTTAATTAATGGGTGTCTTCTCGGTTCGGCTGTCTCCACCCACCTCAGGTTTATGGTTATCAGTGAATTCCAATCACACCAACCGTGGCCAACACCCTGTTCGGTGTTTTGGATTTGGGGTGGGGGTGAGGAGTGATGAGGCAAGCACTCGGGTACCAGGGCTAGTTTTCACGGGGGATCTGGGAACTCCGCTCTCTCTGCTTTGAATGTAGCTCACAAGCCTCTCCCAGGCCCAAAGGCGACCCCACTCAGTCTTGGGGTAAAGGAGAGGAGATGGGCCCCGAAAGATTTATGAGCCAAGCACCAAAGTTCCCAGGACCCCACATTTGCTCCTCCCTCCCACTTCCGATCTTCATTTCTTGCCAGCCAGGTGGGGAGTGGGGATAAGTGAGGGCCCATCATGAGAGTGTGGCTCTGCCAGAAAGGACAGTGCTGGGCTGCCCCAAATGACCTTACACGCACCTGGTCATTTTACAGATGAGAAGACTGAGACCAGGGAGGGAAGTTGTTTGCTCTCACAGTGTCACCTGGTCTTCCAATTCCTAGCCGGGTGCTCCAGCAATTAGAGGACACAGGTCACCACTGATTTTGGTGTGGGTGGGGACAGGCTATTGAACCAGGGGATGAAGACCGCCTGGCCGCAGACTCAAGTCCGGCCTGGGAAGAGAGGCCTGGGCTGGGCCACATACAACAGTCCCTCTCCAGGAAAGCTGTGAGCTTGGGGCATGTCTTGGAGTCTTACAAGAAGCAGCCTCCTTGGGGCTGGGAATGTGCAGGATTCTCAGAGGCCACGGAGTCTTTCCCAGCAGCCCATATCTGTCCAAACGGGACCCTGGTTAGAAACAGTCGCAGCTAAGGCCATTAGGGCAGGCAGGGTTAACTCTATGGGCAGTGGTCTCTCCCGCGGTGTTGGGGTTGCTTCGTTTTATTTGCAGTATCTTTGAGACCTGCCTAGCTAGCTCCGTGTTACTAGATCAGGAAGGGACGCGATTATCTGCCGCGCCTTCGTTCAAATTGTGCCTGGCAGTCCGGACCGCAGAGCAGCTCGGCCAGGAGTCCTGGCCGCCTGCGACCAACACTCCGGCCCTTCCATCCCCGACCTCCTTTCCCCTTTTCCTGATCGGCCCTGGGCCTCCCGAGGACCGAGCAGCCCAAGCGAGGGGAGGCGAGCGGATAGGTGGAGCGAGGACAGCCTGTGCCCTGAGCGCGGTCTTTGCACGCGGGGCAACAGACAAGCAGGGGCGACGGCGACCCGCGAGGCGGCCCGGATCGCCTCCGCCCCGCGATGCTCAGCTTCGCGCTGCTGGATCCCCCAACCCCCCGGGGGAGCAACCGATGCCCCGAGGCGGCTCAGTCCCTAAGCCTGAAGTCCGAATGACTGTGGGGTTGCTGAGCCCAGGGAGCTCTGAGCGTAGCGCCGAGCACGCAGGGCCGGCCTTCTGGCGGAGCTTACCGGCACCTACCCTGGCCCCTGGGACCTCAGACTCAGGAAGCTTTCGGGGCGGGGGCGTCCCAGCGCGCCAGGCCTTACACACCCCTCCCCTCTGCCGCCTCCAGAGGCCTGGATAAAGCCCCAAACACGATCCCTCGAGCTGCCCGCGTTCCTAGGGAAATGGAAGGACCCCTGGCCGGGGCCTTTAGGGGGGGGGGGGGGGGGGGGAACTCCTCTTGAGCTACTCACTTGGGTGACTGGCCCGCGTACAGGGATTTCTTTCAGAGGCCACCCCAAAGATAGAAGATCCCAGTGTAGCTTCAGTGGCAGCCTGGATCTCTAACCCGATTCTTTCCCACTTCTCTCCTTTATTTCCCGCGTGTCTCTCAGACCTCATCTGAATTCCGAATCTTGAGATGAAGGCAAGCTTTCAGGGTGGACCCTTAGGAAAAATCTGGGGAAGGAGAAAGCCAGCCAGACTACTCTGCCCTAATCCCGCGGCAAACATCATCTTAAGAACAGGAGCAAAACAGAACCAGAGTACTGAGCTGCGCAAGGAGGGTTGACCTCTTCTGCTGCGGGAGACGGGACTCTCTGTCTCCCTCTCTTTCCTAGCTGGCTGGTCCAGCTCACTCAACCAAAGCAAGGGGGCCTGGGGGCCTGCTAGAGGTCAAGCAGCAAGCACTGGGGCTCCCCAATCCTGAGCACTAGAAAAAGGATGAAAATGCTGCATTTCCAGCTTACCCGCCAGCACCTCTGGGGCTACAGATCGAAAGAATCTGTGTTGCACAAACGGGGAAATGTATTATGCTCACACGTCCCCCAGTTCCATTTCAGCGTGACTTACAGACAAACTGCCATGGTTAAAACAACAACCCAAACCCAGGTTATGTTTAGCGCCAGTGCATCAAGGAAAATCACTTTTTGGAAAACTCATCATCACCTGAAATGTTAAGTTCACAAGGAGCTTCACTCTTAGCAAAGTACAGCTCACCTACTTGGGTGGGAAACTCATTCCCAATTTGGAGCTCTGGCCTCAAAATTCACACGCAGAGACCAGCAGGGGAGTTGTGCGTTTGGGCCAGTGAAACAGATAATAAAACCATCCCCCTGCCCCAGGCATACCTCACAATGGTTTCATCGCTAAAATTTTTTAAAGACAAGATCTCAAAATTGAAAAGGCAAATAATCTCCCTATTACTTAAAGTCCCGAGAGTTGATAAATTTAGAACTCTAAAAGCACTGCCAATTATTCTTGAAGGCCAATGAGCCTTTACAATTTTTCACTGCAATAGGGTAAGGATTAAGAAATCAAATCAAGAAGTAAAGAGGTTCTGAAATCCAACTCTGATCTAGCCACTGCCAGGAATGGTCGTTAAATGCTCCAGAATCAATCTTCTTTGGACCTTCTCCTGCCCACTTCAGATTCTTTTCTGGAAAACCATTACAGTGGGGAAGGAAGTCCGCATTTTAGGAAATGGAGGGAAAGCAGGACTCCCCCTGGTTCGTAGTAGTTAGCTAATGGAACACACTTCTCTTTCTCCTCCTTTGCCTCCTCAGTTGGGGATGGCTGGACACTGAGGTGTAATGGTACTCTTTGTTTTGACAATCGGCATGTTTTGTTGCATTTAGCAAAAAGCAGTTACAGCAAATGACACGACTGCACGCAGTCCTTCAGGCAGCCACATCCAACCAGGGCTGTTTTTCCACTGCCTAGGCCAGGGTGGGATCTAAATTAATCGAAAGTCTTTTCCATCACTAACAAGACAATAGGGGAGTGCCCCCATTCCTCTGTGATCCTCTGTATACCTCTATGAGTTTACCCACCTGTGTAACAAAAATAATCAAAACAGGTGGATTTGCAAACGCACCTTGTTTTTCAAAAAGGCGAGAACACAAACACACTGTCCGGACTTTGGGCAGAGAAACAACATGGGTTTATTTTAAGGTAAGTACAACAATTAAGACCACATAAGACAAACACAGGTGAAGTTAAATTTTTAAAGTTTTTTTTTTTCTTTTAGGAATGCTCAGGGAGGAATCTACTATACAAAACCATCACACTTTGTAAATAAAAAGTATCAGATACTTGACTCCTTTATCCGCCAACAACAAAAAAATAAATTATTTCCTTGTTTTGTAAAAGACCTACCACCGGGGGGAAAAAGTATATCTCGTAAGTGTACAGGGGGTAAAAACCCCACATAGGTTTCTTGAATTTTCATTTTGGCAGTTAGAAATGGTTGGGCAAGATGAAAAAATTATCCAGTGAACTCAACTTTAAATATTATATTAATGGCTCTGAACAACAACAAAATAGCCTGATTACAAATCCACACATTTGTACAGCACGGTTAGAGAAATTTAAAATTACACACAGCACAAACGGAATCTATAGAGGCCCCCATAGACTTATGGGGGTCTCTACAGAGAGTCATTACTGGGTCTCTATGGGATTTGGTCCGTAACTTAATTTTTGAAACCCCAGCTGGAGCAGTGAGCACAACCATCCTGGAAGGGGAGGGGGGCTTAAAATCAATATTCATTTCGCTGGGCCGCGTCCCTTTACCGGGGCTTCTTAGGATCTCGGAAACGGGGCAGCGAATTAGAGTTACCTGCAGCTTCACAGAGGGCTGAGGCTGGCGCGCGCTCTCTCTGCTCCGGGGTCTGAGAAAAAGCTGGTGGGCATGTTTTGGTTCTTTTTGCGTCTCTGCAGCCTGAACTGTCTGAGAGGTCCGGGTGTGGGAGGCGAAGCCGGAGCGGGCCAGGCAGGTCAGTACTTCGTGCAGTCATAGGAATAGGGGGCGGCGTGGCGGTACAGAGACGGCGTGGATCTGTAGGGCAGCTGACAGCTCGCGTTGGTGCTCACCTGCGGTTCCCCGAGGGCCGAGCTCTCCATCCCCAGCCGGTGGGAACTGAACATCTCCCGGACGTTGGGGAAAGTCTGCTGCTGGGCCGCGAACGTGTGGCCCGGGAGGTGGTTCAGGTCCCCGCTGTGGTTGAGATACCAGGAGGCCGCCTGAGCCGCGGCGGCCCCGGGCTGTGGCGCCGGCTGGGGCTGGGGAGCCGGCGGGGGCGGCGGCGCCTGCGGGTGGTGGTGGCCGTGGTGCTGGTGGTGGTGGCCCGCGGCGGCGAGCGCGCCCTCCTGGCCGGCGGCGAGGTTGAGCGCGCTCAGCGGCGACGCGGGGCCGCTCGGGTGGTCCGAGAGGGCCTCGTCCAGCGCGGGCGGGACGCACATGTGCGCGGGCCGCTCCGCACCCGTGTACAGGCTCATGGCGCGCATGCTGCACTGGTAGCCCCCGGCGCCCCCGGCCTCCAGGCCCTGCGTGCACGGCTGGCCGTAGGCGGCGGGCGGCGCGGTGGCGTAGGACAGCGCCAGGGGCGGCACCAGCAGGCCCGCGCGCCCCGACGCGGGGCTCAGCTCGCCTCCCGGCGGCGACGTTCGCAGCGTCATGATGTTCTCCACGCTGAAGCCGGGCAGCCCGTTGGGCGCGCCGGCGTGGTGCTCGGGCAGCGAGCCGTCGGGGGAACCGGCGGGCGTGGAGGCCGCGCTGCGCGGGCTGCCCTGCAGCGCGCTTTCGGGGCTCAGCGTCTCCACCTTGGTGATGACCGGCAGCGCCGGCGACGCCGCCTCGCTCTTGATCACCACCTTCTTCTCGACCTCCTTGGGGGCGTCCGCTAGAGGGGGCCCGGCCGGGGCGCCCTTGGCCGCCGCCGGGGGCGGCTCCTTGAGGTGGGCCCGCTCCTCCTTCTCCTTGGGCACGTCCTTTTTCTTGAAGCGCCGGCGGCGCCGCAGGAAGCTGCCGTTCTCGAACATGTTGTAGGAGTCCGGGTCCAGCGTCCAGTAGCTGCCCTTGCCGGGTTTCTTGTCGTCGCGGGGCACCTTGACGAAGCATTCGTTGAGCGAGAGGTTGTGGCGGATGCTGTTCTGCCAGCCCTGCTTGTTCTCCCGGTAGAAGGGGAAACGGTCCATGATGAACTGGTAGATGCCGTTCAGGGTGATCTTCTTCTCGGGCGCGTTCTGGATCGCCATGGTTATGAGCGCGATGTAGCTGTAGGGCGGCTTTACGAGGTCCTTGGGCGCCGCGGGCTGGTGGTGGTGGTAGGGCGCGTAGGAGCGGCCCATGCTCGCGCCGTACTGCTCGGGGTGGCCGGAGTAGACGCCCATGGGGCTGGCCATGCCGCCGTAGCTGCCCGCCGCCCGGTAGTAATTTTGCTCGCTCAAGTAGGGCACCACTCCCAAGGCGTTGGGGTCGGACACCGAGTAGCGCGCCTGCATGCTGCGTCCGAGACGGCTCGCCGCCGCCTGCGCGCACGCACCGTGAGGAAGGCCCTGCGAGGGCGCGAGAGCGCGAGAGGAAGGGAGCCGGCGGGGGGAGCCCCAGGCGCCGGGGAGCCTTGGGGGCGCGGTGGGGGAGGCTCCGGCACTCGGCGCCCGCCTGAGCGCGGACAAGGGACGCCCGTTGTCAGCGGACCGGGCGGATCGGCATCCTGGAGGGCGCGCCCCGGCGAGCGCGGCGCCGGCCCCTGCTCGCTCGCTCGCTCGCTCGCCCGCTCTCGGGACCGGCTGGTGGCAGCCGGAGCTGGCGGCCGGGGACGCAGTGGAGACGCCACGCGCGCAGTGGACCGAGGCCGGCCGCTCTGTCCGCGCCGGGAGGGGGAAGGCGGTTCTCCTAGCCCCCCAGCAAAGAGGCAGCCCTGAGGGTCAGCGAGCCGGGGTCCAGAGTGGCTGCCCCGCCGAGCCCGGAAAAAGAGGCAAAGTCCCTTTTAGGGATTGGGAAAAGTTTCCAAAAGTCGTCTTGCTGAAAGCAAGTTTTTACTTTCCTCCGGCCACGCCCCCTCCGGGGACTTCGGACCAATAACCCGGCAGCTGTGGGGAGTTGGCACCAATCAGCGCGAGGAGCGCCGGAATCCGTCGGCTCTAAGACCCCGCGGCTCAGAACCAGACTTTCCTGCAGTTTGTCTTGACTTGAAAAGATTTTTTAAAAAGAGTGGTATCTTATTAAGATGTATTCTATTATCACATTTTGGTTCATGGACCCACATGCCCAGAGCAAAGAACAAAAACCAAAACCAAAACTCCATGCTCCTTTGCAGATAAAGTTAGTTTGAAATATAAAATCGAATTGATTAAGGTAGTCGATATCTCCCCAAAGACCTTGTGAGTAGCAAAGACCCTGGGACTATTTTTCTTATTAATGAGTGATGAGGCGAATAATTAGATTTCCTAATTATCGGGGCCAAGGTGTAATGGATTCGAAGCAAGCGTTCTGGATTGGTATGGAAGGGGCCTCCCCTGGATGTTGTCACCATTTAAGCAAAAAAATTTATTAATTTTCAACAGAGAGTTTCCAGGTTCAGGGCCGTCAAGAATAACCTGAAAGCTTTTAGAGGCAAATTATAAAAACTGAATGAATGTCCCTCACCTCCACGGGGGGAGGCAGGCCGTGGCATCTATAGGTGAAAGGCGGAGTGAGGAAAGTAGCAGTATCTTGAGAATTTAATCCTCAAGTGCGCCGTAGCCTCGGTAAATCGCGTCACCGTGAGCAGTTTTGTAGGGTTTGGGGAAAGAGAGTGGAATAGTTCCGCTAATTTCTCGCATTCCCCTCCCGCGTAGATGCTAGCAGCCCACCTTCTCCAGCTTTGCAGGGCCTGTCCCTTTTCCCAGAAATAAATCCCCTTTGACAAGCTGACTCCCGCGCTCCCCAAAGACGGGAACAATGCAGCCAGCCACCCGGCCCAGGCAGAGCCGGGGCTCCTCTGCCCGCGAGGAGAAACCCAAGCCTGCTTTCCGCGGGGGCTGCGCCCCAAGACGCGCATCTGTAGCGCGGCACAGGGCGGGCTCCGGGCGAGGAAGCTGCCCCCAGCCGCGTCCGCTGGATCGCCAACCTCGGGGCGCAGTCCCCACCTCCCGCTCCCGGCAAAGCCCCTTAGGGACTCTCCGAGTTGACTTTCTGTCCGTCGTCCTTTTGGTTGGTTGGTGTTTGTAAAGGTGATTTGGGCACCAGGGCTCCGTGGGAGGACGGGGTAAATGATCGCAAACGGTTAAGACACCTCCAGAGGTTATGCAGTCGGGATATTGACCTGGAGTGACTCGAGGTCTTCGCCCTTCAAAGCTCTCCCCTCTCCTCCGGGTACCCCGGAAAGTTCATTTGTGGACTGAGTATTTATTCCTCTAACACCTGGAACACTCGGCTCACCCTTCCCCGCTTCCCCTTGAAGGGGGAAGGACACTCATAAGAAGGGCTAAAGACTGGTCAGAATTCTTCTGGAAGTTGTCCCTCGGTTGGGTAGGGAAGGCCAAAGATAAAAGTTTTGTATTTATCTACCCCCACCCCGCCCCTCTTCCATCAGTTGCTCACTTGATTCCCAGGAAAAGGGTATGAGACAATCCACCAGTGCTCAGCTTTGGGAGGTGAAGAGAAGGCATTGGAGACATCTCATTCATTTTCAGTAAAGGAACAAAAGAAAAAAATATGCATGTGCATTATCTATGAATGGTATTATCGCCTGGTAAATTCTAAATCAGAGTGCACATGCAAACCCGGTTCCTAGTACCTTGAATATTCTGCTTTTGAGACACTATTTTTTTATGAGTGCTCTGAGTCTTTCTCTAACTTGATTTTTTTTTTTTTTTTTGCAACGAAATAAAATCAAGCTTCCCAGTCCTCAGCTCACAGATGAACGGTCTGAGTGTTCCTCCACCCCACTACGACTTTATTATTTTTTAATATGTTCAGATCCATCTTTTTTTTTTTTTAAATGCCTTCCTGCTGGACTGCGTGACAGGCACCTTGAGTTCTTACGATTTTACTGGAAATGCAAACTATTGATCAAGAAACACTCCCCGGTCTGTAGGCTTCCTGGGGAAATATTATTCACTCTGCTTTTATGAGGTGCTTTAAAAAAAAAAAGTTTCATCACAGCACAGGGCAAAACCCAAAAATACTGAGGACCATGGAAAATAAATTCCAAAATGGCAGTTTCCGTCTGAGTTTGTATTTACAAAGGTGTCCAGGTTTAAAATAATGTCATCTGAAAAGCACTAGGTTGAGTGGCCAAAATTATTACCCCCCCCAAAAAAAAGCGGGGTTGGGAGGAAAGAAATCCTTATAATCTAGATAGAAAAGGTGAGAGAGACATTTTCCTTTGCCCCTGGAATTAGGTTTCTTCTCCACTCAGTAGGACTCCGGGAGAGATGTTTGCACAGGTTATTATAACAACACCTTCCGCACACCTGGACTTTGCAAAAACCGTATTTCCGATCTTTTCTTTAACCTGCCAGGGTATTTTGGATTGGGGGCTTCTAATTCATTAATGATTTCTTCCCCTCCTGATCTTGTGGTTACGGAGCCGAGAGCGGAATCGGGCCCCAGAGGGTCCTGTGTGTTACTGGAATCATGAGCGATGATGAAGGCAGGAGAAATTCAAGTCACCCCCACCCCCACCCCCACCCCCGCCGCCGTCCCTCCACAGCCCCACCGCGCAGCCTCCTGGCCCCGGCGCCGCGGGCTCCTGCACCTGGACGCGGCTCGGGCGGGCCTGTGGTGTTGGCGCCATCTGAAGGCCAACCGGGGAACTGCTCCAAAAAAGAAAAAAAAAAAAAAAAGGAACCCGGCCGTTCTTGTCGCAAGGAAGGTGCTGACACCGCATGGAGGCACTTGGGCATTGCACGGCAGGAATACCGCCTTGGAAAATCTCTAAGCCAGAGAGTAGCTAAATAAACTGAGTGCGGCGCGTCGATTAAGAAAAAGCAAAACATTTTCCATAGCTATGCAGTGTGTCAAGACCATGATCTGCTGGACAACAGAAATGTCTTTGAAACTTCTCAGGAGCAAGGACTCCTCTCTAGGGAGATTCGCTGAGGTTCTGAGCAAATAAAATCTGTGCCCCTTAGGTGGCTAGAAGTCTAGGCATCCCCGCGCCCCCAACTTCACCCCGGGGGTGAGCAGATTGCTTATCCCTCTGTATCTTCCCGTGCCCGCCGTCCTTCTGCCCAAGGTGTGGCGTGGGTTTCGGGGGATTCATCAGAAAAACGTCGCACCGGATGTGTGTGTATGGCATCAGCTTGAACGAGACTGAGTTTTAAACATGTCTGCAGTTCCTTCTGCTTTTGAGGCACAACAGAGAATTCAAAGAGGCCACAGGCAAAAGGAGACTGTGTCTTCTCTCACTGTTTCCAAGACATTTGTCCCAGGGTCCTTTCAGCATCTCCCTCTGGGCTCACAAGATGCCTTGGGTTTTAGGGAAAGGGACCAGAGAGAAGAGCAGTCCCAGGCTTCCAAAATCTACTGGGGATCTGATGAACCCTTGGGATGAACAGAATCAATGCTGCTGTGCAAAAATCCATCACAACCTGGCTCCTAGCAATGATCTTTATCCAGGACAACAAGTGTGTCCCTGATGAAATTTGTCCGAGCCCCCCGTACCGAGCATGGCCTTCCCCAGGAGTTAAAGCTGATTCAGCACTGTTCACAGATGGCAGCACCAGAAATGACCTAATAACAGGGGAGAGGACTGTCCTTGCTCGAGAGACGAAAGGAACGTGATAACTAAATGCAATACTTGATCCTGAGTGGGGGAAATTTAAAAGGCAAATAAAGGACAGTTTTGAGAGTACCTGGGAACATTTGAATCTGGAGTGCATATTAGATAATAATCTTGTATCGGGGTTAAAATTCCTGAGTGTAATCACTCTATGTGGTCAAGCAAGAACACGTCCTTGTTTCGGGAAGGTACACGTCACCATGTTTAGGGTTGGTATCATTAGCCCTGCAACTTCTAAAAAGATTCCACTGCAGGTGGGGGTGGGGGAAAAGGGAGGAGGAGTGACATGTCTGAAATGTCAAATGAGAACAGTCTCTGAGCCTGAGGTGTGTGGGCATTCGCTGTGCACTGTTCTTGCAACTTTCCCGTAAGCTTGAAATTTTTAAAAAAGACTTTATTTGTTTTAAAGATGTTATTTATTTATTTGTCAGAAAGAGAGAAAGAGCATAAGCAGGGGGAGCGGCAGACAGAGGGAGAAGCAGGTTCCCCGCGGAGCAGGGAGCCCGATGCAGGGCTCGATCCCAGGACCCTGGGATCATGACCTGAGCTGAAGGCAGACACTTAACCGGCTGAGCCCCCCAGGCGCCCCTTGAAATTTTTCAAAATTAAAGAAAAGATGGGAGAAAAATACCTCTGTTACTCTGAAAATTTAAAAAGGGATGTGACACAAAGCAAACATCCTTCCATGGAAGGAGTTGCAAGACCTAATGCAAGGGCCAACTTGGCCCTGGCGTCCCTTCTGCTTGTGTTCTGGACGTTTCTGAAAAATAATCATCAATAGCTAGGCGCTTTATCATATTAACTTGTGGTTGTTAAAGTAAAAAAAAAAAAAAAGCTGATTCTCTAAGGAGCTTTTCTGTCTTGTAACTCAAGCATTGCCATAATTAATACAAAGACACAAGAAATCCAGTAGAGTGGTGTAGATGTTTTCCAAACAGAATGTTAAAGATATGCATACCTTTCTTCTTTTTTTCTCACTTTTTTTTATTATGTTATGTTAATCACCATACATTACATCATTAGTTTTTGATGTAGTGTTCCATGATTCATTGTTTGAGTATAACACCCAGTGCTCCATGCAGAACGTGCCCTCTTTAATACCCATCACCAGGCTAACCCATTCCCCCTCCCCGCTCCCCTCTAGAACCCTCAGTTTGTTTCTCAAAGTCCCTTGTCTCTCATGGTTCATCTGCCTATGTCTCTTCTTAAAGAGAGTTGGTTACAGGAGTTGCCCTCAGCCAGATGGCTGTGGAAGTGATTTGTCTACTCAGTGTATCGGGCCATTGAGGCTGGGGTACCCCGAAGTGAGAAACACCCCAAGTCTCCATGGCTTCCGGCTGAGCCAGTCCCAGCTCGGCAGGGGTTCTGCTCCAAGTCACTCAGGAGCCCAAGTTTTCAAGGGCTACCTCTCCTGCCATGTTGGCAGGGGCAAGAGAAGGAGATTCTGCCCCGGGAAGTAAGTGGTCCCGCCTTCTAGTGCCATGTTTCACTCTCATTCAACGCTTACTGGCTGGAGCCAGTCACATGGCCCCAACACGCCCAGGGAACGGGACACTCTGTCCGCCCTGTGCCCAGGCAGATGGGTGAGCCAACATTTGTTAGCGGCAACCACTCACTCACCCACTTCCTACCTTTCTAAGCACCTAGTGACTGCCTTATTTCTCTCTGCAGTCCCAGTGCTTGCGTGATACCTTGGCACGTAATAGGTGCACAACAATGTTTGTTGAATGAATGTATGACTTCTGCACGACTTTTCTCCCTGATGTATAAGAGAAAGGGTAATGTGTGCGTACTATGTGCCAAGCGCTGTGCTAGATGATCTGCCCATGACCGCTCCTTTCATCCTCTTTTGGGGTAGGTACTGTTACTATCACTGCTATTCAGGTGGGGTTCAAGCCCTGTCTAGAGGCCTTAAGTAACCGACCCACGTCCTGCAGCTGCCACGTGATCGAACTGGGTCTCTTAACCTGTCACTTTGGAATTGGGGTCAGGACCTTGGAAATCAGAGGAGACTTAAAAAGTTAAAATAGAAACTTCTATATACGTATAAAAATAGTCTAAATGGAAACATATAGATATGTAATTTTATAACTATATATACACAGTGAATAGTGTATGCACACAGGCATGACTTCTGAACACACATGACTCAATGTCTCTGAAATTTTGGCTTTCTATGTCACCAACTGGAAACCCTGTAATTAACCCTGTGGGGTAAATAGACTCATTATCGGAGCCAGTGAAAAGCAGACTATTCCCTGGGAGGTGCAGACAGGGCTCTGATTGTGTGGACAAGGGCAGGGAGAGAAAGAGGGGAGGAGGTGTGGGATGGGTGTTCTGAGCCCCAGGGAATAAGCCAGACTTGGAATCACAGCCCAGGGGCAGGTTTGAGCAGTGCCTTTAAGTGACAGCAGGGTCTCACGGTGGCAGTAATCTAGCGAGGCCCCAGGGGGACCTCTAAAGGGCTAAGGGAGTTTAGGAGTGCAGAGCAGTTCCCCCAAAGGAGTCGGCCCATGGTGGACACTGGATGCTCTTCACCCTTTCGGAATCCCCTGAAAGCAAAGACCGTTCCCCTGCTGGACCCCAGCCTTTGCTCATGAGTGTGCACACTGGGGGCTCATGAGTGTGCACACTGGCAGCCTGGACCCGCCACAGGGCCTTTGCATGTGCTGTTCCTTTTGCCTAGGTCCCTGGTCCTCAATTCCTTGCTGCCTTGCCACCTCCCCCGAGACCTCGCCTCCCATCTGCTTCCTCCTGTCCTTCACCCTACCCCCATCCTCATTCATTATCACTCTCTCTGAGATGATCCTGTTGGTCTGTGGTCTGCCTCGCCCCCCAGGACAGAAGCAGCAGGAAAGCAGGCAGGACCCGGTCTGCCTTGTTTAGCCACTGCACGCAGCACCCCACTGCTCTGCTCGGCACAGACTCCATGCTCCACACTCAAAGAATGGATGTCACCTGGGGCTTCAGAAACACCCTGTCCCTCCTGCCATAACCGCAGGCCTCATGCCCCACTCAGTGGCTGAAACGCAGGATTCAGTTCAGACGTTTACTGGTCCTTATTTTAGGCAGAGGCTGCCCAGGGGAGGGGGAAGCATTGTCAGATGCTCCGAGGCTGTCCTGGAAGGGCTCACAGGCTGAAACTGTTATTCTGGCAACACACATACAGACCTTTTTCTTTATTAGCTTATTAAACAATTCCACATCTATTAAGCATTAGATGCAGCTCCAAGTGACCAGGTGTCTTCAAAGTTCACTGTTCCAGGGAGCATAACAGGAGAAGGTCTTTACTTGGCTCTGTGACAGATAGGAGAGGTGTCAACGGATTGCCGGCGGCTCAAAATACGAAAGAAATTATACCGATTTTTTTTCTAAAAGAATGAGCGCCATACACTACATGGTTAAAAATCCCAATAGCACAGAAGACTTGAAAACCAAAAGAGCATCTTCTCGACACCCTCCTCCCCACTCACAGAGACCACGAACCCCTCCCAGTGCTTCTTCGGCCACTACCCAACATATCTCGAAAAAACAGGCTTTGCTGCTATTTCTCCTTGGTGAGGATGACCGTGATCCTCTGCCTGCCTGCTCTGTGTTTAAAGATGGTCATACCTTTCCTTAGAAGAAACCGGCTGGTTCCCGTGTGCAAGGGGATGTTTTAAAACATGACCCAAATGGCTCCCGGCTGTCCCTGTTGCGTAATTGCAGCACTCTGTGTATATTTTAAATTAGCATTTGGGTTCACCCGAGGATGCCAGAGCTCTGCGCGGGCACCACTCCGCCCTCCCTCCGCCTCTCCAGCTCCCAGAGGAGGTCTGTTTAGAACCAGCGCAGGTCCTCTTTGTGACTCGAAGTAACGCCTCTTCAAGTCCATCCCCGCTTTGTCAGAGGAGTGGCTTGGCCCCCCACCCTTCCCTTCTGCTTGCCACCAGGCCAATTTGGGGTGCAGGAGGGCCTTTCTGGGATGGGAAAAACACCAAGCAAAGCAGGAGAGAGGAGAAGGGCAAAGTCGACTTGATAGAGACAAGGTTTGGCTGAGAGAGGGGACTGAGTATGCGAGCTGGTGGCCCCGAAAGGCCTGGACAGCCGGCTGAGAAGTGTGTGCTCTGCAAGGTGGGAGGCCATGGGGAGCCGGGAGGTCACAGCTGGAAGATATGCAGGGGGAATGCAGGTGGGCAGAGGGCAAGCCGGAGGGCAAGCAGAGGAGGGGGGGGAGGAAGGAGGAAGAAGGGAGGAGGAGAAGGTAGAGAAGAGGAGGAGGGAGGAGGAGGAAGAAGAGGGAGGAGGAGGAGAGTTGGGGGGGAGGAGGAGGAAGAGGGAAGAGGAGGAGGGTGGTAGGAGGCAGTGCCTGGGAGCAGACAGAATTGGGAGACAGGATGGGACGCCTGGGTGGCTCAGTCAGTTAAGCATCTGCCTTTGGCTCAGGTCATGATCTCAGGGTCCTGGGATCGAGCCCCACATCTGGCTCCCTACTCAGCAGAGAGCCTGCTTCTCCCTCTCCCTCTACCGCTCCCCTGCTTGTGCTCACTCACTCTCTGTCAAGTAAATAAATAAAATCTTAAAAAAAAAAAAGAAAGAAAGAAAGAAAGAATTGGGAGACAGGAGACGGTTGCGGTCCAAAGCATGGTGACACACCCTTGGCCTGGGTGGTGGCAGCAGGAAGACCGAGCCGACACTGTGACACTTGGGCCATCCTCATATTGCTAGAGTAGAATCTCCAGTGAAGTGCCAGGTGCTGACGGATGGCCTCACCTGATCCCAGGATGGGTGAAGGCACATAACTCAAGAGCAAAGCCAGATGACAGAGGAAAGCCTGAAGGGAGGAGGGAATCTTCTAGCTCCTCAGGAACCAGTCTTGGTTGTTATTAAAATTATTGGTGTGTGTTTTTTTCTTTTTAGCACTTTAGGAGTTGTGTGTGTGTGTGTGTGTGCATATGATGCAGGGGGAGTCGGGGAGCAGAAAGCAGAAGATGGCATTTAATATGTTAAGTCTGTACCTGTACAGCTTAAGGGCTGGAAGTGTTGGCGTTTCAGAAGCACACGCGGGGCGAGGCCTGGCTGTCAGCACCCCAGCACCTCGGGTGAATCACTGGACCTCATCTCTCAACACCTTCTCTTGTCTGTCTAACAGGATGGTTATGGGACGATGACAGCGTGCTTGCTGCGGGCTGGGTGTGCTCAGACTCCCCGTGAACTAGCCCTCTCTGTCCTCTCACCGATGCTAATGGAGGAATCACTTCCCCACCTTGTACAGAAAAGAAAACAGAAGCCCAGAGAGGTGGGGTTAATTACCCAGTGTCACACAGCTTGGAGATCCATGACCCAGCTCTTCATGCTCTTGCCTTTTTCACTATGTGTTCCTTCTGGCCAGGCTCGAAGGGGTTGTGAGAACTCACAAGGCAATGTTGTGACAAGCTGTGAAACCCTCAAGTGAACCTAAACATGGTGTCCCAGCAGCTTGTTCATCATCGCCAGACCCTGGGGGCCACCAAGGTGTCCTTCCATACGTGATGGATAAACTGTGGTCCATCCAGACAATGGACTGTTATTCAGCACTAAAAAGAAAAGAGCTACCAAGCCCTGAAAGGATATGGAGGAGGCATATCACTAAGTGAAATAAGGCGATCTGAAAGGCTCCATCCTGTGCAACTCCAACTCTATGACATCCTGGAAAAGACAGAAATATGGAGATAGTAAAATATCAGTGGTTGCCAGGGACTCGAGGGAGGGGGCGTGAATAGGCGAAGCAGAGGATGTTTAGGGCAGTGAGACCATTCTGTCCAAACCCATAGAATGTCCACCACCAAGAGCGACCCCTACTGTAAACTCTGGACTTGGGGTGTCCCCTTTAGTGTCCTTAGTCAGGTCAGGCTGCTATGACAAAGTACCGTATACCGGGCAACTTAAACAAACATTTCTTTCTCACAGTTCTGGAGGCTGGCAAGTGCAAGGTCAAGGGTGGCAGCAGATTTTGTGTGTGGTGAGAGCCCGCGTCCTGGTTCACGGATGCCTGTCTCCTTTTTATGTCCTCCCATGGTGGAAGGGGCAGGGTGAGGGAGCTCTCTGGAGTCCCCTTTATAAGGGCAAGAATCGCACTAAGGAGGCTCTGCCCTCATGACCTGTCACCTCCCAAAGACTCCACCTACTAAAGCCACCACACTGGGCATTAGGCTTCAACATATGAAGGGGGTGGGGGACACCAACATTCAGTCCATGGTGGTAATGTGTCAGAGGTGATGTGACAAAGTACTGCTGTGGTGTGGGACGTTGATCCTGGGGGAAGCTGCGCCGGGGGGGGTGGGGTGGGGGGCTAGTGGCGGTGTATGGGAACTCTCTGTACCTTTGGCTCAATTGTGCTGTGAACCTAAAATGGCTCTATTGAAACTCTTTTAAAAAACTCTCAAGTGGCCCAAGGGCAAATTTACATACAGGATTGAGTTTGAAGCATTTGGGTCAAAGTTCTAGAACATCTTTTTGCAGGAGAGCCAACTCATTTCTTCTTAAGGGGTCTCTCTTTCATAATTACTTATACTTTCAAGTGCCTGGGCTTTGGGAGCACTTCTAATTTGGCAACAGGGAATGAAGGGGCCCAAGGGAATGTCCTGGAGAGTGCTCTCTGCTTTCTGACGTTTGCCAGTGAGGGAGTTTGTCCCCGGTGGGTGGCTTGTTACTCCCTGGGGGATGCACCAGCCTGTCTGCCTGAGGGACTTGGGTTGGTTAGCGCCCTGGGCGCTGCTCTGAGCACAGTTGGGTAACAGTGAGTGGCTACACACATTTCCACTGCTGCGGCCAGGTCTGTTTGCATAAACTATTCTCCACACATCCACTGTGTTTTCCCAAAAGTGGGCAAGGACTCCAACCTCCCTGAGAGATTTTATTTGATAACCTTCTATTGCCCAAAGCAAAGCTTTGCACTCCTTTTTGCCAGCCTGTAAGGGACATGGCCCCCCTCTTGTGGAATGAAGGCCTGTTAATGTCTTTACGTATTAGCGCCACGAATACCACCCAGGGATGTAGAGCTGGGACCGGAGCCGCGAGATTTAGAATTAAGCACAGGCGCTGCCCTTTTCCAGTCGGGCGGCTCTGGGCAAGGCTCACTAACATCCCGAGCCTCTGTTTCCTCCCCTGTAGAATGCCAGTCACATCTGCTGCTCACGGTTGTTGTGAGGACTATATTTAGGTATGATTTCTAAGGCCCTTAGCCTGGTGCCTGGCATGGCTGTACAGTATTTCTTACTGCACTGATAGTGTTCTATCTGATAAAGACAAAGCGTATAGGATTAGTTCTGAAGGGAGCTTCAGTAAGTCGCTGCCACACCCAGAACCTCGTTTCCCCTATCTTTGTCTTGAAGCTGGTACTAAAATGCTTTGTCTGTTTCACAAGTTTGTTGTGGGGGCCTTATCAAGCATTGGATATATAATTTTGAAAAGTAGCTGCCACCTCTTGCATGCTTACCACGCACGAGGCACACTGCTAAGGGTGTGCAGTTACTCATTAGGAGGTGGTTACTGGTGACTTGCGTTTGCCACGGCCTCATCTGGGAGGAGGGGCCATCTTCCTAAAGTGTGAATGCACCTCCTTCTCTCTCCCGCTGGAGTGGAGCCCAGATTGGACTCCAGCTGGGCTGGTCTGCTCAGCCCCATCTCCCGAGCCACCTCCTGGCGCTTAGACTGACACACCCTGCGCGTTGAAGGAATGATAGAAGCCAACAAACGCAGGCTGCCACGTTCTTCCAGTCCCTAGGAGATCCAGAGGCCACAGTAAAATCAAGGGGTGTTTCTCAACTCATCCAGCACCCAGGCTGGTCACCATCCCACCTGCAGTGAACCCCCCACTCTAGCAACCGGACATTTCACTTTTTTTTTTAAGATTTTATTTACTTATTTGAGAGAGGGCAGGAGGGAGAGGGAGACTCTGAAGCAGACTCCATGCTGAGCGCAGAGCCCGACGTGGGGCTCCCTCCGACGACCATCCGCTCAGGACCTGAGCTGAAACCAAGAGCCCGAGGCTGAACGGACTAAGCCACCCAGGAGCCCCTACAGCCTGACATTCTAAGTGTCCACAGCCGAGGCAGACGCACACCCAGGTGTGAGCACTTGGGTGTCTTCCTCAGAGAAGAGGAATCACATCCTGGAGGAGCAATCGAGGCCGGCTTCCAGGAGGAGGGGGCCTCTGGGGAAGCAGAAAAGGAGATGGGGTGTGTTGGAGTTGGCGGTGGGCTCGCAAAGGCCAGCGGCTTCTTCACCTCGGTAGCCCCAGCGCCGCACAAACGCCCCTGGGCACGGGCGCTCAACACCGAGCGGCTCTACGAACCAATGACAGCCCAGGAAACACGCCGGCCTCCCCCGCACGTCCCTCCACGCGGCCCGCGGAGACGCACGCGCATGCCCGCCCCGGGCTCCTCCCTCCAGGCCTCCACGGCGACGCACCCGCCCCCCCCCCCCCCCCCCCCCCCCGCTGTCAGCGCGCAGGCGCGGCGAGAGCGCGCGAGCGGGTGACGTCACTCCGCGCCGGATTCGGCTTCTGGAGGCGTCGCTCGCTGACTGCGTCGTCATGGCGCTGAAGACGGGTGAGGAGCCGCGGGAGAGGCGGGTGGGGACCCACCTGAGGGGCAGGCGGGGGGCGGGCGGGTGAGGGGCGGCCGGGGACCCACCCGGGGCAGGCGGGGGGCGGGCGCGTGAGGGGCGGCCGGGGACCCACCTGAGGGGCAGGCGGGGGTCGGCCGGTGAGGGGCCGCCAGGGACCCGCCCGAGGGGCAAGAGGGGGGCGGGCGGGTGAGGGGCCGGCGGGCAGCGGGGGCCCACCTGAGGGCTAGGCGGGTGCGGGGGCCCCCGGGGACCCACCCGGGGCAGGCGGGGGTCGGCCGGTGAGGGGCCGCCGGGCACCATTCCGACGGGCGGGACCACCGGACAGGCGGGAGGGGACTGAGCGGGGCTCGGGGGTCCCGCCGGCGCCGGTCTCGGACCCTGATGTGCGACCCCGTCGGTGGAGGGGAGACAGTGGGGAGAAGAGAGAGGACTAGAGCCGTGCCCTGGAGGTGTCCGTGGCCGTGCCGATCGATCGTAGCCACCACGCGTGGGGTCCGCGCTAGCATACCCGCGGTGCGGCGAGGGGACCCAGGCTCACAGCTGGCGGCAGGGCGGGACTGGAAAGCCGCTGAGCTTCGCCGCCGGGTCGCTTGACCGCTGTCCTCTGAAATGCTTTCCAAGGCCTCGCTGTGCCCGGCCCTGCCCGGCCCGGCCCGGCCCAGGCGCTGGGATCACTTGCTGCATTGCGCCCGGGCCCCAGGGGGTCGCCCTCTGTGGAGAAGAGCGTTGGTGATCGTCGCGGGGTTGCTTGGCAAAGAGCCCCCAGGACCGAAGCCCACGGTGAGCCGGAGCCTGTCAAAGGCAGGCTCCGCAACCGGGAGCAAGTGCGCTTCTGCCCTTACCACGGCTGCAGCCTGTAACCGGCTCGGCGCAGATTCTGCTCGCTCAGATGCCTGCCGAACGCCGGCGCTGAGCGCAGAGCTAGGGGTGGAAGTGTGGGTGAGACCCCGGGTGACCTGACAGAGCCACAGCCTGTTGGGGGAGGAAACTAGGCAATTACACCACGGGGTTCAGGCATTTCACGCAAAGGTGTGTTGCCTTTTATTCCTAGTCATTCCCCGTGTTTTTGTCACTTTCCCAAGGGCAAGGAGCTGCCCTTTCACTCTCGCTGCGCCTCCCAATCACCACTATCGCTTTCTAAATGGGAGTCCCTCAGATGTTTGTGATTAATTGATTCTCCAGAGCAAGGGTCACAATTCCTTAGGTTTCTTGTGTCCCGCACGGTATCCTGCGAGGTGTTGGGAATGTTGTAGCACCCGTGGGTTATTAGTGAAAGAGACAAGTATATTAACCTTATAGTTGTATCAACATGATTGTGTTTGGAAAAAAACAGGGTGCTCTGGGTTCCTAAAGGAGGGCAGCTGCCTGGAACTGGGCTCTCTGAGTACCTCCAGGGGGATGTGGTGCGTCAGGCAGACCTGAAGGGAGAGGAGGTACCAAGGTGTGAAAGGCACAAAGGGATGGGCAGGTGTGTGGAAGCAGGGACCAGTAATGCTTGAGCCACATTTTGAATCCACCGCGAGCAGTGATGGAGGTGAGGCTGAAGTGGGCAGCAGGGCATTGTAGGCTAGAGCTCCTTGTGACCCTGTGACAGAGGGATCCCCAGGCAGTGGAGCAGAAGGCGGGGGTGCTTCCTGGAGGTGGTGCTGGAGCCGAGCCCTGAAGAGTGATGAGGGTTTATCGAAGGGACAGAGAGCTGAGCAGATTGGCAGCAGACACCTTCAGTGCAGAGCTCCCAGGAGGAAAGAACAAGCCAAGTGCTGGAAACTGCCTGTGTCGGCCTACTCAGGCTGCGTCTTACAGATGTGTGTTCCCTAAGCACACCCAAATCTGCAGTTTTGATATCTGGAATGGCTTTAAAGCACAGCTAGGGGCAGGAGGCCCGAGAAGTGTTTGTAGTGGACTCCAAGAGGCTCTGGGACTGGGCTGCATGCTGTGCTGAGGAGATCTAGGCCTAGCCAGAGGGCGTAGGCAGTGGAAGCCTTTGGCTCTGGGCCCTTATGCCTTAGGCTACACGTGGAGAGTTAACAAATTGAGGTAAAATGGGCTGGCGGCAAAGTGTACCTCGGTAACAAGATTGGAAACCACCTGTTGCCCTTCAGAAGGGGACTGCCTGAGTAAATTTTGGCCTGTCCCTACAATGGAATACCGTGCAACTTCACAAAAGAACAGAGGTGCTCTCGTATACCACGTGGGCTGATCTGCAAGATATTTGGCAAGAACACCAGTGTGCAGGGCATTGTGTGCTGCGTAGTGTGCCACATTAGGGAAAGGACATGACAGGAAGTGTCTTCTGTGTGGGCCAGAGGTAACCTGGGGGAAAATTCATGAGGAAAAAAGGGTGCGCTGATTGCCCTGGGGGAAGAGAGCTGGTCCCCAGCAGGCACCGAGGAGAGAGGCTTGTCAATATAGTCCCCTCGGCATGTTTTCAAAGTCCATTTATGAAAAATAAAATTTTAGAATATAATTGATTCACATGATTCAAAGCCACACAATTCAGAAATGTATGGTGAGAAGCCAGCTGCCAGCCCAATTGCACCACCCATCCAGGTGATTCCCAGCAGTCTCTGGCCCTGGGCTGCTCCCGTGGGTCACTTTTCAATATCCTGCACTCATTGAAGGGAGACTGAGGACCTGTGGGGTTGTATCTGCCCCTCCTTCCTACTCAGGTGATGAGAGGTGCCCCAGCCACACAGAGTACATGTAGAACCTCACATCTAGCTGTGGTGCACATTGGGTTCTCTGAAGAGGTTGTCTTTCACTGCCAGCTTCGGAGATGCACATTCCCTAAGCCCTGTGCGTGTGTCCCTACGGGGACTTTCAGATGGTGCAGGGTAGTCAGCACTCCTCTTCACCAACGGTTAGGGCAGGTTGGTGTTGAGAATTTACCAGTCACCGAGATGACCTCATGATGAGTTCCTTGCCTCATGATTCTCAGTGCTGGCTGCATGACAAATTGTTACGAAAACAGATCAAGTGGATAAAGTGATTTGAAACAGACTTCTGTACAAGTACGAGGATATCCTTTAGGACCAACAGAAATGAAAATTCAGTGAATATTTTAAAAATGTGTCTTTGTGAAGGTGCTGGTTTTATGTTTTTCCACCTAACTGGAAACTGCTTTTTATAGTTCTCCACTCCAAGAGGAACACATGATTAATGCAGATTTTATTAAAACTGCTCCAATCAAATTAAAGAATATTTGTTGACAAAAAAATGCGCTTCTGAAGTTTGGTATAGAATAAGAAATTGCTATACTAATAAAGGGGATTGTAATTGGTAATCCAAACTAATAGGTGGTTTACAAAGTGCTTAGGTTTAAGGCAAGCTTTCTGGGTTTACAGTCTGCATGCACTAATCATAACTATGTCAAAACTAATTAGACCAAGGATTGCAGTGCGTTGACTGATCAGAATGTGCGTTTCCCAGCAAGGACCTGAGGAAAGCTTGGGTACCTGGCTCGCTTTGCATTTTGTTCTGCTGCTCCTATAGCTCAGTAGAGCTAGGTTAAACACCTGGGTTGTCTTGAATTTACTCTGTTTTTGGACTTTAGCAATTTGTTGTGAGTTTATCACTAACCCTGATTTTTCGCCATAGAGCTGAGAAGCCCTGGATTGGTCTGGCGTGACGGAGTGCTGAGGGTGCAGCTGGAGCAGGCACCCAGCAGCGCCCGGCCTGCACATGTGGCAGGACTCCTTTCTGCCACGTTAACTAGTCCCACTCTTTGTTGCCATAGGTGTTTCCAAACAGGACATTCGTGAACAGATTTGGGACTACATGGAATCACAAAATTTAGCTGATTTTCCCCGGCCTGTTCATCACAGGATTCCCAACTTCAAGGTACTGAAGCATTCCTGGAGCATTCAAAAGGAAAACAGGCTATTCCTGATTGAGAGCATTAGTAATGCACTTAACTGTCCTGCTTCATGGTGGATCCGAGTTGGGTGAACAGTGAGTAGTAGTGCAAAATCCACACCACTGGCCCGCATGTCCTTTGTGTTTTGAGATGTCCCTCATCTGTGTTCCTTAACCTTCACTACAGCCTCTTGCCTTTCTGTGCAGGGTTGGTGGGTTGGTCATGTTTTGCCACTTGACATGGAGTAAGATATTTGTCCTGGCTGGAAGCATGTTATTGTTGTCCCTTTTCTCAAAATTGGCTCCCTTAAGAACAGCAAGGAGTGATGCCCTCTGAGAGGAGGCCTGGGCCAGCATCTTTGGACAGCGGAAGGCCTCGCCGGTCCCTGATTGATGATTCCAGGCCTCAGTTTCCCCACTGTTCAGAATAGAAGATAATCAAAGATGTCTGTTTATGACACTGTTCATAGGAAACAAGTTTGCTTGAATGAGTGAACATACACAGCTCATAATTTCGGCATGCGTGTTTTCCACAAGGAAAACGAAGTGCTTTTTGAAAATACACTGGTTGCTCTATCCGGCCCAAAGGGGTGTGGCTCATTTACTTGCCATCACCCCCCATTTTGGCTGGACTTTATCTTCCCATTCATGGCTTCTTGGAAACAAGCTCCCACCCTTCTCTGGTCCTCAGCTGAGCTGGTTCTGAGGCCATCCTGGGCCTTTGAAAAACTTGTTTTTGTATGTTTTTGTTGCTACTTTGTTTTGCTTTAGTGCTTGTTATCCCAGGGAGAGAAATATACATGAAGTACAGGAAAAAGAGAAAGATGCACAGGATCAGTAAAAAATGTTTAGAAAGGAACCAATTTGGAGAGGGGTGGGAATTCCAGGTTAGTGGTAATATACTCCTGTTTTGGGCAGTTATTACACAGCTATGTTCGTTTTGTGAAAATTCATCAAACTATACACTTTCTACACCTTTTTGGAATGTATGTTTTATTTTGGTTAAAATTAAATTGGGGCTTGCTTTCTCAGCCCCTTTCTACCCTGACTACTCTCCCAGACTTCTTTGGGTGACTCCTAGATCTTGTCTCAGACTTAGTGCACCCCACCTGTCTGAATGAGATGCTAGACCAATCTGCTCCTGCGTGCAATAGGCCCAGGATCATGCTGTCCGGTCAGTAATGTGCAATTGCATTTGAAAACAGGGTGCTTCCCGTGCTGCTGAGCATTTCCCACGTTTGCAGGCGTTCAAAATGGCCAGAACCATTAAAGTCAATCCTGATGCTCCCCAGACAAATGCTCGCTTCTTCGTCCTCAACGTAAGTGCAACTCTGTCTGTTTGCCTAACTAGGGCTCTTATCTGGCTTGCCAAAACATCAGAGACCTAGAAGTTTTTGCCAGAACACAGGAAGTTAAAGTGGACCCCGATAAACCGCTGGAAGGTGTTCGCCTGCTGGCGCTGCAGGTAATCCCATTTTCCTGAGCCAGAGCCCTGGCCACTGATAAAATGCATTCTCCAGGTGGCTGGCAAATGTGTGCAACTCATATATTTAGAAGGATGGTGCTTCTGACTCGCTCCCACACAGAATATACCCTCGGAGTTTTTTTTTTTTTCCAGGAAGAGTCCAGAAGTCTTTAATTTGTCAGAAGTCATGAATATTCCTAAATTCAAAGATAAAGGACATTCACAACGATGACCTTGAGGCACTCTTTAATCTGATGTGCTTCATCAGAAGGGAAAGGTTATGGTTATTTCCTTCTGCTACTTTTTTTTTAATTTATTTGAGACAGCACATGAGAGGGGGGAGGGTCAGAGGGAGAAGCAGGCTCCCCGCCGAGCAGGGAGCCCGATGCGGGACTCGATCCCGGGACTCCAGGATCATGACCTGAGCCGAAGGCAGTTGCCCAACCAACTGAGCCACCCAGGCGCCCTTCTGCTACTTTTATATTATAATTCTTTGATACTTGATAACCCATGAGTAAGAAATCTGATGGAGTCCCCAAAATTTATAAATCAGAACAGTGTTTCTTAACTTACATACTTAGGCCCCTGTTCAAGGAAAAAAAAAAAAAACTCCCCGAGAGTTGCTTTAAATTCACTAACTAAATTTAATAAGTATAAACAGAAAACTTGGTATAAATTTAAATGTTCATAGCTCTTATGCAGCTGTAAAACCACAATAAACCTGTAAGTTAAATACAAACAAAACTGTACAAGCAGGAACATCCATATATCAGCACTGATTTATTAACAAAGCTGCTGCTGCTTTGTTGAGACAACTTACTCTTGATGATATGAATCCAGATCTTCAGAGTTCCTCCTTAGGCGACCGAACACGCCTTGTGTGGCCGCTCAGCTCTCCCTCAGCTCCTGGGAGGCCTTGGTCACGCAGTGCACCTTGCAGCCTGTGTGGAGAAGGGGATGCCAGAAAATGATTTTACAGGGAACGAGGAGGGTGTAGGGATCCTCCTCTGGTTCTTTCAAGGATTGCATGTAGGGGATTTTGTTTGCTGATTGTTTGCTGATTGCTGTTCAGCCCCAATAGAAGCCTCCCAATCAGGCCCTTCTGGAAGCATTCTTTCTTGCCAGCCATATTTTCCCAATCAGTAATTCACTTTAATGAACTAGAGGAAATAATAGCAGCAGAGAAGAGCCCGAAGTGAGTGGTTGCCTTGTGTGAGGACAAAGCTCTGTCAAAACACTGCACTATATTACCTCATTTAATTCAGCCAACAGCCCTGTAGGAGTGATCTCTGTTGCCATATGACATGGAGTAAGCTAGACACGGAGAGGTTAAATGACTTGCCCAAGTCCCCCATTTGGTAATGGTGGAGCTGGGATTCCGACCCACACTGTGACTCCAGAGCCAGTTCTCTGCGTGTATGAGGTTCTTACCTGTCAGCCCATCAGAGCACAAATCAAAGCCTTGAGTGTGTTGGAGATTAGTCAAGACATCCTGTAGGAGGAGTGCAGCCAGGTAGCAGGATGGAATAGGGTCCTCACTGTCTGTTTATTCAGGGGAAAGAAAGCCAAGCTTTGAGAATCTGTTGTATTCCAGGCTCTCTGCTGGGCACAGGGATAATAGTGGTGAAAAAGACATAAAGACATGTGTGGTCCTTGCGCTGTAGGGCTACAGAATCCTCTGTGTTTCTGGAAATGGAAACTTTAGTGGTTTAAGAATCACTTGGGAAGCAGGTAAACCTGCATGCTCCACAGCGCACCTAAGTGTAGACAGGGATCCCAATGCACATGGCCACAGTCCATGCCTGGGGACACAGTGGCCTGTGCTTGGGGATACACAGTTTCCCAGGCTCAACCCCAGACCTTCAGTAGGTTTCTAGAGTCTGGTTTTTTTTTTTTTTTAAAGATTTTATTGGGGTTTTTTGTTTTGTTTGTTTTTTGCTTTTTTTTTTGGAGAGCACACACAAGTTGGGGGGGGGGGCAGGAGGAAGAGGGGGAAGCAGATTCCCCGCTGAACAGGAATCCTGATGCAGGGCTTGATCCTGGCATCATGACCTGATCCTAAGGCAGATGCTTAATCAACTGAGCCACCCAGGCGCCCCTAGAGTCTTTTTAATAAACACCCCTGATGGTTCCTTTAAGAACCACTGGCCAGGCCAGCATTTGCCAACCCTGGCTGCTTGTTAGCACCACCCAGGGAACTTTGAAAATTATCTCTTGCTGATGTCAGGTTCTGAATCAGATGCTCTGAGTGGGTCTGCATACCCACTGCTCAGGTGATCTAAAGTACAAGCAGCTTCCAGAAAAGGGAGCAACCATCATAATGGGCAGTACACCAGAATCTTCAGACTGTGAATGAACCCAAACCTTTCACACTCCAAAGGAGAAGAGCACATGGTCATGACTTGTGTTGAAATATTTCTCTCATGGCTTTAAGTAAGCCAACCTGTGATTTTACAGGTCTTATATTGGTCTCAGGCTGTCATCTCCTGCACAAAAACTAAAATATACTCTTTTTACACCAAAAATTTTAAAATTTTACAGTTGCCTCATGGCCTGCCCCAGCATAGTCTGCAGAGATGCCTGTAACGGTGGTTCTGGAACTTCCCTGGGCATCAGAATCACCTGGCAGGCTCATGAAAGCAGATTGCTGTGCCTGCCCCCAAGCTTCTGGTCATTTCTCACAGGTGTCCAGGGGCTGCACCTGCTGGCCAGGGGCGTGCACTTTGCGAATCCATGCTCTGGGACTCACAACAAGGTGTTTGGGAACTAAATAGAGGAAAAGGGGCCTGTGGACTCAGGTCAATGCAAAATATCGATTATAATGAGTGTTAATCTCTGAGACTGGAACTTACTGAACAGCAAACTGGTTATGAAGGCTTGAGATCATGCAATGCAGGTTTCAAACAAAAGCATTGTGGGCACCTGGGTGGCTCAGTCGGTTTAGCTTCTGCCTTCAGCTCAAGTCATGATCCCGGGGTCCTGGGATCAAGTCCCACATTGGGCTTCTTGCCCAGCAGGGAGTCTCCTCCTCCCTCTCCCTCAGCCCCTCCCCCCGTTCCTGCTCTCCCTCAAGTAAATAAATAAAATCTTTTTAAAAAAAAGGAGGCATTGTAACTGTAGTATGTGATGCTGGGAGGGGAGGACACAGGAAAGTTCTGGTTGGAATTCTAATGAGAACGGACGTTCGTTTGGATTTACATTGTCACTTTGTATCTGTAGTGATTTTGAGTGGCAAGTAAAGTAGAATTCAGGAGTTTGACAACTCACTGCCTCTTCATCCTAAGTGGGGTGGAATAGTGGCCCTGAGTAAGATTGACCACCATACGTTATTTAATTGGGTTTGCAAAGAAGTCATTTCCTTGGCACACACCAAAAGATGCCGATAATAGTCACTTGCTTCTGCCCCTGAAATGCTAATATACACAAGTTTTCTATGTTTAATTTTGTAATTTATTGATTGTCTTTTTTTAAAAGAGCAAAAAAACATTGTTGGTCCCAACACCACGACTGAGAACGGGGTTATTTAATAAGATCACACCACCTCCCGGGGCAACTAAAGACATCTTGAGGAAATGTGCTACCTCTCAGGTAAGTGCAGGAGGCCGCATCACCCAACAGGAGAGCGCTGTTCTCAGCTGAGACTTCTGGTGAGTTAGAATGTGTAAAATACACCACAAAATTGAAATTCATTTTTCACAAAGCCAAATGAGTGGAGATGGCAAAGTATTCAGCAGTCCTATCAGCAAAGGAGCCAAGTAGAAAAACCATGAATGCATGTGTTCCATTTGAGTCACCCAGTTTCTCTTTTGCACCAACTTGGCAGATTGTAATTTCCCTATTCAAAATGAAGAAAAAATGAGTTATCGGATGGTCTGGCACCTTCTGAGGTTAACGTGTGCCGTAGTCTGGTGGCCCCATAGCATTTTTTAAGTGCCACCAGAGCAACTGGGAACTCAGGAATTTCCAAAATACTTGGATTGGAAATTGCCTCACCAGTTCTGAATGATGGTTTTAGTAATTCGGTGATGTGTTTTTCTTGAGTGTTTACAATGTAGTAAAACTGAAGTTTATAAATACATCATGGTGCCCTGTGGTGGCATTTGTCCTGTATTTTGCAGATAAAGAAATAGAATTTGGTGATTTTTTTCAGAGTCCTAGAATAGATCGTAGGTCATTTGATGCCTCATCTATTGGGAATAAAAAATAGGGCATCAAGATAGGGTATTAATCTTTTTAAAAAAGATTTTCCACTTAAGTCTGATATTTAAAAATTGAATTTTTCTTGTTACTTATTGATAACCTTCTTCCAAAAATAGAATTTGATATAGCTTTCAAAAGTACGTGTAATAAAGTAAAACAATAAAATATATGTAGAAAAAACTGCAAAGGGAAAATGAGAAAAATAAGAGACAGTCATGGTTCTGGGCGGTGTTCAAAAACACAAACTGTGTGACCGTCTGCAGTTGGCAGACGCGGGCCGCAGACAGGAGCTCACATTTCCCAGAGCCGGCAGGGAGTGTGATCAGCGGTTCCGGAGTCGTGGGTTTGGGACGGTACCAGCGGTTCCCTTTCTGGGGTTGAGGTCCAGGTCAAATGTATCTGAGGGTCCATCACAGGGGCCTGTGGTGGTTGTAGGGGTCTGTGTCCCCCTTCACGGCATCCCCGCCCCTCTGAAAGGTGACTGCCACGTGGTGTGTTGGCAAAAGTTCCCCGTGACGCCTCAGTACCGGCTGGTCCCTTACACGTGCCCCTGAAAGTGTGGCTGGGCCCGGGGTAGAGCCGGACCAGCTCTCGCGGCTGAACTTCACTAGGGATTGAGCCGCAGAGTTCGGGCTCTGTCAGCACATGAGACACTGGAACCTGAAAAGGACGTTTCTGTTTTCTCGATGGCACAGGGGAGAGAGGCTTTTAGGGCCTCTGTGTGCAGCTGCCAGTCGTGGTGCAGTCGTTATCTACTCTGCCAGAGCTTAGCGGCAGAGATACTGCCCCCGTGTGGCTCGACTCTAGGAGACTCAGATGTGGCCTTGCCTTTTGGCAGAGAAGTCTCTGAATTTGTCCCTTAACACCTCTGCCACCGCTACGTCCCAGCCACCTGTGTGATCTCGGTGTCTTTGTATTCTCTAACTCAGGAGTCTTCCAGTAACCACCTCTCTGGGCACACAGAAATGTTTGTCAGCTGAGGTTTTGTTGAATCAAACAGGACTTTGGAGAATCGGGGAGACTCCTGGTTGCTCACACTCTGGCCAACAGAGCAGGTGAAGCTGACCGAGGGAGGGAGGAGGAAGTCTGATGGATCGAGTTTCAACACAGGGGTCTGCTCACCAAGGCTGCCAGGCACCAAGCCCATTAAAACAGGGCTGAGGATGTGGGCCGTGGGTGTGAGATGCCAGCTGCATGGCCATTGTGAGATTAAGCAAAGCAGGCCTTCCCACCATGGGGCACAGTGGGCCTGTGACTGTGGTCTGACCGCTGAGAGCCCCAAAGCAACCCCCTGTACTGATCCCATAAGTGACTTGTCATGTGCTTGTAGACGAGGCATAATACCACATGCCGTGACCCTCTGGTCCCAGGCACTGGTCTGTACAGTGTCCTGATTTGGCCCTTAGATTGACCTGTAGCCCTTGTTATCTGAGACTCGTGACCATATCAGCCTCCGTACTCTGTAAATACAAGCCTCAGTTAGTGTAAACGTGTGTATTTTCAGTGCATTTTGGTTGAACAAGTAATTTTTCAGAAGTGAAGCACACGTGCAGGTAACAGCCCCAGTGTTTTATACGTTATTTGTCCCATACTTTCACTGACCACGTCGTAATGTGCTAAACGCACTACCCCCATGATCTCCTTCCCTTCCAGCACCCGTCCGGCAAGGCAGTGGCACCTCTGTCTTAGAGGTGGGGAAACTGAAGGTCAGCTTCCTCCTCTTGAGGTCACGGGGATAAGAGGGATCTGGACCCGGTTCTGTGTGACTCCTGAGCCTGTGGTTTAACCACTGTGCTCTTCTGCCTCGTGGGAAGACATGATTTGCTCAGTATTGTGAACTTAACATCTTACTCATTTGTGCTGTCAGTTCCAAGTGGCATCTTTCCTGGGGAAGAAATTGTGGGAAATTATCCTAAGATGGTTTCTGAGCCATGGTTTTCCTAAAATGCCATTTCCACAATGCCGCGTGTTCATTGTAGGGCATGGGTTTGCCTCATGCAGGAGGTTGATTCAGACCCTGAGTGCTGCTCGCCTGTGAACTGTGAGGTGCGGCCGCCGCTCGCTGCCCAGGAAGCATTCAGGCCCACGTCTGTGTTCACAGGGCGTGAGGAACTACAGCACTCCGGTGGGCTTGGATTCCAGGGTTCTTGTGGACTTAGTTGTGGTGGGGTCCGTTGCTGTTTCTGAAAAAGGTAAGATTAAAATCCGAAATTCCTGGATGTGACCTGCAGCTTGACGTTCTGCTGTCTGTTCATCTTTTAAACACTGAAGGTAAGTAATCTCAGTTTTCCGGACACACATCTGTCCTCTGAAACCACTCTATCTCTCATTCATTTTGAAGAATGAACGCAGTCCCTCACACTCAATACCTTCACAGTATTTTCATTTTTCTTAGGAAAAATAAAGTGAGATCGTCTCTCTTCAGGTGGTGAAAGCTATTTCCTCTATTCTTAAACTACCTGGAACTGGAGCTGGATTTATTTGTAGTATGTCAGTAAATAGTTGGTTTTGGAGAATCTCCAGGGAACAGAAAAACCTTAGGCTCTAAACCTTGTTTCTGGTAGGGAGCAGCAGCCTCTGGGCATCACAGGGTGTCCTGAGCCTGCCCGGGGAGGCCTGGTGCTGTGCCGGTCAGGCAGGTGAGGGGGGAGGGTGTCCCACGCTGCTGCCTGCCCTCTGCCCAGCCGCCTGCAGGACTTGGGCCCCTGTGGTTCCCCTGGGACCTCTTCCGCCTCTGCTGCTCTACTCCAGGCCTGGCTCGACTCTCTTCGGAGACGATCTGGTTATACTGCTGCTTATACTGCCACGGCTCAGTGGGTTCCACGAGAGGTCAGCCCGTCACAGACTTGCGCCTGCACAATGTGGTTTGGGCCCCCTGCTGGGAAAGCATTCTCTCTCCTTCCCCTCCAAGAGGAAGAAGACTGTTCTAAGATGCCTATCCTTAAAACTGTCCCTTTGGAAATTAACCAGCCAAAGCCAAGATCTTCCTTCAAGAGAGGTTTCTGGTTTCCAACAAGTAGTTGATGAGAGATGCTCTTCAGTCATTCATTCCAAACCCTGAGTGTCATGTTTTTAAATTTTGGCCTTTCATATCTTCACCTGGAGTATACGGTGTTTGTCAGCTCTTTGCGCTAGTACGTGAGACATGGTAGTGCTTCGTTCTTTGCTTTCTCTGTATTCTCCGTTACAACGCTTTATCTGTGTTATCAGGGATGGGTTCCCGTGAGCACATGTTCCCTGGGTGCCTACTGTGGGCCAGGTGTCAGGCCAGCCCTGGGTGGTCTCTGCCTTGGGCCCACTGACCCGGAAGAGCAGGCACAGCAGCTGTGCTCTGGTATGATGTGCTCGGTGCTACACACAGAAGTCAGAACTGACATTGGTGGGGGTCATAAGAGCCGCCCTCGGGCCCTGAGCAGGGCAGCGTCTCAGAAGTGACCTCAGGGTTGGGTGTTTTGGAGAGAGGTGGAGCAGGAGAGGACTTTGGGACAGAAGCGGCAATGTGTTCACATAGGATGGTCCTTCAGTAGGTTGGGGTTGGCTTTTCAGAGACCAGGAGGCCAAAGGACAGGATTGGGGTTATACTCTTTTGACAGTGGGAAGTTAACAAAGAGGTCTTCTTTTAAAAGATCAGGAGTTTTCTTTCTTAGCTGAGGGTATATGAAGAAGAAAACAGTATTTTATAAATGTCATCATTCAGATAACCCCCAATTAACACAGCAAAAGTCACCACGCGCACGTGTAGAAAACTGGAATAGCACAGAAAACACCACCTGTGCTCTTCCCAGATGCCCACCGTCGGCGGTTTCTTGTGTTGACACACAGAGATGCCTGTGAGTCCACACAGGTCTTGCATTCTCTGTGCGGGTTATGTTTGTCCTGGTTTTGTTTTCCCAGGAGGGGCAGCAGCGCATACAGCACTTTGTGCCCTGCTAGATGATGTCTGGCCAGGGTCTTTGCCCATCCCTGCAGACTGATGGGCACTTAAGATGTCACCAGGGTTTGGTTTTGGCTTTTCCCTTACAGATCACACTAAAGTGAGGTGTAGTCTTGTGGAAGAGTTACTGTGTGCCTTCGAGGGCCATCCGTGCGATAACTCCAGCAGAGGAATTGTTGAACCAAAGGGTGGACTTGAAATCCTGGTGGCTGTTGCGAAATATCCCACTAGAAAGGTTGCCTACCTCACATCCCCAGCACCATACACCTCACATCTCTCCCTACTCCCTCGTGAATAACTAGAATCATCAAACTTCCATGTTTACCAATCCAGTAGTGAACAGTGGTAGTTCATGTGCCATCTGATTGGCCTTTAATGGTGAGGGAAGGTGGTCATTGCTCACGTTTGCCGCTCACCTGCCTGCCTCTGTCTGCGGACTGTTCTATCCTTTGCCGTTTCTCCTCTGCACTGTCTTTCTCACGTTTATTTGCTCGCATGATTGGAGGTTGGTAATTGTAAAAGGAGCATGACAGATGAGAATCTCAGAAAGATGCATGGGCAGTGATGCCTTTGGTGAGGTTGCTGATGCTGATGTTAAGCAGAAGTTAGAATTTCTGCGGCACCATGGGCTTCCTGATGGCAGGATACATTGGTTCTTGTGGGAGCCAGAGGCATTGTCATGTTTCCTGTCTTGCTGCATTCTTACCTGCTCTGGAGCTTCTCATGCAGCTTCAGCTAAGACTTCCGTGGTCCCCACCTAGGAGTCCACAGTATGGGACTAGCTCTGCCAGACCCAGCCCTCTTCCAGGGACTGCTGGACTTTTCAGAAGACAAGGTGATGTCATCTTAAATCACGTATTCCTGATTTTAATTTTTATTTCCCCTCCAAGAGAAATTGATTAAAAAGGTTTTGTTTTTAGTAGGAATTTTTTCTTAGTCTTTTTAAAAACTACTCTTTTCGGGCGCCTGGGTGGCTCAGTTGGTTGAGCGACTGCCTTCGGCTCAGGTCATGATCCTGGAGTCCCTGGATCGAGTCCCGCATCAGGCTCCCTGCTCGGCGGGGAGCCTGCTTCTCCCTCTGACCCTCCCCCCCCTCATGTGCTCGCTCTCATTCTCTCTGTCTCAAATAAATAAATAAAATCTTTAAAAACAAAAAACAAAAAAACCTACTCTTTTCATTGCTTTTAAATGTGAGTTCTGCTCACATAAACACAGATTCCGTTTCTTTTTGTAACACATCTAAGAGACTCAAGCTTCACATCAGCATGTGCTGACCCCTGTATGTATGCGGCGTCGGCATGCCCCGAACCCCACTGTTGAGGGCTGCCTGTGGGCTCACTGTGGAAGTTTCTAAGGAAGTGCCAGGGATATTGAGTCCAAGTTTCTGCTTCTGCTGTGACCCAATGAAACATTTCCTCCTGAGATACTGACGCTCTGCATGTCTCTTAGGCTGGAGAATTGGGAAGGGAGAAGGTTACGCTGATCTGGAATATGCCATGATGGTGTCAATGGGAGCAGTCAGCCAGGGGACGCCTGTGGTCACCATCGTCCATGACTGCCAGGTGCTGCCCATGAACGGGCCAAGCAGAGGCTACTGCCACACCCCCGAGCGAGTGGGTGGGGGGGGAAGGAGACAAACTGGTCTCTGCCTTCATTCCACGTCTGCTGTGAGTGGTGATCAGCCAGAGCTGGATCTGTGTGGCAGTGAGGCCTTATCCCCATGGGTCTGGTGAGCCCTTTGCTTCTACTGCACGGTGCTTTGAGCACAAGAGCTGCATTCCCTGTCAGCCCCCTCACCCACTTCTGTTTGACCAGGTCATCGACATACCTGAAGCGCTGCTTGAGGACCACGACCTAACAGTGGACTACATTCTCACTCCGACGAGAGTCATTGCCACGGGGTGCGAGCGCCCAAAACCAACGGGAATCTTGTGGTCCAAGGTGGGTCCTGTGGCCAGCAATGGCCTATAGCTCAGAGGCGTCTCCTCATGTGTGGTATTCTTTGGCATGGCAGCTATCCCTAGGCCCAGCATGTCTGTGCATTAGAATCACCCATAAGCTTTTAAAAATTCAGCTCCTGCATCACAGTCTCCAGGCACAGGCCCAAGAATCTCCTTTGCAAACCTGTGGGATTCTGATAAGCAGCCAGGTTCAAGATCTTCTGCTGCAAGACACCAGTTCTAGATGGCAGAAGGAACAGTCCACTCAGAGGGCCAATGCCTTGACACCCTGTTTGCCAGCGCGTTTCATCTCTGAGAGCTGTGTCCCACCATCCTGGCCACGACAACGTACTGTCTCATCAGCTTTTCTGTTCTAAGTCCAACTTGTCTTGCTGTGACCTGGGTCTCCAAGCAGTACCCACAGCCTTCATTAGCTGATGCCTTTGTGACCCCTATCTGCAAAACAGTCAGCAGTACACGTTACATTAGTCTGCAGAAGGAGTTCGATCCCAGAGGCCAGCCTATAGGTTATGATCCCACCCGCTGGCAAGCAGCCAGAGTTAACTGAGGAAACAGGGAGAGTTGTGCTTCGTTTGGATTGAAGCTGTTGTTCCATGTCTTCTGTTCCTTAAACCTGAATCATCAGAGTTGGATAGCAGCCTTCCCTTGGGCATGGAAAACCAGTAACATCCAACTCCAAGGTTGACACCAAGATGGAACACTGCGGCACAGTGGGCCTTTCCCACAAACACCACAGCAAGGCGGTTTGGACCCCCTGGGGCCTGTGCTTCTCCTAGGTTAGCCCCGATAAAAACGGAGAGGAGGAGCACGCGTGACCCAGAAGCGAGCGGATGGGTCTCTCCGGGTGCAGGCCCAGTGCCATGGGGAAGGCATTGGCATCCTTTTTGAATATTCAGATATCCCTTGGTGTCTTTCGTAAGCACTTGGGTTTACCTTGGAAGTCGGGTCCACAGCTTCTCCTTAAGTGAATGCTGCTACGTGGGTCACAGGAGCGAGGTGGCATTTGCTCACAGCTGAGGGGATGGGCCTGGGGAGGCTGCACAAGGGGCTAGTCACGGTGAGGCTGCAGGTCCCCCGGAGGTCAGCACTTCATAGACGAGGGCCGACTGCAGCCCACCTTAGGAAGATTCCGGGTGGTCTCTCCAGGAAGAGAGAGAGGTGTTTTGCTTTGGGGACTAGCCAGTTACCTCCCGCTGATTTTAACAAAAATACAAGAATAGCAACAGATGATGTTATTGGTCATGTTAGGTGAAGAGACTCCCTCTATGTGAAAGGAAACCACACCAACCAGAGGTGCCAGCGACACGGCTGGCCACACTGTGTGCAGCCCGTCAGGGCCAGCACTGTTCGTTGACATCCCAACCGTCTTGCCCTCTTCCTGGAACATCTCATCGCTAGTGAGGCCTGGGCCAGAATCACAAACTCTGAAAGTGCCATTTCTTATCTTGGGGTCCTGTGTTTTTTGTTCTTCCACACCTGGGCCTCCCTTCGCATGAATCATTTGAAAGCAGCGACTTTCTCCAGCCCCTGGGGCTTTTGTTCTGGCCTCGCTACTTATGCAACCAGAGTGAATTTTCATCGACATTGGGAAAACCATCCCTGAATTCCACTGAAGATTTGGGGAGGGTTGGGGGAAGTTCAATGCTAGGGTATGGTATTATTTCACATGGACTCCTTGATACACATTGGCATATCCTTCTGTGATTTTCTACCCATAGACTTATTATCGTGTAGGTATTAGGATCCCAGATTTTGCCTCTTGTGTATTTTGTTGGAATATATGGATTCACAGTTCCTTCTAAACACTGCAGACCTCTCAGATGAAGGTTATGAAATACATACAAAATGTATTAACTCGTTCTTACTGCACAAAGATTGTGCAGCATTTGACTCCCTGGCCTTTGTCCCACCTTCTCAGAGATGTGCGTGGTGTCCCCACCAGGGGACCAGGCTGCTACGGACTCAGCTGTCCACCTGTAGCTACTTCGGACAATGGGCTCCCTCAGCCCACCTGCTTTTCTCTGCCTGTGCCTTGTGGTTTTAAAGACAGGAGGCCAGATGGGGCAGTGGTTTATTTATTTTTAAAGATTTTAATTATTCATTTGACAGAGACACAGCGAGAGAGGGAACACAAGCAGCGGGAGTGGGAGAGGGAGAAGCAGGCTTCCCGCTGAGCAGGGAGCCCGATGCGGGGCTCGATCCCAGGACCCTGGGACCGTGACCTGAGCCGAAGGTAGACGCTCAACGACTGAGCTACCCAGGCGCCCCGGGGCAGTGATTTAGAATGAGCTTAGAAGCCGCAGCAGCACGTCTCAGTCGCTCTATCTGTGACCTTGGTGCACCCTCTGCAAGCCCCCCATTTGTTTATCTGTAAAGTGGGGTGCTGTCAGTGCTGACCTCACGGGCAGTACACGCGACGTGCCTGCTGAACTTGGCCGTTGTCACTGTTGTGGCTGTCACAGGTGTGAAACGCAAGTCAGTAATTGTGAGAAATGTACCTGGGCACCATCACTGCGGGCAGAATCCTTACAGTTATCTCTGAGTGGTTTACTGAGCCAAGACGGGGCCTTGCCTGTGTCTCTCCATGGCATTGTGTTATCACCGTGTGCCCTTTACTGCCTCTCAGTGAAGGAGAAAGAGACATTCCTTCCAGAAGGTGCGTCTGCTGTGTTCATGTGGGGTCCTCCTTTCCCTCAGGGCGGCGTCTCACCTGGTGTGCACCTGATGACCTGTAGAACTCTGGGGGACTTGGCCATGTCTGAGCTACAAGGTGCCATGACTGCCCCACTTCATCCACAAGCTGCCTCCCCTGAGAACCTAGAACTCCCAGAGCCCCCCGATCCAGCAGGTCTACCCTGGTGAAAGGATGTGCTTTCCCCAGGATCTCTGCCTGGCTGGTGCGTTGTGTAAGACACCTGGCCACTGAGGCATGTCCTAAACCTCTGGGCCGCGCTTCCAGCTCAGGTGGTCGTTTAGTCTCTGGGACAGTAATCCAGATGTCCCTGCCTGTGGACAGCCGTGTGTAAGGTGATCTACAGTGGCTCAGGAGCCATTTGCCTGCATCCCTTAGCTCTGGCAGGAGTACATTGATGGTGGCTAAAGTCCCCAGCAGCTAGCTTCCGGCAGCTCCCCTACAGCGCAGTCAGTTCCCAGGGCTGCAAGGTGTCGGGTGAGTCACGACAGAGCAGCGAAGCATCCTCTCAGGAGCCTGGCTGCCTGCTAGACCCACGTGAGCGCCTGGAAAGCAGCAGCAGAATGGAGCCCTCTGCTCGGGGAAGGCGAAGGCCCTGGGCTTTCCTGGACACACACAGCCCCACTGGGCTGAGCCTCCGGACGGCCAAGACCCATACCTCTTCTATTACTTTCTGCTGAGCTAGAATGAGGCAGAGGGAAGGTGAAATACTTATTTTAAGAATGTCCTGGAGACATGGTCAGGCAGCGGGGTGTGGCTGCAGCCCCAGAGAGACCCAGGGCACCCACGAGACTGCTCCTTGCTGCCAGAGCCACAGATCAAAGGTCTGCTTCCCAGCCCCCTTGCTCCCCACGGTAACTGTGGAAAAGGTACCATCACTGATTACAAAGGAGAGCAGTGTGACACCATTGACCAAAACCTGGATGCCTGCCTTTCTGAATTATTTTCTCCTTGCTAAGGAAATGGGATCCTGCCCGGGTTATTCTTTTGTATATAGACTCAAAGAAACAACTTTGTAGCATCCACAGCTGTTTGGGAAGATTGTTCCCAGATGGTCACCATGCCCTTTTGATTTACTTGCTGAGAATGACAGATGCCGTGAGAAAAAGGATTTGGGAAAAGGACTTCTGTGAGGAACAGCCGTTCTGGGACGTTGACACTTGCTTTCCGATCCCATATATTAGCGTTGTCTGGAAATGACAGCCAAATGTGATCTGACACCTACCCACAACTGGGCCAGCAAGTTAGAAAGGCTGATAACTTCTATAAAGATTCACTATATTTGACCCAGTACTTGAACTTCTAGGAATCTGTTCTAGAGAAATACTTACAAATTTAGATAGAGATTCATGTGTATCCAGTATAATGTAGTGCCTTAAAGTGTTGCAACCCTGTAATTTAAGTGCATATGGTCTTTTTAAAGAGTATTTAATGGCATGAGAAAATGTTTATGGTGTAATAGATATTAAGTGGAAAAAACAGTATAAATTTATATACGTTTGGTATATCATTTTGTATTCATTATGCTAAAACGTGCATAGAAAAGAGATGGAGGGGCGCCTGGGTGGCTCAGTCGGTTAAGCATCGCCTCTTTCTTTGGGCTCAGGTCATGACCGCAGGGTCGTGGGATCGACCCCTCCCTTTGGGCTCTATGGTGGAGCCTTCTTGGGATTCTCTGTCTCCCTGTCCCTCTACCCCCTCCCCCCCCAAAAAAGAAAAAAAAAAGGTGGAAGTGTATCCGAATATTAACAGTAGTTATCTCTGCAACCTGGGAATTCAGATTTCTTTTCATTGTTTTCCTTTTTTTTTTTTTAAATTTTATTTATTTATTTGCGAGAGAGAATGAGATAGAGAGAACATGAGGGGGGGGGAGGGTCAGAGGGAAAAGCAGACTCCCTGCTGAGCAGGGAGCCCAATGTGGGACTCGATCCCAGGACTCCAGGATCATGACCTGAGCTGAAGGCAGTCGCTTAACCAACTGAGCCACCCAGGCGCCCTCTTTTCATTGTTTTCTAAATTTCCCACAGAAACTATACTTTTATAGTCCACACCATTCAGTAGAGAAAACAGGACATTTGAGACCATTTTCCAAGGGCAGCCTTCTGCCCAGGTGTGTTTGCCTCCAGTTCCACAAGGAGCTTCCATTCTCTGCACACTCCTAAGTGGTAAAAACGAGAATCCAAGATGCGTGATGGTTAAAAGTGTGCCAGTTCCTAGAAGTCATGTGCTTGTGCATGGCGGTGACACTGGACCGTCCAAGCTGCTTGTGCAAAGCACATGCCTGTGTGTGAGGTGGGCCGCGTGGGCCGCTCGTCCCCATGTGGCAGACACTTGGGTGTGGAACTGAGCCTGGAGCTGCCAGGCATGAACTCGGCCCACACTCAGCTCTGAACTGGCCCAGCCGGAGGGGACCTCACTGCTCTTGTGGGCCTGTCTGTTACGCTGCCCCTCCCCCTGAAGAGCATAGGATAGGCAGGAGCTGTGGTTTGCAGATGGAAGCTGGCATCTTGTTGTGGCAAAGGTTTTGAGGCGATCGTGTATACCAGAAAATAAATAGTTTTTCTTAGTGACTTCCATGGCCACTCCCAAATAGCACCGTCTGCTTGATTGTTGGCATGGTCTGAAGCAGTGATGGTGTGTGGTCGTTGCCCTGCTGGTCCTTCAGCACGCACAGTAAAAGCATAATTATAAAGGACTAACGCTATGGGGGCTATTTTATTAGTAAGTGACACTTTTGATCAGCTATGTGCAAAAAGATGTCTTAAATGAGCCCTGTTATCTTTAAGAGACACTGTAATTGGAAAGCAAACGAATCCTGCAAGACATGAATGACATCTGGAAGACCGTGCATTCACTGACTCTCGGTGTATCCTTGCATGCTTACTCTATCGAATGATTTCGCCTTGGTCATTGGGAAGTGCCGTATCTAAAAGTATTTTCGATCAGTGAATGATACACATTAGTCTCATGCAAGACAACTAATAATTTCTGTAGAAGTTGTGTTTCACATTAGAAACACTGACAGTGTTCCTGTTTGTTTGCCAGCAGCTGCCCAAACATGTCCTGGCATTGTAGAATGAGAGGGATTCTAAAGACCATCCCTCCCAGTCTCTGTTTCTTGTCAATTAAAGTGAGAGCCAGGAAAAGCAATGAAGCCAGTGGGTAGTGGAGGCAAGATCAGAACTGGGGTCTCTTCCTGGGTTGGCTACAGGTGTCTTGAGATTGAGATTTCTGATCTGTATTGGGTTTAGCATGTATTTCAAGGGGATAGGATTTTTCATTTAATCTTTACAGAGAATGTATATTTATAAATGACATCTGTAAACATCAGAGAAGAGTGGTTGTAGCGCATAAAAAGAAAATCAAATTTGCTCTATGCTATTTAATGGAATGGTTAGAGAAAAGCAGAAATATTTTTTTATGTTTGATTAACGGGCAAAATCTTTCATTTCACATGGCACACTTACAGAACATAACAAATGTTCCTAATTGCTAGCCAGGAAAAACAGCATAGCCCTGCCGCGAACTGTCCTGAGTGTGAAGCCAGCCTGTCCAGTTGGTGCACAGAGGCCTCTGTGTGGCTGAGGGACCGCCATCAGCCCAAGCCACTCCGCAAAGAGCACAGAAATGGCAAGCAGCTGAGAAAGTGGCAAAAGCCACCTTGTAGACAGGGAGATTTTTCCATTTAGAACTTGAGGGTGCAGAAGCATGAGTTGACATTAAGCTTTGTCATTCCTTACCCAGAAAACATCCTGCTCTTGAGATGAGCAGTTTTACGTAAAAGTGACGCATTTGGCCATTTCCATTTCTAAAGATCCGTGTGTGTGTGTGTCAGTGTGATGGTGCTGTAGGCTGGTTCATAATCTGTGCATGGTTAAAACATTCTTGTTATTCAGCTGATTATAGTCTGTCCATGTGCCAGCTCAGGATAAAGTAGCTCCCTGTGATGTGCAGAGAAGGATGTATTTTTGCTTCACATGACATGTTTTAAGTGGATTTTAAAGTGTGGAGCCTTGCCCTGTGGACTGGGTTTCCTGAGAACACTTGCTTTGGCCTGAGGGCACCCTGTGGTTCCACCAGGCAGAAGCACATGGGAGTTTTAGTACTTGGGGCGGTCACCCAGCCAAGACAGCTCCGAGCGGGTGCTGGAGGAAGTGTGGTGTTTACCAGGGTGTTTGTCCTCACTGCTCTTGTCTACTGCTGTCACAGGGGAATGACATTCAGTTCTTCCATAAAAGAATGTAGTCACATGGTTCCTCTGATTGTAATTACAATTTTAAATCTGATCGTCCTTTCTAAATACTAGATGTAGTAACTTAAGATATCCTTAGGAGTCTAATTATGACCATTTTAGGGGCACCTGGGTGGCTTAGTCAGTTAAGCATCCCACTCTAAACTGGGCTCAGTTTAGGTTGTGATCTCAGGGTTGTGAGTTTGAGCCCCGAGTTGGGCTCCATGCTGGGCATGGAGCCTACTTAAAAAAAATAATAATCTAATTATGACCAGTTTAAATCTGTTTTGAAATACTCTGGAAGGACACAAGAATCTGAACTCTTTAAGAAGGTGGACTGGGGGTGTGGGAAGGAGTTGGTTGGCTGGACTTAGATCATCTTCAGGATTTTTTGGTACCAGAGCCTCTTAGGGTATTGGCCCATGAGCTTAGTCATCTTTGGATGAATCAGTTCAGAAGAATTGCAGAGGGTCACATGGAAGAAAACTTCCTTTTGATTAGGAAAGAGTAGCTACATCGCCTACATATCTCCAGGGCACAGACATGGTTTTTGTTTGTTTCTCTGCGTCTCAATAATGGGAAACATTAGAAGGAGCAGGTCTTTCTTTAAGAAGTCTATGGCAGCCAAGCATCTGTGTGCTACTCTGAAGACCCCAGTAGACGAGTGCCACCTGCAGAGGCTTCTGATGTGGCCGTGCCGGGGAGCAAGGGCACTGTCCATTTGGAGAGGGCTCTGACCCAGTGGAAAGGCTGTGCCAAGGTGGAGAGTATTGGTCCACTTAGTGCTAGGAGAGAGAACCAGGTACTAAGTTAATGAGGGGGGCGCCTGGGTGGCTCAGTCGTTAAGCATCTGCCTTCGGCTCAGGTCATGGTCCCAGGGTCCTGGGATCGAGCCCCGCATCGGGCTCCCTGCTCGGCGGGAAGCCTGCTTCTCCCTCTCCCACACCCCTTGCTTGTGTTCCCTCTCTCGCTGTGTCTCTCTCTGTCAAATAAAAAAAAAAAAAAAAATCTTTAAATTAATGAGGATCAGGAGCCTTAAAGTTTGTGAGAAGGTACTCGAATCGACTGTTCTTAGGTGTTTGAGTTTCTTTGAATCTTCCTCTGAATCACTGATCCAACATTGTTACTAGTTGAGCTATTTATTTTTAGAGGAAAGTTTTACCTGTCTAACTCGTATGCTGATCTTTATTCTGATTTACCCATGTTTGTGGGAAGTCCCATGTTTGGACCATTGCCTGCCTTTTGGTAATTGGCCGTTTTCAGGCTTTGTGCCCTAAAGAAGGACAGATAGCATCTCTAAAGAATGAGGATCGCTAAGAAGGACTAAAACTGTGTTTCTGTATCTTTTCTGCCGTGTGATTCCTCAAGTGACAGAAGACCGGTTCTGCCCTGGGCTGCATTGTCCAGGTTCAGCCTAACCCACAGGGCCGCACTATGTGCGGCGGCCACACCAGGCTGGGACCATCAGCCTCCACACTGCAAGCTGGATGGATCGAGGCAGCCCTGTGCATGCAGGCCCCGCTTGTCAATGCCAGTTCTCAAGGACCGGAAACCACCTCACGTACTGGGGTTCTTCTACTGCCTCCTTTGTTGTGCAGGTTCCCAAAAAGCCAAACATGTCCTTTGTATAGGAATCCTGTCCATTGAGACTTAATGTTTTATATAGTGTTACCTTGCAGCTTGGTGACGTGTTGCTAGAAATTGTTTTCAAAAGTAGTGCTCTATTTCAGATTTGCCTTGTTTCTGCATTTTCAGTGACCTTGAAAGGTTTGGTCCCTGAGAAATGCACCTCCAGTGAAGATGGGGAGAAGGAGGCGGCCAGGTGGCCCTGTTAAAGATCCCATCCCACCCAAAGGCATAAGTCGGAAGACGGGGGCAGGCAGAAAGGCAGAAACCCCAGTTATTCTGGAGGTCACCAGGGGCATTGCCGCTTGTGATCGTGTAACCCTTCTTCCAGTAACCTTACTTACTGCTGTCCCTTCTGCATAGGAGGCCTTTGGTTTTCTGCTTCCTGGGCCTCTAGGAGCATAGAGAAACCATTCCCTTCCTGCCAGCTGCCGTGGCACGTCAGGCACAGTCCAGAGGCAACAACCCAGGGTGGCTGTGGGGACCCCATACTCACTTGAGCTGGGGCAGCATGGGGGCTGGGTCACAGTAACTGATTAAGACAGAGGGGTCCTGCTTCTCACAGGGCCAGGTGGGACCACTGGCACAGCTCGGCAGAGAGACTCCTTAACCGAGTAGAGGCAGAGGCCCCTGTGCGACTCTAATTTCTCTTCCCTTCTGACCAAGTTTGGACACCTGGAGAGTAGCTGGAACTGCTTTGCTTTTTCAGATCAGCCGAGAGGTGATGGGGAAAATCCCAATACTCAGAAGCCTTCGTTACCGAGAGAGGCAGGCTGGGAAAGATGTCTCCCTTCAGGATGAGCCCCGGCACCTTCTGGGAACTGGCAGCCAGCAGCCACCTCCCCTGAGCACTGTCAGAAGACCCGGGGACCCACACCAGCCCGAATGCTGTTCGGGGCAGGGGGACGATGGGCCTTCTAACACTGTTTACATTGGGAACCTTCCCCGGGACGCCCAAGTGAGTGAGCTGAAGAGAGCCCTCCGAGAACTGGGTGCAGTCCCTCAGAGGCTCACGTGGCAGGGGCCACAGCGCAGGGCCTTCCTCCACTACGAGGCCCCCACCTCAGCCCAGCAGGCTGTCTCCTGCTTGCAGGGCTTGCGCCTGGGTGCTACCACCTTGAAGGTGGCACTGGCCAGGCAGCAGAAGGCCGGCGATGAGACAGGCAGCTGTGCAGACGAGCAGTACCCTGTCACTCGGCTGTCTCAGACCTGTGAGGATGTGTGCCGCTCTGGTCCCCGTGGAACTTAAGGGGCCTGCGCTCGGGACTCGGCAGAGTGTTGCTGCATGAGCTGCTTTGGGCACCCAGTGCTTTCCAGGATGTCCCAGCCTTCTGTCACTGCCTGCGACCTCCTGATGAGTAGGAAGCTGGTCATGAGTGCACTGTCAGCACGTCCAGGCCCTGCCCTGTCTGGGTCCTTCAGCCTGCCTGCTGGGCATTGTAGCCGTGCTGGCTTCTCTGTGGTAGTTCAAAGGCTGTGGGGAACCGAGTGGGTGATGAGCAAGTGGCAGTAAACGGTGACAGCGGTTGGGAGCGCCTGTGCTCTGGAATTGGGAGGTGGGGGGTTAGTGGGGAGAGGCCCTAGCAGGAATCAGATGCCAAGCACAGCCTGCTGTCCTTGGATCCTTGGTCTGGTCCGACTGCAGAGGGAGAGCTATATTCACATCGCAGAAGCCAAGTCCCCTGGCTGCAGACTGCTTGTCACAGCGCAGTGCTAGTGTCCGCGATGGAGGGCCAATCTGATGTGTGGGTGGCACGCATCTCACTTCTGTGCCTTCCTTGCCCTTCCAGCCTCCCCCCGTCTCTGGGTGAACACCCTGCACTCCTCGCTGTCTTGTAGGAGGTACTGGTCTTGGAGAAGGCGGTCCCAGCCTACGTCACAGACAGTGACAGAGGTGCTCACACAGATTTGCCCAATGCCTGATGTTTCTTGGGTTTTTCCTCCATTTCTCTGTACCTAAAAAACAAAACTGGATTTTGGCTGAACTATGCTTTCTAAACAGAAGTGCTTTTGCAGTGGATCCTGGGCAAAAAGTCAAAGTAAGCACTTAAGTGGAGATTCTATTTTCTTTTTAATGTATATGTGTTCAAAATTTTAATTTTTTCACCACAGCGTCTTACTGAGCATGTTTTAAGCACACGGTCGTACTTCAGGAGGGTATGCCTTGCATGTACTTTGAATAAAACCTTGAGGCACTATCTCCCTTTGCAAAAGCATTTTATCCTTGGTTTTATAATGAAAATACTGTGGAGATGTCAGAAAGTCAGTCTGCCCTCAGATTGCTCATTAAGTGCAGGCTCCTTTCCCCAGGCGTCATGAATAAAACGAAGGGCAGAAATATCTGAAAAAGAGTCCAGCTCCTCTCCTTTGGGCTTCTTGGGCCCACTCTTCTCCGCCTGAACCATCTACCCCATCCACGTGGCTGGTTCCATTTTGTCACCCAGCGCTCAGCTGAGACATGAGAGGCCGAATCTGGTCATCTAACTCCTTACATTTTGGTTTTGTTTTTTTTTTTTTCGGGGCAGCGGTGCCTTGTTGTTTTTCTTGTTCTCTTTTTTTTTCATAATTTTTTCCTGTATTTGATATATTCTTGTTTAGTCATTGTTGACTTTTTTATCATTGATCTTTTATTATTAGAGTAGTACTCCAGGAGATCAGGAAATGAGTTTGTGGTTGTCTTGTTCACCCTGCCCTGCGCCCCAGCTGCGAGGGCACCTGGCAGATACACAGCAGCCCAGGAAAAACGGGAGACGTGGATGGATGCATTAGAGCCAAGAGAGGGAGGAGCGCGCCTGATCACAGCACTGGGAGCGTGTCCTGTGCCCGACACCAGCCTGCCTGGGGCTGTTGAGTCATCCCTCCCAGTTGGGCCAGCTTGCTTGGCTTTGCTGTCCATTACAGCAGGAATCCTCCAGATATGTTGATAAACAGATGATCTGAATGAATTCATCATTTTTATATTTGTGGGAAATAGTTTAGTATAAGCAAAACCCAAGATCCAAGTGCCTGAAATGTAAGTATCCCAAACGTACCAGCCTGCACACCTTTTCTCCTTCTTCTCCTGTAGCGGACAGCCTGGGAGTGACAGTCTCTCCGGGCCTCACAGGACGAGTGCTCACAGTATAAGGCAGGTGCTCGGTGACCTGGCTTTTTGTTCCCAAGACTTGGGTATCAGTGATGGTGGCGATGGCCCTGGAGCCACTTCCCAGGTGATGGAGTGTCATGGGTGCTGAGATCAGTGGAAGTGGGAAGGGGAGGCAGCAGCACTGAGCCTGCTGAAGAGCATGTTTGTGAGGGGTTTCTGTTGGGCACACCATCTAGAAAAGCCCGGGAGAAGAGCCATTTCTGCCTCAGGGGAGCCCCTGGCCCTGGCATATGGGCTTATCCTGGGACAGAGGAAGGCACGCACAACCTATGTTCCCCGGCCTGAGAACCCATGATCGGGCCCCTCCCCAGTCCCCAGATGACTAGATCATTGAGCTGGGAGCAGTTTGTCCTATTTGAGATCGGAAAGTCTATGACCACACAGTGAGAAAGCAGAACCTGAGGAGAAACCATTCAGCCAGTTTCTGGAAAACAAACAATCCACATACTGGTGAGTAAACAGAAAGCAGAACAATACAGGGCCTGTGAAAGACTGTCTCAGTATAGAGGGACCTGATACGTGAGATGTGAAGGACAAGCATGTATGAAAAAGATTTCGTGGAACAAGCAAGTTCCAGGCCGCATCTGCTCTGTACTCCTGAAAATGTTCAGAAACTAGTTTCCATGTTTCTATGAAAAGGTTGAGTAAATTTTTGTCCTTTTCTGCCCGGATCGCAAATGGGATAGGTAAAGGTATTTTTTAAATGTACAAATACATGGTATAATACTGAAATTCGTACTAGAAGATGTGACGTAGAGAAGAGAGAAGGAAGTCCTCCAGCAGGAAGACTAGAGAACGAGAAGCGAGGCCCTGGCCAGCCGCTCGAGGCAGCTCGGAGCCCAGTCTGCGGTAAGCTGCGTGTGCCCTCTTGAGGAGGGGCGCCTCTGCAGACAGGAGCACGTGCAGAGTCCCCAGTCATCTGAGGACAGGCGGCATCTCGAAACAGTATCCAACTCTTGTAGAAATACCAGTACGGAAATCAGAAGGTGACTCAAAGGCCATCTTACCTGTTAAAAAGAGAATAAACTGGTAAGGAAAACACTGTTTTTAGAAATGAAACACATCATAAACTTAGTCCAGCTGAAGACAAAACAGATGCACATACAGTGAGCTGGAAGATGAAGGCACATGATTCTTCCTGACATCATTGCAAAGGGAACAGAGAAGTATGAAACCGTAGAGGAGATAATCAAATTAAAACTTTGTTTAGCTAAAGAAATATTTGACTTTGTGTTGAAAAAGTCTTCAAAGTCCAAACCAACGGAAGCATATAAATCCGTGGCATTCCCCAACAGTGTCAGTGACTTAATGAAAACTTTTTAATGCAGTAGCAACAAGAACTATTAAGTATTTGGGAATACACCTAATGAGCTGTCCGGGACGCGAATGGATAAAATTATAAAACTTTACTGAAAAAGATGGAAAGATCTGAATAAAAGGGCATGCTGTATTCTAGCTGGAGGAGTTCAGTATTCTGGTAGTTCTCCCTGTAGTTAGACATTGTACCCCTGACAGGTACTTTCATGGAGCTCGTGTGGGTGGGCAGTGATGAATGGTCAGGAGCGAGGGAAGGGGCTGTGTCCTTGGATGCCAGAACCTAAAGCAGCCTGGTATCCATGAGTCCTTGCAGCAGTGAGGCAGAACGGAAAGTTCTGAAGCATGTGGGCATCTGGAACAAAAGAGGAATTGCGGAGGAAGGAAGGATTCGTGGAAGATGGAATGAGACCTACCGGCTGCTCTTTCAAAAGGTGCCTACAGCAGCTCAGATTTCTAAATCCTATTGCATATAAAAGTAAATTTCAGGCTAGTCGGATATGTAAACATGAAATACGAAAGAATTTGGGGATAATACCAGAGAATGTATTATCCCATCTATAGTGTCAGGATAGGGAAGAGCATCATAAAAAAACAAAACAAAAAAACCAACTCTGAATTTAAGGAGGAATTTATTCCTTTGCTCCCCCTTGGAATATCAGATTTGGGTTGGGACGGAATCCCGAGGAACCTCCACAGTGAGCTCTCTGAAGAATACTCCAATTAGCAAGAGTAACCAGTGCGTTTTATGCAGTTATGTAGTTAGTATTTTTTTTTTAATGCTGCCAAATGCAACAAGTAGCCTCTTAAACATTAGCTTCTATGAAAATCTGGCCCACCAGCCCAGCTTCCCCCGGGACCATGGGTCGGCCCTCCCGCTTGAGCCTCAGTAGTTCTCTTCCAGTGGCCCTGTGCGTCACCCCAGACACCACATAAGGGGAAGGGAATTCGTGCCAGCACAGGGCTGCAGGTAAGAATGCTGGGAACACATGTGCCCGAGGAGCCAGTGCAGCTGAAGCCACAAAAGACTGGCGTTGGCGACAGGATGCTGGAGAGGGTGAGGCTGGCGTGGGCGACAGGATGCTGGAGAGGGTGAGACGGCAGGGGAGAAGAGCAGAGCGAAGCAGCAACCAGGTCTCAGGGTTGTAAACCTGAGGCCTGCGTGCCACCCCTTCTGCTCCTGCCCCACAGTGGACCTCGGCCATCAGGAGGCCTTCCCGCTGCACTTGAGGAACCAAGGTCAGATGGTCTTACTGTGCATGAGATGATGGAACTTTCTGCCTTTTTGCTGAAGGGGCAAGTAATGAGGATTCCTTCCCTTCGCCCCCTCTCATCTTCCTGGGGAGCATTGCCCCATATTCTCTGCCCTACCCCAGAGCCCCCAGGAAGCACCTGGCTTGCAGAGGTCTGTGTTTCCAAAATGGCTGTTCTGGGTCTACATCCCCTGTCCCGCCGCCTGCAGAAATAAATGGGGGTTGCTAAACTTCCCCTTTATCCAGGTTGAATCCAGCCAGTGTTCCAAATAGGACAGATACTCCTGACACTTAAGGACCATGGACTCGAGTCATTTTCAAAAACAAATTTTGAAGTGGGGCGGGGGGTGTCCCAGGGAAGCCTTCAAAATAAATCTTACGCAGAACCTAATGCATAAAAGCAGGAGGAAGAGGCTGTTGTGTAGGTGAACTCATAATCCCTTCCCAGCGTTGTTCTTTACTGCGTGCAGCCCTCCTGACCACCCCTCCCCAGCTGCTGGGGGGTGGGGGGGAGTAGCGTCCTCAGCTACACTGGCTTGTGTTGTCCGCGGACCCTTGCCTCCTGATAACAGCTCAGATTGACTGAGTTGTTTTATTTTTATTTTTAAAAAGTAATCCCTGCACCCAAATTGGGGTGTGAATTCACAACCCTGAGATCGAGAGTCCAGTGCCCCCTATTGAGCTGTTTTAAATGCTGTGGAAGTTGTAAAATGGGGCCTCAAAGTTTTTTGGACATACCTTCTGTGGAGAGCAGGGGTCTGTGCCCACCCCCTTGACTCTGGGCTCTGGGACAGCCTGGTTAAGGTTAAGTGGCACTGGTGGCTTGTAGGAAGAAGCTAGGACACTGGCCACTGCGGCCTCTTCTTAGGACACTGGTTTGAGGAGCCCAGCCACCACAGTGTGAGGAAGCCCATGCTGCCCAGGGCCAGGCCCAGGCGGAGAGGGACTGACGTCACCGCCTTACCAGCTTGTGGGTGTACCGCCTTGGACGTGGGTCCTCCAGCCCCACTCAGGCCGTCTCAGAGGAGGCCCCCTGGGGCAGAGAGGGGCTCTTTCCACAGAGCCCTGCCCAGGCTGTAGTCAGGAGTGAAATGGATGATTTTTGCTGCTGTAAATTTGGAGGGTGGTTTTTCATTAATCAGATGCATAATTGTGTTTATATTGTGATATATAAACTATATGTGTTTATATATATTAATGAAGATAAAATCTAGAATCACAAATTATATACATAGATAAGCAAATGTGTAATTTCACCTAATCCTCAGTCCCTTTTGGGGGACATCTGTATTCACAGAAGTGATACAAGGTACAGAGAGAGGAATCCACTGCCCTTAGCCCCCAGCTGGCCAGTACTGAGGCTGAGTCAGATTGTCGCGGATCACAGACTAGGCCAGAGCCGTCTGTGTGCCTTCTGTGCCTGCGGATTGTCTTCACCTTGTCCCCTGAAGTGGAGAGAGGCAGACAACACCAGAGGCGTTTTCTAGAAGAGGAGTGGGGGAGGTGTGCTTTTCCCAAGGCCCACGGCACACCAGAGCACAGTGGCACTTGGGCTCAGGCCTGCTCGCTCAGAAGCCTGCAGGGGTCCTTGGCCGCGGGCCCCTGGGTGCTGCCCGCTCCGTGCCGTGTCTTCCTGCTGCCCTCGCTTCTGATGTGTGCGTCACTAAGCAGCTGCCCGTGGTGGGATGGGTGCTGAGCCAGCGTGGCCTCTCTTGCTGGATGTAGCCCGTGTCCCACGGCATTTGGAGGTGAGGAACCAGAGGCAGCGCGGCGTGGTGGCTTACTCCCGGTGTGCGGCGCAGCCCTCTGGACACTCGCCCCCATCCCCAGTGGGCCCCGACCGCTTTGCCAGGCCTTGTCATCGTCCCGGTTTCCCACCAGAGACTGCCTGGGCGATCTTTCAAACAGGCTCACACTCCTGTTCCTCTGACAGAGCAGGATTCCTTCCTGTGAATGGAACCCTTTATTTTCAACGTCCATAAATCACGAAGATGAAAATGGGAGCTGACATGTGACCATGTAAAGTGGACGTTTTGCACTTTGGATGGTTTGGAAGCAATAAACTCGGGCCCTGAAGTGCTGAGTTATGAGCAAACTAAACATCCCTCCCTACCTCCGAGGGCGGTTTAACTCATTCACCCCTCAGAAGAATGTACTATTACACTCCTGTTTCCCAGGTGAGGAAGATGGGACAGGGGAGAAGCCTGTCCACTGGAGAAATGCTGGTGGACCATCTCTTGGCAACTGGCAAGGCCTCAGGGGTAACTGGAAGCCACAGTGGCTTGTGGGGGACACCAAAGAGATGATTTAATGGTTGAGGAATGTGGTGGTGAAGCTGTGCTCACCAGGATTTGCAGTGAATCCAGCTCTGGCATGTCCTCGCTGTGTGTTCTCAGGTAAAATGCTTTCCCTCTCTGTGCCTTGGTTTCTTCACCGGTAAGCCCTCTGTAGGCTTCAAGTACACTTACGCTGCACAAGAGAGTGCTTTGAGAGATGTACTCCTACTTCACAGATGGGGAAGCTGAGGCACAGGGAGGAGAAGCACCTGCTTGTGCTCACAAAGTCAGGAAATTAACTTAGGCCCTCTGACTCCTGCTCTGTCAACTAGAACCTTTGTTATCTGCTTCTCAGGAGCCCTGGGGTCTGTATGTACAGGGACATCTTTTGGGACCACCACAGCTGTCTCGAGACAGGGTTTGAAGTGATGTTTGCTTCCCTCTTTTCACTTTTCCAAGGTTCATTTTAAATAAGCAGTATCGCTTGTGTAATTAGGGAAAGACAAAATTGATTTAGTCGTTACCCTGCCCCCCAAAGTCAGGTGCCCCTTAACAAAGATCAGAGGGCCTGGATCATCAAAATTAGGTTCATCCGTGCACATCTGTCCACATTCTGGTGAAACCTGTTTTCCTTGGGTTTACTGGGAAGTCGGCTGTTGTCCCAACAGAAACTGCGCGGTGGACAGCAGGTGGCGCTGCCTCCTCATGGAGAAGCCACAGCCGTGCGCTTTCTGGGGTGGGTCAGATGCGTGGGCTGCCTCTCCTCTCTCCACTCACGTATCCTGAGTGCCTTCCAGCCAGATGTGGGCCAGAGGGAGTCCCCTCTCCCCAGGGAAGGCATCTTGGTGAAGACCCCTGGAGAGTTAACTAGCACCCACTGCCCATGCCTGCTGACCATGCCCAGGCCTCGGACCATTTGCACAGACAGCGCAGTGCTCCCTGTGTCACACGAGCTGTGGCCACGCCACGGTGTTGCAGAACCCAGAAACACGTGTGCCGATCTGTGGCTGGCTCTGGGGGCATTTCCAAACACAGAAACAGTTTACCCTTTTTCAGGGGACATCTGAGGACCTGGCACGCTTCCCTTGGGCCATAAGCCCTAGACTAGTGGGACGCGTGGCCCTTGCTCCCTCCATGGTGTGGGAGTTTTAATAAGATGCTTGGAGAGGCTTGTCACCATTGCTTCTCCCCAGACCACTCTTTCGAAGCCACAGGGTATGGCATGTACCTTTTCTGCATCTCCCGCCCCCCAGAAAGCCTACCCTGTAAGAGGTGGAGGGAGCCTCTCGCTGATCATGCTCACGCTGGGGGCTTTCTGCCTCTGCTCGGGGCCCGGAGTTGCCCTGGCCTTGGTGATGTCTCTTCAGTGTGTCAACACAACCCCAGGGGTCCTGGTGCTGGAAACAGTACCCTGGTCTGTCAACCTATGATCACCGGGGTGTATGTGCCCCTGAATCCAGCCCCTTGCAGTGGCAGACACGTGGAGGTGCTCAGTGTCCATGGCCGTTCTTCTCTGTCACACTCGGAGACGTCCCCTGCCCATCCCCAGAGCACATGCGTCAACACTGAGAAGGGCCTGCGATTTGTCTCGGCCCTAAAATCCATCTGTGTACCCTCGTGAGTGGATATGGCTTGTCTGCTGGACATGCCCAGCAAAGGTCTCTCTTCCTGAAACAGCCCGGAGTTCTGACGTGTTGATGCCCAGAAGATTCCAGAAGCAGAACAGGGAAGCACGGCCCCATGTGCTACCGTAGTTGGCCTCTGCTGCCTTGAGTTTCGACTTTCATTTGAGCTTCCCTCCTCTGGACTAAGGGGGCCAAAGGAAGTGAAGGGGGCTTTCATGGGAGGCCAGGGTGGAAGCCCATGAAATCGAAGTCCGTTGTGCCAGGGGAGGTGGATGTCAGGGGTGTGAGCTCAGGCTGCCGGGCCAGTCTCCCCACCCCATCTGCATGACCACACCGCCAGTTCCTAGGCAGAGGTACTCAGAGGCAGACCCCAGCAGAAGTGGTCTCGTGGGCCACACTTCAGTTGCCCCTTTTCACTAGGCCCTGTGGCTGGAGGAAAGTGGGTGACCAGGAGCCGTGGAGCACAGTGCTTTAGGGACATGGGCTCTGGGTCTGAGTCCAAATTCCAGCTCTTATTAGCAGTGTCTGGAGCAAGCCCCCTGACCTGTCCATGCTCGGTTTCTGCCTCTGGAAGGCAGGAGTAGTCCTAGGACCTCCCTAAGGGAATCCCAAGAAGGGCCGAGGGGTGTGTGGGAAGAGGGCTTGCCATGGCCAGCACGCAGCATGCCTTGTGAACATGAACGTCTGCGGCGTGTCTGCTTGCCTGGACTCGGGGCCGTTGCGGCAGCCGGGCGGGAGGGGGCAGCAGAGGGCTGAGCCTCCTTCACCAGGGCTTTTCCCAGGAGCCCAGAGAACACTGCGGGGAGAGACTTCAAACTCAAGCAGTCATCAGGACCCCTGGAAATTTGTGAAGACTGGAGTCCTGGGTCCCACCTCCAGAGAGTTGAATCAAGTAGCTCTCAGGGCCACCCTCCCCCAATCTGCAGTTTCAACAGACACCCCACGTGTTTCAGATGAGGGCAGTTCGACACTGAGAATCACCATCAGAAATGAAGTCGTTGGGCTCAGGGGTCTTCTGGCCTGGAGGTTAGGAGGTCCTCCCTGGGAAGGGAGCAGAGTCTGTTCAGGTGCAGCATGCCGGAAGATGGGGAGCTCAGTGGCTCCCAAACTGAGTGCTCATTGGAAACCCCTGAGTCTAGGACCTTATAAAGTACAGAATCTTGCATCTTGTATGGCACCCACCCTCCCCCCACACACACACCCTCGGACAGACTGGCAGATCTCTAGGGAAGCAGGGTGAGACATGCGTGGGTCTTGTGGCCACTCCTGTCTGGGTACCACAGAGCTCCTAAGGACATTAGCCACTGCCCTTCATAGGTGGTGAGGACGGTATTGTTAGAGATAAGGAAACTGAGGCTCAGAGGTGATAGGGCTTGCCCAGGTTCAGTGGTGACAGAGCAGGGACTGTAACTTCATCTCTCCACTTCCTCTGGAATAGCTGCCGGCTAGTGGGGGCTTGGAAGGCAGGGAGCCAGGCCTTTATGCACTCCTACTCCCCTCCTTGTCCCCAGCTCTCCAGCCCCAAAGAGAGAAGAAAACTGGGACAGATGGGCTTTGATGGGCCGGGCACCTTCCCATCAGAAACACATATCCTGAGTGCCTTCCAGCCAGATGTGGACCAGAGGTGGGCGCGAGGGAGGGAGGGAGCTCCATGGGGTGAGGGCTGGCTGGGCCTTCAGTTCCTTCCCGCCTGGGACTGGGCAGCCAGGAGAATGCCAAGGCACTTCTGCGGCTGGGTCTGCGATGGGTCAGAGGCTAGGGTGCACCCAGGACGTCAGCCCCCTCCCCCGAGTAGAACCCTGGAGTCCCTGGAATGTGTAATCCACAAACAGGAATTCTATGGCATAACCCTTGCCACTTCCCGCTTCCAGGAGTTTTATTACTGGAGGGATTCATACACGTAGGGCAGCTTGACTGCATTGTTCCAAGACAGCCCCCCACGGAGGTATGCTCAGAGGTTTTTGAATTAATTCTACCTAGGATGCCCCTATGCTAGAATGATACCCGTTTATGCACACAGCGCACATGGTTTTGCACCAAACTCAGAAATGCCTTTACATTTCAAAGACTGCAACTTGTATATGCACGGCACGCTTTTGTGGGGGTGCGCCGGCGGTCGGAGCGCGCTGGTGGTTGGAGCTTGTCCCTGGCCCCTGTGCACATCAGGGATGAAACGGGCCCCGGGGAAGATACAGCCCAAGCGAGCGGGTTTCCGAGAGGCGCCAGGAGCAGCTGCAGCAGCGTCCTGCGATCTCAAACGTGGGTCCTGATTCAGGCCCTTTCCGAGCCAAGCTTTCCTCGCGGGGAAGGCTTCTCTCTCATCCCCAGGGCCTGGGTCAGACCGGGAGACAGAGGCCAGGCCCAGCCTGGAGCTCCCCGGCCAGTTTTCCTGCACAGGCCCCTCTGCGTGCCTCCCACGCAGCCTGGCCTGGATGTGGGAGCAGTGGGAGAGCCCGCTGAGACGCAGGGTGCCGCCGGGGAGATGAGCGGGAAGCCGGGGCTCACCTCCGCCCCAGACTCTGGTCCAGCGGCACCAAAGCCAAGCACAGTCAGAACGCACTAGACCTCTGGCGTAAGGGGCCGGGCGGGGGGGGGGGGGGACAAAAGAATGGGCGCAGAGGCTGGAGACGTTGCTGGAGACTGGGGAGCTTGCCGGTTGGGCTGGCATTGGGTTTCTCCTAATCAACCCCGCTTCCCGGAGCCTAGGTCCTAATTGGGGCTCAGTCTCCGTGGCGCAGGAGGGAGGACGCGGCCCACTCTTGCCTGTGGTCCTTGCCTGGATGCAAGCGCAGCGCTGAGTTTCTGCACTGGAGACCCCAGGGGATTTTCTCTGGCCTTGTTTTCCTGGGCACCAATGGGATGCTGTGGTGGCCTCCACCCCAGGAGGACAGTGCCTTCTCTGCTCGCCGCAAACGTGCTCCCAGAGTGCAGGGCCAGGCGCGTGCGGGCGACAGCGGGCTGCGCTGGGAGACCACGGCCCCGCCGCTTCGGCCCACCAGAAACCCCAGGGATGGAGTCACCGGCCTTTTCCTGTACCCTTTATCTCGGTTTTATAGACAGCGGTTAGTTTGAGACATTAATTGCTCGGGCGAGTTTGATAATTTTGATGTAACAGAGCACTGGAGAAATTACCCTCAAGTCCAAAATGTCAAATTTGAGAAGAACCAGGTTCAGAGGCTCGCGACCCCACGACGCAGAGAAACTGCGGTGGGTCCTGAATGGCCGCACAGACAATGTGATCTTACTGTTTGTTTTCTTAGGTAGGCGGGAATTGGAATAGAAAGAGGGTGGTCGGCTGGAGACACAGGTTTTAAACAGTGTTTTACCCCCACAATGACTTTGGGGAAGATGTTACTGAATGGAAATGTTTTTGTCACCTTGCTCTCCCACCAATGGTCCTTTTCTTGCTTAAATTTTACTCACTTCTCAGTTGGGGAAAACCAAGTGTAGAGCACCAAAAACAAACAAAAAACCCTCAAAAAACAAAAACAAAAGACAAAAACTGTACAAAAAAATTAAAGTTGTTTCATAATTTATAACAGCTAGGGTATGGTAACAGTAAAGCCTGAAACTCCAAGTAAAACTCTCATTGGTGGCAAAAAAAAAAAGTTAAAAGTTAAAAAAAAAAAATCACATATATACTTATATCTATATGGTTTTCCCTGGGGAAAGGAGGAGCACAGTTTTTCTTTCAACGTCTGATTATATCTTTAAAACAAGAAATGACACTTAGGGGGGCAGAGGGCTCTTCTTAAAAAACAGAAGCCAAGAAAAATAGTTACTCATGTCCAGATTTCACTTCAGTGGGAAGTGAAGGATGGAAAGAGGAGGATTAGCAAAAAAAAAAAAGAAGAAGAAGGGGGAAGAGAAAAGAAAAAGAAAAAAGTATTCAGAATCACCCATATTTTACAACAAACAAGTCTAGAGATCCCAAGCTGGCTTCCGTGTATATTTTGGGGTTTGGAAGATATTCTGCAATCCCAATCCCAATAAAATACTCATGTGATTTTATTTCTAGTTGATACAATGTTAAAGGCAATGTACAAATGTTATACATTTTTATTTTTGTTCTTTTTTTTAGGAAAAAATACACAAAAGGCAAAACATCCTCAAATTGTCATTTTATACAGTGCAGAAGGAAATTTAAAATACGTGTCACAAATGCTGCACCCCAGCAGCCAAATACTAAAAAAAGGGGGTAGTCCTTCATTTTATATATATATTTATATAAACATATGGAAATTTGTTTTTACACAGATCGGACTTTGTTTCAAATTTACAATGGATCTCTAAAAAAAAAAAATTCTACGCGGCAAATATTGCCAACAAAGTTACACCATTAATACTGATAAACGGAGGAGCCTATGCGGTGTTTCGATTATTAGAGAAAGAAAGTAGAATAAATAACAGGATGAGCCTTGCTATAGTTTAAAAAAGTGCCTTAACCTTTCTGCGTCGCCGCAATCCTGAATTCGTGCGCTCACCGGCCTTCCCTGTCCCCGTGCTGCGCCGTGACCCCCTTGCTCTCACACCAGCACGTTTTTTACAGTAGAGATCGGGAGACAGTCGGGTCTTGTGAGAAAAACACCCGCCAAAAAAGTCAAAATGCAACTGGAAACAAAACCAAAAGGACTGTAGAGAAGGCAGAGGAGGGCTGAGGGGAGGGCAGAGGCCCGGGGAGCCCCTGCTTCTGGGCTCCTTCTGGTTTCCTTTTGCAAGACGAACAGTGGCTTCAGAAACGCAAGTCCGCACAAAGATCCACCTGTGGTTGCTGGAGGGCTTCTGAGATAGGGAGGGAGACGCGATTTCTGGCCCCCCCTTCCCTGCAAAACACAGCTCTAAGAGGAGACTTGCGCATTCCAAGACATTCTTCCCCCCCCCAAAAAAATTAAAAATAAAAAGATAAATACTCAACCAAAAAATAAAAGTATTTGATAATGATGGTCTCACATGTTTGCCTTTCTTCTGAAAACCTTCCCCCACTCTTGCCATCGGAGGGAAGGTGGGGAGAGGCCTCAGCAGAATTCTTGTTTAGATGTTGAGGTTTCCGCCAATACAGCACCTTCTCAGCGGGCTTCGACTGGATCAAAAATAGATACTTTATTTACCAACAGCTGCAGTCAGACCAGGCCCCACAGCCACCATTTGTTAATTTTTTGAAGGAGTGGGGGAGGAGGTTCTGACCACCATGCTGGGTCTTTGCCTTGGGGATTCCTTTCCAAATAATCCGGGTGGGTAGGGGTCAGACCCTCGTCTTCTGCCTACGGTTATACCTCAAGAATAAAGCAGTTTCTTGCGATGGGTTCCGGGTCCCTGCGCCAGGCCGCCCGTGCCTGGAGGGTCCCACCAGCGGCGGCCTCACATCACGCAGGGCTTGATATCTTGGTAGGTGACCTGCTGGTGGTAGTAGGAGCCACTGCCGGCCGAGTGCATGGATGAGGATGCCATGGTGTTGAAGGAGAAGACGAACTCCTTGCGGTCACACATGCCGGGGGACTGGGAGTGATACCTCGGGATGCCTGCAAGGGAGGCAACAGAAGGGCAGGGAGCAGAGTTAGGGTCGGGGCCCCGGGCTCCAGGCGGAGAAGCCCCGCCACCCGGCTCCAGCGCACGGCCCTGCTGCCTCCCTACGCCCCACCGAGGTGCCAGACTCCCAGAGTTCCGGCCTCGGGCGGGTCCAGGCGGCCCTGGGTTTCAGGCCCTGGGCTCTGTGCTCCAGCAGAAGATCCCAGGACCCCAGCAATGACCCCTGCTCCCTGGGTGCCCGCTGTGTGGGCCTCTCTCGCCTCGGACACCAGAGCTCTGGGCGGGGGCTTCCTGAGGCTTAAGGGGAAGGGGTGAGGGGGCCGCCATGGACCAGCAGACCTCAAGGGGAGTCTGGCCTCCACCTCCATGGCCAGCCCAAGGCCTGTGCCTGGTGCTGGGGCACCCACTTCCCAACCCCAAAGCCTGCAGAGGCCCTGGTGTGGCTGGAGGCTTCTCCAGGGCAAGGGCCCCTTGGAGAACAGCCCCCTCCCCCAAGGGGTGGAGAGGCAGCAGAGCCAGGGAGTGTGAAGCAGCCCAAGCAGGGAGATCCCCGTGGAGAGCCGGGCCTCCAAACTCCAGGCCAGCTCCTGCCTCCCTCGGGTGGCTGACAGCTGAGCCCTGACAGGCCCTGCTTAGCTCCTCCGTGCCCTTTCCAGAACCAGGCCCAGAGAGGCTGGTGGGTGCGGAGAGGAGAGTGCCGGAGGGGGGACTCTTCTGCATCTCCTTCTCAGAGGGGTAGGGAGGAGTGTACCTGGGGAACTGAAAGCCTGGATCCTCAGAAACAAAGAGTCTGTGGGGCCTGCACCTCTAACTCTTGCTTTGGGCCTGGCCACAGCCCCTCTCTGCCTCTGTCATCACAAAATGTCCCCCAACTCGACCTTCCCACAGCCAGGCCTGGTTCCCTGGGAGGTGTGGGTGCTGGGCCTCTGAGCACCCAGCCCAGGCAGCTTTGGGCCTAACTCTCCCTTTCTGCCCCGGCAGCTTTCCGGTGCCGATTACAGGGGAGGCCCAGCCAGCTGGCCAAGACTGGGCTTGGGCTCCATCCTGGGAACTTGCTGTGAGGTGTGAGGGAGCTGAGGACTCAAAGAAATGTAGAATATTGGGTTCTTTTTGGTGAGGAAGGGGCCTACTTGGCCAGGCTAGGGAGCTGGGAGTTGGAACCGAAAAGGAGAAACAATTATCTTGGCCTAAATTCCACCCCTTCACCTTTCAAAGGGCGGCACCCTTCTCACCCTTCAAAGGGCGGCATACAAGGCTGAGAGATACTCTGGAGAGCTGATGCCTCCCCAAGCAGTGGGGTTGGCACCCCACGGAAGTGGCATCGAGCTCTCGCCCAGGGCGGTCAGCGGTTTGGGGGCTGGGTTCAGCGCACTGACAGAGACCGGAGTCCCCCAGGACTAGGACAGCCCTGGTCTCCCCACTCACCTTGCAACTCAGCTGGGGCGTTGTGACTGTTCTGGTGTAGATACGGCTGGTCCAGGGAGTGTGTGGAGAGACTGCCAGACAGGGGGTTGGCCGCGGGGTTGCAGGGGGACAGGGGCTGCTGCTTGATGTAGGAGGCGCCGCTGTTGAGGGCTGCCGAGGCCGAGGGCGGCCAGGCGGCCGTGGAGCCCGAGTAGACTGCGTGCGGCTCCATGACCCCACTGGCGGCCGCAGGCAGCAGCGGGGAGGCAGGCACCGAGCTGTCGTGGTGCGGGTACTCACCGGCCGCTGCACCGCCACAGCTGCCCATGTACGAGTGGCCGCCGTTGGTGGGCAGGTGTGGCACCGAGTGGCCGGGCAAAGCCATGCCGTCCACGTTGCCCGGCAAGTGGCCGTTCATCATGCCCAGGCCACCCTCCAGCGCCAGGCTGTTGGGCGGGCACGAGAGGCCGCCGGCGGAGCTCTGGAAGCCGTAGGTGTCCGGGAGGTGGTTGAAGCCGAGCCCGTTCATCATGCTGTACATGGGCTTGAGCGCCTGGCATTTCCTTCGGAAGCCGCGCGGCCGCCGCCGAAAGGAGCCCTCCTCGAACATGAACTCGCTTGCCGGGTCGATGGTCCAGTAGTGGCCCTTGCCAGGCCGCCCGAGGCCCTTGGGCAGCTTGATGAAGCACTCGTTGAGTGAGAGGTTGTGGCGCACGGAGTTCTTCCAGCCCTGGTAGGAGCCGCGGAAGAAGGGGAAGCGGCTCTGCAGGAACTGGTAGATCTCGCTGAGCGTCAGGCGCTTGGTGGGCGAGCTCTGGATGGCCATGACGATGAGCGCGATGTACGAGTAGGGCGGCTTCTCGGGGCGCCGGATGCCGGCGTTGGTCTTCTTGGCCTTGGACGGGCCGGACGACGCGGGGTCCATGGCCGCGCCGCCTCCCCCGCCGCCGCCGCCGCCGCCGCCGCCGCCGTGCGGTGGCTGCTGCTTCTCGGGCGCCGAAGACATCGGGTGGCTGCTGCCGCCGCCGCTGCCGCCGCTGCTCTGCGCCGCCGACGAGCCGGGAGGAGGAGGAGGAGGAGGAAGAGGAGGGGGGGCAGGAGGGCGAGGGGGAGGGGGCTGCGCGCGCGGGGCTGGCTGCACCTCTGCCGTCATCCGCGGCCACTTCTCCGGAGCGGGCCTCGGCGCGCCCTCCCCCGCCCGTCCTCCCCGAGGAGCTGCTGGATCCGCCGGCGGTTGGCGCGGAGCCCCCCTCTCCCCAGCTCCCTCCTCCCCCACCTCTCTCTCCTCCCTCTTTCCCTCTCGCCTCCCACTAGGGAAGGAGCCGAGCGGAGGCTGAGGGCAACCTCTTTGCAGCCCCGGCAGAGGCCGCGAGGAAGCCCCCCCCGCCGGTTTTTGGGGAAGGCACCACCTCCGGGGCCTGCGGCCGTGCGCCCCCGCGGGGAGCGGCACTGCGCCCCCGCCACCCGTGTCGCTCGGCTCCACGAGTCCAGCCAGGCCGGCCTCACTGCATCTTCTCTCCGCGGCGTCTCGCGGGCCGGCCTAAGACCCTCCAGGAGGGCCCTCCCCTCCCTGCCCCCCTCCGGCCCGCGTTGGTGGGCGCTTTAAAGGGCCCCCACCCTCGCCGCCCGGCGGCCGCCTGCAACACCGCCCCGCCTCCACCAACCTGGCGAGCAAGTGTTAATGCGCCCTCCGCCCGCGGTTCAGCCCCGCTCCGCGCAGGCCCCCCGCCTCCCCCGCCCGGAGGCGCGGGCACCCGGGGCCTTTCCCGACGCGCACAGCCCGGTGGCAGGTCGCAACTGCAGCGCCGGCAGCGGGCACCGGGCCGTGGCCACCGCGGGCACAGCCGGTTCGGCCACGGGCCCCCGCGGCCAGCGGGCGTACGTTCCCGTGAGGGACCGCCTACCCGCTCTCCCCGCCCCGGGAAGGACTGCGCTGCGCCCGGGACTTTTTGGACTCGCCCAGAAGCGCGCGAGCAGGCGGGTAGCCGCGGGAGCCGAGCGCGGGCGGAAAACGAAAGCTCAGGGCGGGCCGCTGCCGCTTTGTCTCGGGCTCCGCGGGCCGGGCGGGAGCCAGTGAGAACCAGCGGCCCTGTGGGGCCCCAAATCAGACAAGCCTCCCGGAACAAGCGGCCTCGCTCATTCGCTCATTCACGCACACACATGCACGCATTGGTGCACGTGCAAACCCGGTAAATTACGAAGAGGCCGAAGTGCAAACTCACGCTCCTGCGAGCCTTCCCACTCACGCGCACACCTCGCTCGGGCACGTATGCCCCAAGTAATGCGCTCACTCACTCGCACACAATAGGCCCACAGGAGCTTCCATCCTCACCTACCCTCATTCACGTGTACACTAGCCACGTTTGGATCTGAACCCACATGCTGCCCAGCCCCCCCAACACACGCACACAATGGAAATCCGCCCATTTGGCCCCGAAGCTCCGGTGTCCCCACTTTCCAAGAACAGGTTCCGATTTCTCATAGATGGTAAAGGCCCTGGCAGGAAGTTTATACGGCTCAACGTAAACACGTTCTGGGGGATTCTTTAATAATAATAATAGAGAATTCCGCGTGCGCGGGGGGAGTTGGCCTAATGCCCCTGTGGGCTCGGCCTGCCGCTGCCGCGGGGCCTGACACTACGCGCCAGGCCAGGTTCCGGAAAGCAGCCTGCGCGGGCGGGGAGCACAGGCCCCGGCGGCCCTCTCGCGCCAGGCTGTCCGCAGCAGGGGGCTCGCACGCACGCCTTCCCTCGCAGTACCGGGGTGCGGGCTAGGGCTGGGTGGGAGGACAGCGGCGCCGAGCGCGGGACCGCGCAGGAGCTGGGCGCGACACGGCAAGCAGGGACCCAGGTGAGTGCTGTTCGCGCGCTGACTGCAGGACACCGAGCCCAGCCTCTCCGGCCGGGGCCCTGGGTCGAGTGTAGGGCGGAGAGGGAATTTTTCAAGGGCGGTCGCGAGGAGCCTAGATGCCTGGCCCTGGCGGGAGCCTGGGCAACACACAGATGCCAGGAGTGCCGGGAGGTTGGGAGTGCGCCCGCCCCGCGGCGCCTTTCAAAGCCCACCGTCCTCTCGGGTTCCTCTGGCTTCCTTGTCCCCTGCTGTCCCCCCTCCTCGCTCAGACGCCTTCAGGCACGGCGGTAGACGCCTCGTCGCCTTCGGGGCGCCTGGCACGTCTGTGCTAGGAGCTGGGGGGCTCGAAGGCGTAACGTGCCCAGCGGTCGCTGCCTTCCCAGGCCGAGTGGCGCTCGCGGGAGCCGAGAGTCTCCTTCTCCGCGCTGCGCTTCCACTGGGCTCCCCCGTCTAGGGGAAGGCTGCGTGGAACGGGACCAAGTTGTGCGTGGCTGTGTCTTGGCGCAGGTGGGCGCGCACCCGCAGACCCATCCCCATTTCACACAGCCCAGCCAGCATCCGCCCACCGCTGAGACCCTGAGCACGGCGCGCAGCCTCCAGTACATCTTCTCGGTGAATACCCCTCACACAGCTTAGGAGCCTCGCTCCAAGGCACAGGCCTGCCCACCGCAGAGGACACGCTTTCGGTGAAGTGCACACACGCCTGCACTGTGCGTTCGCCCACGCACAGCCCCTCCATTCGCTCGTACACATGTCCGTGCTCGCACGCATTCTTACATTCTCTCCATCACTTTTTTTTTTTTTTTTTTTTTTTGGCCAAACGGCAGCTGCAGGCTAGGAGGCCCTGGCGGTGCCGGGAGGGAAGTTCCCGAGAAGGGGTCGCTACTGCCAACTGCTGGGAGCACATCTGGTGTTTAGTAGAGAGGCCAGCGGGGGAGGCTGCCCCACTCCCCAGCCTGCTAGGGGTGCAGCCCTACCCTGCAGCTCCCAGAAACCGGGAGGATTTCTCTGACAGGGTACCTTCAAAGTGAGGGAGCTCTATAGGACGTGCAATTGTGGGAGGCTTTTTTCCAGTAGCCCCTTCCCTCTTGGGTCCTCTCCATTTGGGAGGGGGCTGTAGATGCCATCTTTGGCTAAACCCCCAGATCATTTCCTCCCTCCAGCACATGGTGGTCTTTCACTGGCTCCCCTGGGGGTTCCTCTGTGTTTTGGGGTAGGGGAGCTTCTGCCTTCCTGGGGAGGAAGTGTGGAGTTGGGGCCCCACCTGGCCTCCACTTACCCCTCGGGCTCTGACAGCAAACCAGACTTTGCAGGGAAGGGGCAGCAGTTACCTTGCCCAGGGACAGGGGGCCGAGTGGCCTGGATCCTCAGCAATGCAGCAAATGGAAGCTCTTTCCAACCCCTATCTCCACCCAGGAGGGAGGTAAAGGTGGGAGTGTGAGAAGACGGGGAAGGGAAATGAGCTCCCAGCTCTGTAATTTGGAGGGGACCCCCCCTCAATTCTAGGAAAAACCACATCCATAGCAAGGAGGGCTTTTCTGTATGCCCAGAAAGGAGGCTCTCAGCTCTTAAGTTGCCCAGAGAAGTCTCGCTTGATCTTACATTTTGAAGTGGGGAAACTGAGGCCCACCAAGAACCTGGCCTGGGTCAGCCAGCGCCGCCCAGCAAACACCTCTCCATCTTTTCTCTCTACCCCCAAAGACAGACCCTCCCCCAGAAGCTCCAATGCAGGTGGAGGGTGGAGAGAGTGAGTTTAGAGAAGCTTCTGTGGCCCCCCTGCAAGCCCCTGGCTTCCCGGGTGCACAGGCGCAGAGAGACCCTTTGGAGAGCAGGTGATAAAATAGTAATAGCTGTCACAGATACAGTGCCAGTAATAGGACTTCTCAAGCTCAACCGCTGGCTGCACCAGGTGCTGACCGCAGCCTTATCAACACCCCTTGGATGTTCTTAACCTTTCCATGGGGTGTGAATCCCTTTGACAGACCACTGAAAACTAGATCCTCTCCGCCCTCCCACCCCCAGAAGGCGCATACATGCGACATTCATAGAGTGGTTTTCAGGGTCTCACCAAACACCTGGAGCCTGTCCATGAACCCATACCTCCCATCTACGAACCCAGGACCCAGGTTAAATGCCCCAAAAATACTTGTTTAATCTTCACAGAAGCCTCGAGGAAGTCACTATTATCCCTCCCTTTACAGATGGTCCCCAGCCCTGGTTATCCCATGCCCTGGGTCATCCTGCAGAGCCAGGATGCAAATCCAGATCTCACCACAGAACCAGGAGTTAAGCCACAGGGGAGCGAGGGTCTGCAGTGGAAAAGGCAGAGACACTCTGCCTGCACGCTGGGAATTGTCATGGTCCAGATTTGAATCCCGCATTCACCATGTAGGGATGTTACATAAGCTATTAGTGCCTTAGTTTATTTTGGTGAGGAGAGATGGTTGTTGGTTGATTTTTTAACAGCTTTATTGTGATATAATGGACACATAACATTGTGTAAATTTAAAATGTACAGTGTGTTGATTGAATACATTTATGTGTTGCAAAATGATCGCCATCACGCATCCCTCATTCCTCCATGCCACCTCTATCCCGACGACGCGTAGTTACCATTTCTTTTGTGTGTGACAGCATTTAAGATCTACTTTCTTAGCAGTATTCAAGCATTAATTAATATTCAAGCTGTAATCATCATGCTGTGTACCTTAGGCTTTTCATCTAAAAGGGGGACAAATAACGGCACTGATTCTCAGGGCTGTTGTGAGCATTGAGCAAGCATGTGCAGAGAAAGACTTAGGCAATCCTAGAGACAGAAACAAACAAAACCCCCGGGGCCCAGCTCATGGAGCAGGCGGAGAAAATACAGACGGAGATGTGGGCAGCTTTTTCTTCTTAGCTTAAAGAGATCCATGAAGACAACCCTCCCATCCCAAATCAAATCTGCGCCCCAGCTTTAGCCCCAGGAATCCTAAATTGGGGTGGGGGTGTGTAAAAACAGACACGCCTGCCATGTCTCCTACTCCCCGAGCCCAAGGTATTTTTACTGGCTAATTGCTTAAGTGAAGCCGCCTCGGCGGAGAGTGCGCCGTAACCCGAGCAGGGAACCAGATCCAGCTCGGATTGTGCCCGGCCGGCCGGCCCAGCGGGAGGGGGCGGGGGTGAAGGCAGCAGCCGACCACCCACCGAGAGGGCAGCCGCCCTGTCCCCCACTATCCCTGCTCTGCATTAGCGCGGGGCCTGAGCGTCCCTTGTCCCTGCTCCTTCCAACCCCTTGCCGGCGATGTCCCAAGGCGGCACAAGGTAGGGCAGGCGGGGCCCCAGACCTGAGGTGGGCGCTGGGCAGTTAGGGAAGCCGCCTGGCCTGGCAGAGTCAGTAGGGAGGCCCGGGGTGGTGGGGTGGTGGTGGGGTATCTGTGGGTGAAAATGTGGCCCTGGGGACAGGGGACTGTGGGGAGAAGTCAGGGTCAGGAGACAGGGCAGCCCCCCTTCCCTGGGTTATAGGATGATTTGTGCACAAAGTACGTGGAACGTTTCTCTGCGGGCGCCAGATGTACACACATATGATGCATGCCCACGTGTAGAAAATCAGCCCGGGGAGGCAGACACTGCAGGACGTGGGGGCGCCTGGCTGCCTTTTGATCTCGCGGTTGTGAGTTCGAGCCCCACCTTGGGCAGTTTACTTTTAAAAAATGAGAGAGAGAGGGGCGCCTGGGTGGCTCAGATGGTTAAGCATCTGCCTTTGGCTCAGGTCATGATCCCAGGGTCCTGGGATCCAGCCCCACATCGGGCTCCTGGCTCAGCGGGGAGCCTGCTTCTCCCTCTTCCTCTGCTTCTCCCACTGCTCATGCTCTCTCTCTATATATATCTCTGTGTCTCAAATGAATAAATAAAATCTTTAAAAAAATAAAATAAAATAAATTTAAAAATGAGAGAGAGAGAGAAAGCTGCAAGAAATAGAGAGGCCCGGAGTAGGGTAAGATGAGGTCCATGCCGGCATGTTGTGGGCACTACGGCGTCGGGCAGGTGTGCAACACGAGGTCCGTGTGCACAGAACAGCGTGCGGTGTGCACATCTAACTCGTTTCCGTGCTGAGGCTCCCAGGAGGGGAGTGCGGTGCAGTAGCTTCCCTTGGAACTAATGTTGTCAGATTCAGTCAGTAGAACTCGTTATGTGGGTAGAATACGCGAGTCCACTCTGAGGTGTTCCATACATCACACACACAGAACAGTCTCAGGGCGGATACGACGTAATGGGTTCCCGACCCAGAACATTATAGGCTCTTTGGACCATGTGATATAGAATTACATAGCCTGCTGTAGGTGCGTGTGCTCTCGTGGGTTATGTCCGCGAACATTGTAAAAAGCGCACCCTTTGATGCCTGCGGGCGCAGATCACCCCGGGAGAGGCACTGGGGCACCACGCATCCTGGGTGCAGGATAACACAAGGACACCCAGCCGCCAGTGTTCATGCAGAGCGCGAATAGCTGAGCGGACGGATGGCAGGGGATTCGAGTGTGATCAGACACACGGGATGGTCATGCACGGAGCACACCACGAACGCTGTGGGCCTGCGTGCCCTGGCTGGTCACTAGCTCACAAAACCGTAACTCTGGAAGGTGTTTCTCTCTTCGTCTCAGGCCCCAGAGAAGGGAAGTGACTCTCCTACTTTACTTTTCTGGCAACGGAGTGACTTTTAGGCACTGGTCACGCTGGCAAGGGTGGGTGATTCTCGGAGTGGACTGGAGATGTGGGGACACGGTGCTTCTGTGTCCGTCACAGAGAGGCCGTGAGCTCAGGACCCTGTGGAATGAGCCCTGGAAGGGAGCTCTGACTTGTGGAGAGCCCCAGTGCCTGGGCGCGCTGCGGCCATCGGGAAAGCTGATCTGCAGTGCACTCCTCATTTGGGGGGGCTGCCCCTACCTGTACTCACTGCCGCCCAACCAAACTCCAAACCCCAGTGGCCCTGTTCTGCCCTCTTGTCAGCAGCAAGCCAGACTCTGGCCCCTGCCTCCGAGGCTCTTCACGGGTGACCCCAAGGTGTGGAGAGAGTGCCAGTGCCCTTCTGCACAGATGAGGCTTGGAAACCCCACCTCTGGGGACCCCCCCACCGGCCACGTCAGGGGAGTCGCTGAGGGGAGAGTCAGCCACACCCCAACCCTGGCAGATAGTCTTCCCCGGTCAGCGGCACATTAGAGACACTTTCACATGTTGGTCAAGGAAAAAAACAAGTCGCGTGCTTGGGCTCTTGCAGCCCTGAGCTCACCCCTCTATTCGGGCACTTTACCCAAAAGCACACATTTTCCATGACGTTCTTCAATGAAATATTTGACAACACTGCAGCCTAGGAATTTACAGCTCTCTTCCCTGTGAGATTTTTAGGAGTTTTCTGGCATTAGCAGTGCCTGAGACTGCTCCCGGGACACTGAGCGTCCTGGGGCTCCCGTTCCGGATGCCTGGGCTGTCTGCGGCTCTCCTTCTTCCCACAGAGGCATCCCAGTATATTTTTACCCTCGCTGCTTGGACAGCTGTGCTCAGAAAGATGGGGCAGAGATGTCCCTTCTCGCACGGGCGTGTGTGCGTCTGTGAGGATGTGTTGTGCGTGGGGGAGAGGGGTGTCTCCCAGATTTACCTTTCCAACAAACGCCCAGGAAGGACAGAGAACTGATGCCCAGAAGGTGCAGCTGGGCCGAAGGGGCTCTGGCCCCGGGCTTACTCAGAGGGTGGGGCTCCCAGTAGAAATAAATCCTGAGGTGGGAGGGGCAGTGCCCAGGGAAGATGCAAATGAATTCTGTGTGAAGTTCCAAAAAGAAACAAACCAAAAGGAAAATATAAATTAAATTTCAAGGGCTAGGTATTTTGTGTTTCTCAGAGTTGAGGGAGAGTAAAACACACACACACAGACCATGGAGAAGAGGGCGTTGGAACAGAGTGAGGTCAGGGAATTGGGGGCCAGGCAAGGTGGAGAGATGAAAGGGGGGGCTCAGATTTGTTCCTTAATCAAAAGCAGCAATTCGTTCCCAGAAAGCTGCCTGTGTGTGCAGTCGAAATGTGCCTGTTGGTCTCCATTTATAGCTGGTGGTGCTCTGTCTATTCCCATTCAGGGGGCATTGAAAATGATGAAAATAAGTGTTATTTTTAGGGAGAAAACAAAATCTGCCGAGCTGTGGCACAGCTTGGGAAGGAAGGGATGGACAGAGGAAGGGGCTTTACCTGCCTGAGGGTTCGGGCCCATAGGCCAGGGTTTGCTGAGAAAATGGAGGTGACACCCTCTTCCCACGCATTCCCCGCGTGGTCTGGCTGCGCCCTCTTGTCCCAGCCAGGTTGTAACTCGGCTGCCGCAGGGACCCTGGAAAGATCTGCGTGTGGGCGCATGAGGACTTGCATAGCTCTGCTGGGCCTGTTTCCTGCACGTTTGATTGGAGGGGCAGCTCTAGTGTGTGCATGGCATGGGGAAGGTGGCACAGCTCCTGGGAAGTCAGAGCCGGGTGGGGTGCTGGGCAGTATGGCACAGATGCCCGGGAGATGTGGACCCCCTCCCCTCCTCCGAGAAGGACCCAGGGATATTTGGTCATTAGAACCCAGAGACACCTAGAGTCAGAGACACAGAGAGCAAGACCTCAAGAAGCACATTCAGACTGTGGGAGAATCAGTTCACACCCCGGGAAGAGAGGGACAGGAACAGAAGAGAGCAAAGGCAGAGCTAGAGTAACAGAACTCACGGATGGATGGATTCTGCTTGGGAAGGAGAGCATCTACACACTAGCAGCCTTCAAGGGGGTCAGGCAGGCAGGGAGCTCTGGACTGGAGTGAGGAATGTGTGTAAGGAGAGAGGGAGCATGGCGGGGTGGGGGGGATGGGGGGATGGGAGGGAGACAGAGAGGGAGACAGTGAGAGAGGGGGAGGGAGAGAAGGAGGGAGGGTGAGAAGGGGGAGGGAGAGAGACAGAGACAGCGAGGGACGGAGGGAGAGAGAGGGAGAGAGGGGTCTGGAGGTACATTCTCAGCTAGGCACACACAGGACACATTTCTCTCTGGGGCTCCTGGCACTTAGTCAGTGGCCACTCTGACAAGGACGTCTCCCTGCAGACAGTATTCCTGGGAGTAGTTCACGGGCCTCATTCCCTTTAGCCCTGGAGTGGGGCTTTCCCAGGAGAGTGGGGAAGGGTGTTTGGGGGGCCCTTCTGGTGTCCCTGGGCCTTAGGAGGAGGCCATGGGCAGAACAAAACAAAGAGAACCTCCGCAAATTATTTAATCTCTGGGTGCCTCAGTTTCTTCGTTTTGAAATGGGGATAAGGTCAGTACCCATCCACAGAGCTGGCCTGAGGACCAGATGAGAAATGCTAGAAGTGCCCCAAGCAGGGTCTGGGAGGGGTGGTGAGGTGAGGGGGGCCCCTGAATGTGAACCAAGGCAGAGAGAGCTTTTGGGAGTGCAAGTCCTGCCTGCTTGAGACTTGGCTCCATTGCCTGGTGACTGCGGCTGGTGGCCTTACCTCTCTGTGTCTTGGTGTTCTCATCTGCAGAACGAGAACAGTGACAGTGCCTCCTTCTGGGTACTGAGAAGATTGGATACATGAGTAATTGTGAACCGTCGTCGCTATTATTGGGCGTGCTCCCTCATCCATGGTGTTTGGGGATCTAGGGGGTTGAGAGTCCTTGTCCCTTTCTCCTGGAGGTCCCAAAAGCCTATGGAGCCCCAGCCTAGGGACTTGGTTTGACAGGACCAGAGATTTGGTGGCGTGAACACAAATTGGGGAATCAGCCCACGTGACTTTGGACAAGTCCCTTCTTCTGTGGGCTCCGTTTTGCCATCAATGAAATGGGCTACCCTGGGCAGGATGGATGTGAATGTGGCGCAGAGTCATGGCACCAACCTGAGGGAGAAGAGTGTCGGGTTGGAGGGGACCTGCCTCTGGCCCGGAGCTGACTTTCTGAAGCAGAATGATGATGAGGTCTCAGTTGTGCCCCCCCCCTCCCCCCCCCCCCCCCCCGCCCCCGGCCACGCCTGGTCCCTGGTCACCCTCTGCAGTCCCTGCCCTCACGCGGTGGTGGCCGCCTGGAGCAGGTTGCCTGGTGGGCCAAAGACCTGGGTTAGAGTCCTACCTCCCCGCCAGGCCAGCTGTGTGACCTCTGGGCAGCTTCGTAAATTCTCTAGGCCCCCTTTCACACTTGCGTGATGGTGAAAATAAAGGTATCTCCCCAGGGGAGACTCCATGAGAAACCAGCACTGTGGTTAGAGAAGCACGGAGCGCCTCCTGGGGACCAGCACCGTGCCAGGTAAGGGGTTGCTGCCGCGGGAAAGCGAGGCACAGCGCAGGCAGTGAGAGCTCGATAAATGTGGGGTCAGTTAAGAGACACCTCCTTCCCTCCCCTGAGGGCAATATGGGGCCCCAATTCTGGGCTCCATTGGCCAGTCCGGAAGAAGAGGGGAGACTATCTCTGCCCCCACTTTCCACCACCCATAACAGCAGAATAACAGCTCTGTAACTGCCTCCCCCCAGGCAAGGAGGGGCAAGTCCAAGGCCTCCCGCGGAGGCCCCGCCAACCCCCATCCCACTTCCTGGCACTGCTCGTCTGGTCTGAGCACTCTGCCAGGGTGTCCGTGTTGCTGGGGGTGGGGGCTCCTTTAACCCCTAGACTGCTCCCTCCCAGGGTGCTGAGGCACAAAATCGGGGCAGAGGACTTGGAGCAAGGAAGACATCGGAGCAGCCCTGGCTCAGCTCTTTGGGGGCCAAGGGGTCCCAGCTCCCCAGAAGCGGACCTCCTGGGGATTCCTGGGAGGGGGGTCCTGAGCAGCCCAGGCACCAGGTCTCTCCCTGGGGAGATTGTGTAGCTCTGTCTCTCCTCCAGCCGCTGCTCCTCGTGCCTCACGACAGCAGAGTTCCTTCATTTGAAATGTGCTGTGTCCCTTTTTTACTACTATTCCTTCTGCCTCTCAATGCTCAACTTGTTCCCAAGGGGCAGCTTTTACCCTGTTACAGAATTAAAAAATCCAACAGAGGAAAAAAAAACAAAGTAGCCACTCAAACTTTCTAGTCCTTTTATTCTGAAACATATTTTCTCGATGTTTGAAATACTCCAAGTCTTTGAAGAACTCCGTCGGTCCCACAGGGATCCTAGCCCCTGGCTGGTCCTTGCTTTGGGGCAGGAGGCTTTCATCATGCACCTCAGTCTCTGCCCGCTCACCAATTAATCCTTATCCCGGGTATTTTTTTTTTCTTGGTAATTAGCAATTACCTACGAAAATTCTATCCCTGACATGGGAAGATGTATAAGACCTGCTGTGTTTAAAAGCATCAACCTGAAAGTATTTTAAACATTTTGTTATATTCCCAGGGTCAAAGTCGATGCTTTCATCTCCCTCCTCCCACCTGCCTTTTCTCTGTGGAGGTTTGAGAATAGGTTCGGTCCACGTGGCCTGGGGTCACCCCCGCCCCCCCGCATTGGGCTAAGACCCATTTAATTCGCCATGAAAAGTAACTCAATTAGGAATCAAATTTGCTCTTTTTAAAGAGACCAGTTATAGGTGTCCTAACCGCCCCCCTCCCGCCCTGCCGGCCACCGCCCCCACGTTTTTCTCTGCGTTTTTGCGAAGTAGCATTTTCTGGAGGACTTCGCTTCAGGGTAACTGCCCTTCACCACCGCCTACGTGCCCCTAACCTCTGTCTCTGTCTCTGTCTCTGTCTCTCTCCTTTAAAGCTGCCCAGACTCACTCTGGTTTGGCGAGTCTGACTGGAGCATTCTTTACCTCGCCTCCCAGAAAAAGAATCGCCGAGGGCTGGCGTTCGGCCGAGGCGGTGCGCCCGACTCGCAGCAAGCACCGTGCACGGGTTTCTCTCCAGCGGACCCAGGCCCCGCGGGGCCCCGGGTGTACGCCCCCGCTCCGAGTCCGGGCTGGCCTGGCTGAGAGGCGGCTCCGCGTCCACCGAGGCCCCGGCGGCGGCGGCGGCGGCAGGGTCCTGGGCAGCCCCGGCTGCTTACTGCTGTTCTTGTTCTGCGAGGAAGCAATTATTTTAACCTTGGTTTGGGCAAATGATGGGTTCTGCTTGCGTGAATGCGGTGTTTATTTTACCTCGACCATCCCGGGGGAGGGGGTGCGCTCCTGGACGCAGGCGAGGGACACTGGAGTGGCAAAGTGAAAACTCTCCAGCCGGGTAACGGTTGGGGTGGGTATGGGTAGGGGCAGTGAGGACCTCTTTCTCACATGCTTGGCCCGATTCAGCCTTCCCCTGCCAGCGCGTCTGAGGGGAGCAGCTGGGGGGTCTCGGGGCACCGGGGAGCCCCAGGGACTCGCACTCGTGGAGCGGCGCCTTCTGGAAACCAATTCGTCTCTCGTCTCCGGGCCCGGCACCCCGCTTTGGCCGTGGCGGGACTGCCCAGTCCCGGATCCTGCGACGGCCCGGGCATACGAAGGGAGAGGGGCGGAGGGGAAGGGTCTCCGCGCTGGACTCTGGATGCAACATAGGTCGCCGCTAGAGGGGGACGCCTAGACCGGAACTAAGGTCCGTGCCTCAAATGGGTGTCTCAAATGGGGCTTTTTTTCCCCCTGCAAAAACCGGGAAATGCAGTTAAATTGCAAGATTGCTTGGGGCACGTCTATAGGGTGATGGAAAATAGCAGGATACCAAAGATTATGCAGTAACGTAAGGAGAAAAAGCACATCAAAGGTCTACTACGTGGACCATTCTGGCTACCTTGTTTGGAGCCAGAATTACCCGAGAAACTAGCTCTGTGCTCCATCTGCCTCTGCCCGTATGGACCGAACTAGAGCCCATCACTGGGGAGCCAGGCTGATTGCGGTCTCCAAAACCCTTCCGATTTTTAATTCGGGAGGGAGCGGGGTCAAACTGGTGCGGGGGGCGGGGGCAGTGGAAGAAGGCGAAGTAAAGACCCAGGACTCGGACTGACTCTGGTACGCCCTGATTTTGGAGGAGATTCCCGCGGGGGCCCAAGGAACACATGCACATGCTCGCGTGCGTGCTCGGGAGGTTGCGAACCCGGGATCCGGACTGTGTGAGCAGAGACGCCTGAGCACCAGCGAGAACTGCCAGGTGGTCGCCGGAACCACTTAAGTGGACGGCGGAGACCCCACCCCTGTTACTGTTCTTCCTCCACCAGAAGCCCACCCCAGCAAGAGTGGGCCTTCAACCCCAGGATGGAGGTCCCAGGCGGCGTGTCCCCGGCCCCCCAGTTCCTTCCCCCACCTCGCCTGGGGTCTAGCTGAGCGGAGACCGCGCTGCTTCCCACTCAAGTAGCTTGCTGCCTGGGTCGCTGGCGACGAGCTCCTACTGCAATTAGGGCCGCGCCGGTGAGGGCGAGGCTGGGGGGGGCGGGGGGAGGGGGGAGCAGGTAAAGAGGAACCAATTTGCCCCCAGGCTTTATCAACAAGAGGCTTAACTAGGAATTTAGGTTGACAACTCAGCACCTCTGTGGGGCACTGGCGGCGGCGGCCGGCCCGGTGAAGAGCTGAACTGCGGGGGGCGGCTCGAGAGTCTGGAGGCCTGAGGCGTCAAAGCCGTCCAAAGGCGGCCTGAGCCAGCCCGCACAGCGTGGACTGCGTGGCCCCGCGTGCGCCGTTCGGGCGGGGACCCTGCGGGTGGGCGAGCGCGGGCCGGTGGGCGCTGGGCCGTCTCTCCTGGCGAAGTAGGTGGCCGTGTATATTTTTGTTCAAGTGGTGTTTATGTTAATGAAAAAAGGATGGAATTACAAACAGCCCGCCAATTGCTCTGCGGCCCGCGGGGCACTTGCGGTGCTGGAGTCCCAGGCCCAATCAAAGGGCGTGTGCGGGCCCCCTTCCCCAGAGCCGAGGACCACCCCCCCAGGGGTGAAATTGTCGTGCCTCCTCCCCTGCCGCCCGCCCGTAATCTGGAACTCTCCGTTTGCAGTCACGCCCCCAAAAACCCGCAGTAGCACAATCAGGTTTTTGGGTTAAGGAAAACCCTAATTTGAGTCCCTCGGTGCCTTTTTTAAAGGGCACCCAGATAACTCTTTTGGGACACTGCGGTGGGGATAAATTCAGTCTTCCTTCTGTCTTCAGCACCTGGCTTTCCCTTGCCTCTGCTTTATTTTATAAAAATGATATAACTAGCCCTGACTTTTTCAGTTTGTTTCCTGGCCCAGGATGTCCTTGTGGGGAGAAGGAGTCGTGCTTTGCAGAAGAGCTCCAGGTTCCCCATCCCAAGGGAACTTCCTCCCGCACCGCCCCCCCCAGGCTGTTCCTCTACAGTTTGGGAAAACCTCGGTGCCTCCTTTTCTTTAGCTCAGTGAGAACCGAGAGTAGGAAGAGCAGGACCCAGCAGGAGAGAGCCCCAGCTGGGCAGGTCCAGGCTGATCTGACCTTGAGGGGAGACTGGCTGTGGCTGTGGTCAGGTGGATGTGGCCAGGGCAGCGGGGCTGAGGCGGGCACCATGCCCCACACTTCCTCGTGGAAATGCACCCGGCTCTTCCAAACGCTACCGGGCAGTGTCTCCACAGGTAAAGTGAAACAGTGGAAAATTTCAGGCCTTGCCTAATGCTTTCCTAGAGGACATTGGATGGGGGGGAGATTTTGGTTTTCCCCACACATTTCCTCGGCTTTTTACCACACTGTGCTTGTGAGCATGGGGCTCCCCGCCCTTTCCATCGGCGCAGCTCGGGATTGGCCTTCGGTGCGCACGGTGCTGGCTGCTGCCGGTGGAAGGTGGCGGCCCAGGGAGCACCCTGGCCTGGCGCTTCCATCCTGGCGAGCTGGATCTACCAGTACCGTGTTCCCCGGGTTGAATTTTGCTTTGAAGGCCCAGCTCACCCAGACTGGGTAATCCGCCCAGCACCCAAGCAGTAAAGAAGTCCAGGGAACCAAAGAAATAAAACTTTCTGAAGGAAGAGGAAAAATAGGGGTAATTATCTGGCAGAGCTCAGGCTCTGTGAGTGAGCTCTCCCCTCTCCAGGAGAGTTGCTCTTAGGATGGTTCGTTCTACCTCCTAGTTTTAGGTAGAGTGTGCCCACGTGGGGGTGACTGACTCCGGGGGAAGGAACGTCTGTTTAAGGACATTGTGCCCCCTCTCTCCTCTGCCACCTCAGGGTCCATGCTGACCCCTGGAAACTGGGGCTGGGAGGTTGGATCTGTGTGTGTTTCCGGGGACTTGGGTAATGGAGTCGCTCAAGGCGTGGGTTTAACTGGATCAAGGGATCTTGAGGTGGGAGGTGCAGAACTGTGGGTGCATTTGCAGGTAGCAGCCCATAGCTCTCACTCATTGCTCAAAATCCCTGACACACTCCCTCCCAGGTAAGAGCCACCAGATCGAACAAGCTGAACCTCATTTACAGTTATTGGTATGCCTGCTCTTTCAAAGAGTTGCCATTTGTCAAACCCGTGCGCTCAGCTGACATTCTCTTGACGGGTTCTGTAGCCTTGATATTGTGCAGCGGAGGGAAAAATCCAAGAGAGACCAGGGTGAGGGCCGTGCTTCTGCAGGCCTCAGTCCACCCCTGTCCTCCAGGCCGAGGGTGAGGGTCACAGGCTCTAGCCGGGCCACATTTTTCTCGCAGAAGGGTTGGGTTACAGGCCCAGAGGCGGCAGACCTGACGCAGCTGCTGTGCGGAGCCCCTCCTACTTGTGGCCCTCCCTGCTCTGCGGCCCTTGCTGCCCCAGCACGCTCTCGCTGTCCTGGGAGTTTTCTGCAGGTGCCCGGGTGGCCTCATCCCCAGCTCCCCTCGCCCATCACCAGCCCCGATGCAAGCGGGAGATTTATGTTGGGGACACTTCAAACCGGTGTTTAGTCTTTTGAGCTTGGTGGCAAGGCACAGCATCTCGAGCCCAGTGCCCAGCCAGCTGGCCTTGCGTTCTGCCCGTGGAGGTGGGGGTGGCTTTTTTCTGGGGAGAGGCTTTGGAAAGTAGCGGATCAGGCGAAAAGAGGGGGCTAGTCTCCTGCCGCCTGCTCTCAGGGATTAGCGGTCGCCCTGGTTCACTCAAGCAGTCGGCTCCAGGGGCAGCCCGGCCAAGGAGGCTCCTGAGCTTCGGCCCTCCGCAGCGGCCCTGGGAGCCTCCGGAGCTGCTTTCCCTGCCTGCATCACTTTCTCTGGGGCTTTTCTCGGGGGCCAGTGGACGCCAGATGCGGAGCCCTGGACTCGCCTGCGAGCTGGCGGCCCCAGCTACTTATTCCATCCTGCAATTAAACCCGAGGTCAAATATCTCCTTAACGACGCTATCAGGCCAGTGGCTCATTATGGCGTATATTTAGCCATAAACTATGGGTTGTAGCAAGGAGGAGATGAAAATTACTGTGCTCTGGGAATGAATCCTTTTAGCAGAAACCAGAGCTGTTATTTAGCAGGGAGAACTAAGTACAGGCTCAGGCTTCCAGGCGACCCCAGGCAGGACGAGCCGCGCTTCCAGGCCCTTTCCGGCTTCGCCGGCGCCCCCCCACCCGAGGCCTGGGACCGCGCGGCCTCCGTGCTACTTCCCGAGGCCCAGAAGGCACCAGTGGGGACGAATACTGTTTCTCAGCGAAGAGGGTGCTGAACATCCACCGCGTGCAGTCTCAGCGCCCATGTTCGGAGCCCCTCCAGCCCAGTGGCCTGGTTTGCCACCCAAAAGCCCATGGTAGCTTCATAGGGAGGTGCACAGACATAGTTTCTGGAAGGTGGCGGGTTCAGCACATTTGGCTTCCAGCTTTGTTCTACTTCTGCCATGCAGCCTCAGTAGCCTCATCTGCACAATGGGGGAGAAGTCAGACCCCGTCCTGGGAGACTCAGGAGAATTAAATCAGATAGGAATGTGAAGGCTGTAGCCCAGCTCCTGACCAGGGGAAGAGTTCAGTAAATGGTGGCCAAAGGAAGCCTCACGAGGATGCTGATAGAACATGACTCTCTGAGCTGCTGACCTGAACGATGAAGGAAGGCCCTATGAAGAGGAGGCTGGAGACAGACCCCAGTTGGTGGGGCTCAGACCGTCACCAGCTCTGCCACTGGCTTGGGTCACATTTCCCTTGCTCAGGCCCCAGGGTCGTCATCTTTGAATGCTGACTGCCCCAGGGTGGCCCGGAGGAGCTGAGAAGCAGCAGCAGGGTCCCCAGGGCAGAGCTCCACTAAGAGGAGATGCTCATGCCTGTCTCACCCTCTGCCTCTCCTCCCCAATATCCGGATGTCACCAGGAGCTTCCAGAAAAGCTGGGGATGCTCAGCTTGGTCCTGGCACTGCTGAGGGGATGGAGATTGTTTGGGCCAGAACCACCCCAAATGTAGGCTTTCAGAAAGTGACCACATGACCCACAAGCTACAAATATTTGGGCAAAGGAGAAGAGGGAGGCCCCCGAGGGAAGTAGTGAACTAATCACAGGGCTATTCAGCCCTGTCGGGGCAGGGCAGGTGTGTCCTAAAGAAAAGAGGCCGTGACCGCCACCCCCATTGGCCAAGGCCCGACTTCCCTGGCTTCTGGGCTGGGCAGGACACCAGTCTCCATCCTTCCCCATGGACATCCCCTCTTCATACACACACACACACACACACACACATCAGATCCCTGTCACTGCCTTCTTGGGGGGGCCTCCCCACCACTCTGGGGTGCTGTCCTCTCAGCTGACCCATGTCCCCTTATTCCGCACTGTCCAGAGACAGCAGGGAGTCCTGGGGTCCCTCTGAACTGAGGTCCTGGAAGGGGGAAGGGTGCCTACAGCCTTTCTTTATCTCCGTGCACCAGGGCGTCTCGGGAGGTGTCTGCAGCTTTGAGGGAAGCTCTGGATGGCTGGCTGTTGCTGGGCTGGTGCTAATAGGCCATGTCCCACACCCAGGCCTCCATTTCTTCTTCCAGGAAATGGGCATTCTGCGTTAGCATGCCAGAGGCCATGCCTTCTACCTCTGACTTTCAATTGTGTGACCCTGCTTGGTTTGACTGGCTTGTGTCTCTCTGGGGGCATTGCCAGCCCCGTCACCTTCAAGAAGCACATGCCAGGTGCTTCATGGGCATTTAATCCCCATGTGGCTCTGGGTGATGGCTCAGGGCTGGGGTGCGGGCACAGGGAGACATTCAACAGGTTTAATCCGAGGGAGTTCCTCTGAAGTGGTATTGCAAGATGTGATTTTTGTTGGTTGATTCATATAAGTGTACATGTGGTTTATTGTTAGAAGCCAGCATGCATCGAGGGCGTGAGGTTCTCTGGCTTGCAGGAACTCCACCAGGTGGAAGGGGGAAAGGGCGCCAGCAGCCAGGGCATCACCATGCCACTGGATGAGTCCGCTTGTGCAAAGCACCGGCTTGGACGCGCCGTGGACGGACTCAGAAGCAGGGACTCCCCACCCAGGGCTGGCTTCCTTGCCCCTGTTCAGGTTGTTCCGTTGCTGGGAGGGTCTCCCATCTGAGACGACAAATGCACTTAGCCTGACACGCTCTTCGAAGCACACTGCCTGCTACTCACAGCGCGAGACTCCGCTGCCCGAAACATTTATTTCATTAGAAGCGTGTTTACCGTCCGGCGAGCCGGCCGTTCCAGCGAGGAGCCCCCAAAACAAAGCTCCAACTGTGTCCTTCGGGGCCTCAAAATCGTGGTTCTTGCACAGACTAAGTTCTCTCTGTTAAAAAATGGTTTTTTTCCCGTGCTTTCTTCTCCTTTGAAAATGAGATTGAATGCCTTTCTTGTGTCAGGCTTGCTCAAGCAGTGGAGGAAATGGCAGAAGATCCAGAAGGATCAGGCAACTAAAACAGCTTTTCCCGTTTGGGATCACATCTGGGTCTGTGGTGTCAGCTTCACCCGGGCGCCTACGGCCGACCCTGGGCGAGCCCAGGGCCGAGGGAGCCCTGCTTGCGGTTTGGGAGGCAGGACAGCAGCGCTGTGGACCCCCTCCTCTGTGCCCGGCTCCACGCACAGTGTTCTGTTACCTGGTGAATCCCCAAAGCAGCGCACGAGTGAGACTTTGAGAGTCTGATTCCCATGCTGATGAGGTCACGGAGGCCCAGGGGAAGTCGTGACTGTTCTACAGTCACACGTTTCTGAGTGGTTGAGCCAGGGGCCGACACGAGATCCGACTCCAGGGTCTCAGGCCTTAGAGGACCTGCCTGAGCTCTCATCGCCGCCCCAGACCTTGAACAGAGACGTGGGGCATGGGATTCTGCCCGTGCATCTGGGCGGGGTGGGGGGCTGTAGGTGATAGCGCAGGAGTTTGGGGCCCAGTGTGGGTAGGTGTTAAAATACATTGCCTAATTTCCATATCAAGTTCATAGTTCTCTGAGAACAGCTGACTTCAGACCACCCTGGAATCACTCTTAATGTTCTAAAAATTGCTTTCTAAAAAAACGTGTGTGTGTGTCGGGGGCTTGTTCTTACTTGTGTGCCAGTGTCTGTGAGACATCTGGAGCATCTGTTCTTGATAAGGGCACTTTTCCAAACAGGATTTGGGAAGAGGTGACCCAGATTCAAAGACAACTTTGGGATGCAGAATGCTTCATTTGACCCACAGCTGCATCGCCAGCAAACCCAGCTCCGTCCTTGCCTTTTAAAGATACTCAGTGAGAGATGTAGAGATGGGCTTTCCCTCACAGGAAGCCGGGGGCACGGGGCCTGCGGAAGGGGCAGAGATGGCAGGAGAGCAGGCGCGAGCTGAGAAGCTGCGGTAGCCGGGCACTGGGTCCGGGGCGGGGGGGGGGGGGGGGGGCGTTGTGTTGTCCTGACTTTCCTGTGGTCCGTTTCTTTCGAGAGTGAAAATACTTCAAAAGATTAAAATAACATTTCTGGAGCTCATAGGGACCAAGACGGCAGGGTGGGGACCGGGACAGGGAGCTGTGCAGAGTTCACTGGTCATAAGGAGGCATTAAACACATGCACACGCAGACACACGCTCACACACATAGACACGTACACGCAAAACACACGCAGAAGAATAGAAAGGACTTCTCGGCATTCAAAGCTAGAAGGAAGCTCCATGTGGTTTTGCTCCCTCTGTCTTCCTGTGGTGACAGACGTGAAGCCCAGGAGGGGTAAGGGCTTATCCAGTGTGGTACAGTGATGTTGGTGGTAACATCAGGACTAGATCGCATGAAGACATAGACTTTTGTTTTTAACTGTGTCATGTAGCAGAAGAAAAGAATTCAGTGTTCACCGTTCTATAAAATCATCCAAGCGAGCCGCCAGCCAAGTCTTACCCGAAACGTGTGGACAAAAAGGAGAGCGAGGCAGGGAGACACCTGGATGTACTAAATACCGAGAAGCTTTGTGCACTGTGGCCGGAGTGTCTAGGAGGCGGGCTGGAGTCCTGTCTTCTCAGGCCGTCTTGGGACTGTGGCAATATCTGTACATACCTGGATGCTGCACACTCACACCCTCTTTTCAGACCTCCCAGCCGTGGCAGGGGACACGATGATGCCCTCCCTCCAAGTATATTCCATAGGATAAGACTTTATACAGGGAATCAGGGGCGTCCCAAATGGTCAGACAGACGGAGGGGTGTGTTCTAGCTGGGCCTCCAGAACGGACTCTCGCACGATGCAGAATTGACCTGCCCAGACACCTCCATGTTTCCCTCAGGCAGGAGGCAGGAGGTGGCCCCAGATCTGCTGAGGTCAGCACCACAGCTGTGCCTGCCAGCCAGGATCGGGAAGTCACCACCCACTTTCCTCTGGGCTCGCCATGGCACGTGACTGGACGCTGGCCCGCTGCTGCACAGACCCCCGAGTCTCCGTGCCCATGCACCTGCGGAGCGGGCCAGGCGCTGGGACCTGCTCCAGGCTGCCTCCCTTCTGCCTCCGCGTCTTAGCCGGCTGCACCTCACTGGCAGGATCCCATTCCCCCTGCACGCTGGCTGCTGGGAGTCTGGGAAATGTAGTTCTTTTACTTTTCAGACCTGGAGACACAGGGGAAGAGAGGAGCGGATACTGGGAGCCCATCCGATGCAGCACCACGCAACACAGGAAGGGCCCTGTTCATGGTGCTAGTGAGTGCGTGTCCAGCTGCCTGTGATTTGCGGTCTCACTGCAGCTCATCCGTCCCGGTCCCCAGCATCTAGACAGCCCCAAGGACGTGCTTGGAAGGACACATTCATTCCGCATTCACTACCTCCCCACCTCTTCATTCAATGAATACTTGCTAAGCACCAGGCATTGCCCTCGTGGCCCTGAGGAGCGTGCATCCTGGTGGGGAGGGGCAGATGGTTAGCAGCAAGGAAGGGCAAATCAGCAGGAAAGCTCATCCACTAGAGTGAAGTGCCCTGAAGAAAGTAAACCCAGCAGTGAGATCACTGGTGGAGGAGGCTGGAGTGTGTGTGACAAGGCCTTCAGATGAGCCCAGCCCAGCCCCCGTGTGTGGGACCACATGAGAGACCCCGCATCAGAGTCGTCCAGTCCAGCCCCTCTTCAATTCCTGACCCGCAGAAGCCGTGAGAAATAATAAAGTCACTGCACGTGGCCATGATTTATTACGTAGCAATAGATGATGAGAAAATGTCTGATTTACATTTTAAAAGTACACTCTTTATTGAAATATAACATATAAGCATATATAAGAAATATAACATATAAGGCCACAAGTTAGGTTGATGAGTTTTCTCAAAGGTGACAGTCTCTATAAGCAGCAGATGAAGGTCTGTCATCCCCGTCCCCCAGAAGCTCCAGGTACCCCCTTCCGTCTGTGCCCCTGCTGTGACTGGATGTCTGTGTCCCCCAGCATTTGTGTGTGAAATCCTAACCCCCTGTGATGGTATCAGAGCTGGGCCTACAAGGGGTGACAAGGGTGTGAGCATGGAGCCTCAGGATGGGATCAGTGCCCTTGTAAGAGGCCCCAGAGAGCCACCACGGGAGCACATGGCCAGAAGGCACCATCGTTGATCCAGGACATGGGTCCTCACCAGACACTGAGTCGCCAGGACCTTGCTTGATATTGGACTTCTGGCCTCCAGAGCTGTGAGACATCAGCGTCTGTTGTGTAAGCCCTCCAGGCTGTGGTGTTTTGTCATAGCTGCCCGAACCAACTATGATGCACAGGAGGTGACCATCCTCCTCACTTGGTACAGCCAAGAGTCCTGCCTTGTCATACAGAGTGTGACATGACGACTTCTGCTCCATGTCACGCGTACGTGACTCATGCAGGCCGCTGCCGGGAGCCACAGGGCATCCATTGCACTGCTGAGGAGCATCCCATTGCACACTCCGGCCCAAGCCCTTCGCTCCTTGTTATTGAGGGACGTGACCTTGGCTCTGGTTTGAGACATTCGTCAGCGGTGCTCTTATCGATGCTCTAGTGCATGTCTTTTGGGGAAACATACGTGTGCATTTCTGTTGGGCATTGTCTCTGTGCCTCTTAACACGTAAGACAGCACCCTAAAATTTAGTGGCTTAAAACAGCGACCGTGTCTTCTTTCTCAGGCTTCTGTGGACGGCCCGGCTCGGCTGGCAGTTGGTGCTGGCCGTTGCTGGGAACACAGGTGAGCCTGCACGGAGTGCCTCGCCCTCCTCCCTGTGGCCTTGCCATGTGGCTCCGGCTCCTAACGACAGGGGGCCTGGACTCTGGGAGGGAGGAAGTAGAGGCCTCTTGCCTTCCTTAACACCTGGGTTCAGATGTGCAGATGCCGTTCCATTGGCCAGAGCAGCAGGAGGGTCAGCCCAGATTCCAGGGGAGGGCTCTGTCTGGATGGGAAGGCATGTCGTTGGGGACAGTCTTTGGAGCCTAGCGGTAGGGATCACTCTAGTTGCCCTGGAGAGTGGATTGTGTGCTCAGAGTCCACCAGAACTCAAGAATCCCCTGAGGGCCCTTCCCACCTTTACCTCGACCTCTGCACTGAAGGTCTGCCCACTCAGGGCCCCTGGGAGTGAGCCCTGAGCAGGTGAGTCAGCACCTTCCCTGGCCTGCATCCTGACTGACAGTGGCAGAGGGTCCACAATGAGGCTCAAACACACACGCACGTGGCCATGAACTGAGTCTCACGTGTGTCCAGCGAGGAGCCATGGGGATGTTCATCCATGTGGGGTCTGGGGAGCCTGGAACTGGGGGCGGCTTTGGCACTCCTCTCGGGATAGTGCAGTGTTTGCCTGCAGTGGGGTGCTGCATGGCTGTGAAATCTGTCGCAGCAACTAGATCAGGTGCTGAACACAGGGCACACAGAACCAGGGTGGAGGCGGCGCCCCCACCAGGAGTGAGGGTCTGAATTCCCACTCTCCCGCCGACCGTGACCTTGGGCAAGCTCCTCATCCTCCCTGGGTGTTTGCATCCTCAAAATCACGCAGACAGGAGGGTGGACTCTGCACGCATTCCTGCTACTCACCTTCCCCACGCGTCGTCCCCGGAAGCAGGTCGGGGAGAGAGGGGTGCGGCGGGGTGCAGAGTGTGGGGGGCCCCTGCTTAGTGGCAACTAGCCAGACCAGCAGAAGCAGTACAACGAAGGTGTCCATGTGTCCGGGGGCAGAACACATTCATGCCTGTCTTCCTGGGTTTTTTATCCAACTTGGACAAGGATGGGCAAAGAAAGTTCTTAAAAAGGTAGGATGATACAGAGAGGACCAAAAGAGGCAGCCACAAGCCGAGGGACGCCAAGGATGGCTGCCAGCACCAGATGCTAGAGGGAACCTGGAGCGATTCTCCCCCGAGCCTCCACAGGAGCCCACCCCGTGCACACCCCGCTTCAGACTTCCAGCCACCCGAGCTGAGAGGCAGTCTGTTGTTTTCAGCCATGCAGCTGGTGGCGCTTTGTTATGGCAGCCCCGGGAAGGTACTACGGACTCGGGTATCTAATTTTTCATATTTGCGTTTGTTAAATAAAAGATGTGCATTATACATCAGTAGGGCAATGAATAAAATTGATGGAGTTGTGTCGGTAGAGAAAAGAGAGCTAGAACACTATCTATACGTTTACATGCTCATAAAGATAAAAATCCAAGCCCACAGAGCGTTCCTCTTGTTTTAATTATTTCATTCTTTAAACAACAAACAATGTGGCTAAAACAAACAGAACCATTTTTTCACGAAACAAACAGAAAGGGTTCAGTGATTTCAGTGGGTAAACCATCCCGCCGGCGTGGAAACAGGCTGGGGCTCCAGGCAGAGCGCTGTGTGGGGGGGCAGTTTGGGGTTTCGACCACTCCCGGGAGGGGAGTGGGAACCCTTTCCGAGAAACACTCACTGGGCCGCTGGCTCGGGTGCGGAGTTTGCAGGGCTGCTCTGCCTGTCCCAGCCCCCGCCCTCCAGGACGGTATTCCACCCCTGGCGACCCCATCTGTCCCTGAGTCTCGTCACTTACCAGCGGGGGCCTCCTCTGCTGACCCACCTGCGTGACGCGGGTAGCCGCATCCCAGAGGGCTCCCCAGCGCTGCTGGGGTCCTCAAACACTCAGTATTTGCCGAGCACCAGGGCCCATTCATGCCGTCCGCTCAGCAGTCCCCCACTCTGCAGCTGGGGGACCGGGGCACGGACAGGCTGAGTCACTGTCCCCCAGTGGCACACGCAGGACCAGGGTTCCAGAGCGCCCACGGTGCCCAGAAGCCTGAGGAGTGGGGAGGTGGGGCGGAGAGGGACTTGGAGTAGCCCCAGGGGAGTGAGCCTTGGCCCTGCCTGCACCTGTTCTCAGGCCCAGCTCCTTTCTGGCCAAATCAGCACAATGTGACCTGCACAGAGGGGCTGCACCAGCCTTCACCCGCACATAGCGTTGTTTTATTATCTTCACTGACTGTTCGTGATCTAGGTGTGTGCTTTGTTTTCCATCTGACACGCCCTCTGGGACAGCCGTGTCCTGAGGGCAGGGAGTGTTCTGTCTCACCGCCCCCCCCTCCCCCGCACTCCTGGCACCCACACAGAGTCCTGCTTGGATGTCCTGCGTCCTCAGGAAGGAACACCCCTCGCCCTGGGTCCTGATGGAGGCACAGGAGCAAGTTGGGTCCTGACCTCGGGAGTCCGGAGATAACAGGTGCAGAGTGGCCCCCACAGCTGCTCATGTTTGTATGGCACCCCTCCATCCTAGCCGCGTTTCATGTGGCTCTCACCCTCGGTGACAATATGATAGTCGCGCCGCTTTAAAATGAGGAAGTTGGGCGTGGAGAGGCAGGTCACACAGTAGGAGGTGAATTGAATACTGAGCCCCCAGTCTGGCCTGGAGGGTGGGAAAGTGTTAAGAGAACGCCTCAGAAGGCTTGCTGCTGTTGTCAGGGGTCCAGAACGGGGCTCCCAGGACACTGACGGTGTGTCTTGAGTTTTGGACAGGGGCTCCAGAAACCAGGCGAGAAGTGCCAGGTCACCCCACAAGGTAAGGCCACCCAAGTAGGACACCCCACAAGCAGGACTTATTGAGCCACGCAGAGGGACTCTGCATATGGGGCCAGACCGGTCTGGAAACGGCAGACACACCAAGGGCTCATCCAGGAGCAGAGAACTAGGTATTTGACAGAGCTTAATGGGGTTAGGAGGAAAAAGGGAAGAACATTTCTGCTTGCTCTCTGCTGAGTCCTGTTTGGCTCAGGAAGTGGGACTTGCAATAAAAACGAATGATGATACAGGAACTCACCCATTCCTGGAGTGGTTTTTCTCTGGAACTGTGAAAATCTCAGTGGGAAAACAGGCAAGGACGCTGACATATATGGAATCCAGAGCCTGCCAGGCATTCACCTCCTCTGATTCCCCCAGCATCAGGCAGAGTGACCCCACTTTGTATTTGGGGAAACAGAAGCTCAGAAGAGTTAAGGAGCTTGCCTATGTTCACTCAGCTCAGACACAAAGGAGTTGGGCTGTGAACCCAGGCCTCTTGACGCAGGGGCAGATGGGGTGTGCCATTCTCTCCCACCAGATCTTGCTCAGGGCCAAAGCCCACAGCCGCGTGGGGGCGCCACCTGGGGAGCAGGCCCACCAGCTCCCAATAACCTTCCCCGCCTAGCAAGCCCTGCCAAACTGCCGGTTTGCGAACGAAACAAACACCTGTCATCTCAAGTCACTGCTTTTCCTGGTGGTTTGTTACCCAGGGAGGGACCACCAAGGGTGTAGAGGCACACGGCCTCTCCATGGCCCCTCACTGACTCCTGCGCTCCTCTCTGCCACGTGTTCTCACAGGTGGTGGGAGGAGAGGTGGAGACCGAGGACAGAGGTTCTGGAAGGTTGAGACCCACAACAATACCTTAATGTCAAAAGAGAAAGAGCATTTAGCTTCTCAGCAAACACGGAAGGAGGAACAGAAAGGCTGACTCCTTGGGGCGGAGGGTACTCCGCACACCTGCCGCTTAGTGGCTTTTTCCCCTCTCTGTATCTGATGGACCGCGCGTTAAGACACATGTTGTAAAAATTAGTTCCATATCATGGTGAATTTGCTTTGCGATCATTCCATCTAGGTTAAGGTATCAGATTTATTTTTACATTAAGGCATCACTTCTAACATGAATATATGTGTATATGGAAGGTAAGGGTTGATATATAGTCCATCAGAGCTGTGTTTTGGTTGGGCTTTGGCAAACTTTTTTTTAAATTGGGCATTGTAATCAGGTAGTTATGAAAACAACTGCTGTCTTCTCTTTGCCCATGGCCAGTGGCAGGTGCTCCTGGGGCTGAGGTCCTTGGAAAGACATACACCGCCAGGCGGTTTCCGTCATCTTTTGATGGGAGCCAACTGCCTATCTCGGGACTTCGCCTCATTCCTGTGCTGTGAATCTTCATCCTCTCGATAGCTCTAATAGCCAGTGTGGACAGCCTAGCTCTGGACAGAAGGGGTGCGTCAGGCCCCAAGCACACACTCTGAAATAACCAGCACTTTCTGACGGGCTGTCACAGTGTGGTGGGCACGGTGCTGAGAGCTTTCCATGTCAGGAGGTGCTCATTTCCCAGATCCCCTTGCAGCTAGAGCATGGACACGTGACCTGATTTTCGTCAATAGATCCTAAATGGAAGCCTTCTGAAGGGCTTCTGGGAAGAGAGAGATAGTGTGTGTGTGTGCACACGCGCATGTACGCTCGTCCACACATTTGCTTGTCCTGGCTGGCATGCTTGTATCTGATGTGATGGTCGGAACTGCTGCAATGATTTTGTGAGCTTGAGGAGAGAGCTCCTGGCTGAGCAGAATGGTGAAGGGAACAAGTCCCTCATGATATTATCGTAAACCATGGAGCCACCCTGCCTGTAGGTTTCTTGCTGTGCAAAAGGACAGAATTTGTGCATCACGTCAGTTTTCTCCTCTGTACAATGGGGCCAGCTCTGAAGGCTCACGGGGATTAGATGGCTGAGGTAAGGGAAGGGCCTGGCGCATGGCAAGCGGTCGCTGCTTTTCCCCAGCGTCATCAGCCATCTTGTGACATGAAGACTGGTGTGCAAAGGGGAGTGGAGCGGAGGAGTCAAGGACCAACCGCTCCCACGCCATCCTGGAACCGCCTCGTGGGGACTTCTCCGAGTGTGCGAGCCTGAGACACTGAGGCTGTCTGTCCAAGCCACTTTGCTTGGGTCTCTACTATAGCAGCTCTGCACGCATCCGTGTCTGACCTTTCCCGTTTCCTTGAGAAGCAGCAGTCCCCCACAGGGGGATTAGGATGTTATGGTAGGAATGCAGAGAGAAAGCTTCTGACTTCCAAGACAGGCTCTCTGAGTCTGTGGCCTCCCCACGGTCCAGAGGCTTTAAGGACACAAGAGTGTTTTCTACATTCTACCACCCCGCCTTTTCACATCGTGAGGCAAGACCCCTGGGCAGGCCAGGGAGCCCTGGGCACAGGGACTCCCTGCCCGCACCCAGGACCTGGGCGCAGAGAAGGGACGCTCGAGAGCGAAGGGAGGTTGCCGGGGGTGTGGCCTTCCATGGGGGCGGGTGGCTGCATTCAGAGACACAGGGCCTGAGCACGCGGGGCCACTCGCCCCGTGCTTTTACACAGAGCTACACTCAACTCAGCAGAGAGGAGATGAAGACCTCCCAGGTGCCCGGTGGGCTCCTTGCGGTCAGTGTGTATTCTGTACTGTTTGCTGGGTGTTTCGGCTTCTCCCCAGGCCCCCTCCCCTGGAGGGCATAATACAGGTCACTTGCACTCACACCTCATTGGCCAGCACTTGATCATGTGACCACAGCTGGCTGCAGGGGAGCCCGGAAGTGTATTCTTTATTGGAGGTGGCCACTCGCCCTGGGGAACACTAGACCCACAGAACGAGGGCAGTGGGCACCGTTGACAATGACCTTCTCTGCAGAGGGGACTGGCATTCTGAGAGTAGGTTCAGCTTTTCCCGACTCTTAGCTGCCTGGGAATTGCTGGAGGAAACCTGATGAGTCTTTGCCTAGAGAAGCCCTGGCTTTTCCTGTTTTCCTGGGTCCTTGCACACAGCAGGTGTGGGCCATCACTGACCACAGTTTTGCTCTTTTGTGCACCAGCTGACACCCCCAGTATGGCAAGAGTCTGGCTCTGTCTGTGGAGACACTGACCCACTCTCAGCCCTCCGTGGGGAGGGGCCACCCTGACTGCACACGTAGATGCCAGGCACTCCCAGGAGCCCCCCCTGCAGTACTGCTAGCCCTCTGCAGGAGAGGATGCAAACAGTCCCCCAGGGTAGCTGGCCCAGGGCCTCTGGGGGCCTGCAGGCTGCTCTGGGATGCTCTGTGGCCCAGCAGGGCTCGGTGAGGTTATGTTTCTGGGAAGTCAGGACCATGTGTGCTCCATGGCAGTGTCTCCCTTAGGCGTCATTTGTTTCAGAGCCTTCCACGAGACCCCAACACCAAACACTTCCCCATCCTGCTCTCTTTGAGGCTCAGTGGCCATGGGAAATGAAATTGCCCTTTGTGGGGCTCGGGGTGTTCCTTTGTCTCCCCACTCCAGATCACCCTTCAATTCACTTAGCAAATGATGAATAAGTGCTGTGTATCGAGTCCCTCCGAGGGGCCAGGCTGGGTGCCACAGGTGGCCCGGCATCATCCCTGTGGCCAGACAGACAGACGGACAGCGCTGTGAACTGTGAGGCTGTGATGTTGAAGACAACGGGGAGGGGCCTACAAGGACCTGCGGTTGGGTCCGGCCTCAGGAGGACTCTTGGGGAAATGCCGATAAGAAATTCAGCGTGGGGGCGCCTGGGTGGCTCAGTCGGTTGAGCGACTGCCTTCGGCTCAGGTCATGATCCCAGAGTCCTGGGATCGAGCCCCACATCGGGCTCCCGGCTCGGTGGGGAGCCTGTTTCTCCCTCTGACCTTCCCCCCTCTCATGCTGTTTCTCTCTCGCTCGCTCTCTAATAAATAAATAAATAAAATCTAAAAAAAAAAAAAAAAGAAAGAAATTCAGCGTGCCCCAGTTCTCGGTAGATTTCCAAGGGAATGAGAGCAGGGTTTGGACAGATATTTGCACAGTCCACGTTCATAATGACATGATTCACAATAGCCAAGAAGTGGAAGCAACCCAGGTGTCCATTGACAGATAAATGGATAAACAAAATGTGGAATAAACACACAGCGGGTTATTATTCAGCCTTAAAAGGAGGAAACTCTGTCACCTGCTACGACCTGGATGAACCTGGAGGACATCATGCTCCATGAAAGAAGCCAGGCACAAAAGGACAAACGCTGTATGATTCTACCTGTATGAGGCCCCTGAGCAGTCGCGTTTATCAAAACAGAAGCTTTACATGCATGCATCCTTGATGCTGCAGAATCTTACTTGGAGGTTTTCAGAAACAAAGGAAGGGGTGCTGGTTGGCTTAAATGAGGGGGCCCAAGGAGTCCCTTAGCACTGTGCTCAGCGCCCATGAACACTGACGGAACAGCAGTGCTAGTCATCCTCCTGTTACGACAGTAATGAGAGGGTCCCCTCCTGCCCCCCCCCCCCGGCAGTCAGGGGTCTCCAGAGAAGCCGAGTGCATAGGAGGTTATATGTGCAGATATGATACAGACATGACACATGTCAGAGCGAGCTGTGTAGGAGATATACACACATACGTATCTATATAATAATATCCACGTATTACAGATACAATATCCACAAAGAGACTTCAAGGGATAGGCTTACACCAATCCTGGGGCTGGTAAGCCTGAAATCTGTACCGCCAGCAGGAAACTCAGGCAGGAGCTGAGGCTGCAGTCTTGGGGCGGAATTTCTTCTTCTCTGGGAAACCTGTTTTGCTTTGTCAGGCCTTCACCTGATTGGACGAGGCCCACCCGGGTTATTGAGGCTCATCTCCTTAACCTAAAGCGAATGGACTCTGGATGCTGACCACATCCATCAGATGCCTTCAGAGCAACACTTAGATGAATGTTTGATTGAATAACTGGGGACTACAGGCTGGCTGAGTCCACACACAAACCTGACAAAGCTGCTAACTCTCCACCAGGCTGTGTCACTGCCCTGCAGGCCTGGGATCTGGGGACTAGGCAGGGCTGTGAGCCACGCTGCCGGTGTCTTCTGTTGGGTCCATGTGCTCAGCCCAGCCCCTGAGAGTGATCTTAAGAAACTTGCTGATGAGATTTTAGCCTATCATTCTCCTTGTCTGAGTCTGTCAGCTTGCAGGAAAAAACCAGAGCTGCGCCCGTTTGCTATCCTTTCTGCCGCGAGGCAAATGGACATGTGGACCACCTCCTCAGTAGAGCAGGGCCCTTCTCCGGGGCTGATAGCAGGGCCTCATACACGTGCGGAAGGGAATGTAACCATAGCAATGTTCACTGAGCACTTATTATGCACCAGGAGCCTTTAACCACATTGTAGGTGTTAATTCCTTTAATCGTGCTGCTAGATGCAATTATTGCACCCATTTACAGATGAAGACACTGAGGTCCCCAAAGGCTCAGTAGTTTGCTCAGGGTCATGTGGCTAGCACATGGAGGAGCCAGGATCCGAACCCACTCCCCTGGTTCCAGAACCCATTCTCCGGAGCCTGCAGCACATGCCATCCTAGGAGGTCACTCTTGGGGGCAGGACACACACCTGAGAGTTAGCCCTGACCCGCATTTTCTTTCGACAGATTCGAACTTCATTCCACTCTTGAAAAAGTGCGTATCTCCTTATCCCAAACAGGGCATAATCCCCCTCTGTCTTCTCTGGAATGTTTTGAGAATTTGTGTCTATCAGACACTTCAGAGAAACATGAAAAGAATTTTTTAAATGTCAGGGTTTTTTGTTTGTTGTTGTTGTTGTTAGTCAGTTATAGATTTGCCTTTGGGGTAAATCTGAGACAACCTAAAATCCCAAACTTTCCTCCCAGTGGAGTGAACAAAAAGCATATCTGTGCTAGGTTCTCAGTGATCCTGCCAGTGCTTTGGAGTTCTCGTTCAAATGCCAGCAGGAGAGCACGGGGGCCTCGGGAGGGACGCACTCGTAGGTTTCCCAGGCACCGGCACGCGGCAGGGGGGCCAGCCAAAAGTTCACGGGCGGCATTGCGGTCCGAGCCATTCCGACAGGTCCTTCTGAGGGCTCTTGAGGGTAACTAGACGCTCCGCAAACTGGAAGAAGTTAGCTCCACCCACAGACCATCCTGCAGACCCGTATTTAGTAATACTTCCCAAATGTGTGAAGCACTTAGTTTTAGAAAAACAGGAAGAAGGGAATCGCCTGAAACTGTAGATTTGAATGTTGTCTTGGCCATCACGCCTTCCCGGGCAGCCTTGCTCTCTCTGGCCACCCTGGCCTCCTAGTGTCCCCGGCCCCCTCCAGGCTGGCATGTCCCAGGGAGAGTGGCGTCCCTGTGCCCAGCACTCCCGGCCTCCCCTCGACCGAGGCCGGGTCTGCTTGAGGAAGGAGCCTGTGCTCCAGCTCAGGCCTGGAAACGTGAGAGCCTCCACAGGGGCCACTGGGCCACGGAAGCCAGCACAAAATTGCTCCCTTCCTTCTGCTCTGCTCCACCGGCTGCCTGCCTCAAGGCCGCTCCAGGAGACCCTCTGACAAGAGAGCATTGTGACTCCCCTGTCACAAAGGGGGCCTTTCACGGCTCCTGCTCTGGGAGGGCGGGGACCGGTGGCCTCTCAGGAGGCAGCTCTGGGCGCAGTGGCCACGGTCGGTCGGGCTGCACCTGGAACCAGCCCTCACCGGAGACAAACCCTTTATGGGACTGCCACGGGGAGCTGACCCGACAGCAGCGAACAGAGGTGATGCAGAAAGCTCTCATATCCCTCACTCGGAAAAGCTGTTTCCTTCTGGAAGAAAGGCTACCTGTGGATGGGCGGACTTATGGTGTCAGCAGGTTTGGAAGGATATGAGAGACAGACAGACAGCCCTGGTTGCACATGGGGAGCTCAGCGGCTTGGAGAAAGGGTGGCAGGGAAGGGCTTCTGACACTGCCCTTCTGGACAGGGGGCCGTGGAACCACCTAAGCACATAACCAATTCAGAAGTGGCTTCACCCTGCAAAAGGCATCTGGGCAGGTGGGCCGCTGCCAGGGACCCTCGGGCGGGGGAGGGCGCACATGTTGCCTCTCTCCGTAGATGTGGCCCCCAGGTGCAGGAAGCCAAGGGGGCTGCGGGTGCCCTGGGTTTAGGTGGCCTTCTGTCACTGGGTACCATGCCGCTCTCCTTGGACAAAAGTGCTGCTTCTCTTTTCATTGAACAAAATGGTTCCTGGAGCAGGACAAGGGGGCAGCAGCCCCTGCCCGCCTGGCTGTGCCTCCAGCGGGGGGAGGCCGAGCAGGAGGAGAGGCCCCTGGAGCGTCCACCACCGTCCCCACCAGGCTGATGACATGAGCTCTTGTGCATCTGGGCCAACGGGCCAGTGTGCTGGTCGTCAGCTGAGGACACACTTACTGAGGCCAGTATTTTATCGCTGGTGACATGGGGGTCCCGGCTCTTTGATCCACCCCAGTCCCCGTAATAACAACAAAAATGACCCAAAGTGTAAGGACAGGAGTGCTGGGTGAGAGGGAGACTTCCTGAAGTGACAGAGCTTTGTCCCTTGTGCCCATGAACACCACAGAGGGGACGGACGGGACGGCCCTCTCCAGGAGAGGCTCTGAAAGGGGACTCGGGGTGGGGGAGGGGTGCGGCAAGAACCGGGATGTGTGCCTTCATAGCCTAAAAAAGAAGAGGCTAAGACCTACTTCAGGATGTCTTCAAAGGATTATTTTGTTTCCCTTTTTTGTCCCATAGTGGGGCCTCTAGCTTTGTTCCCTCAGGCAAATGAATGAACTCCTCAGAGCCAGTTTATTTTTTAAGTGTAAAGCAGGGGTAAAACCACCCCCTCCCATGGAGAGTCGTCACCAGCTTGGAAAGGGACATATGTCATGAGGTAACATCTGTTGACCTGGAAGGAGCGGCCGTAAGATGTTCTTAGATGAGAAAGGAAAACACCGGCCCGGCGTGAGCTAGACCTGCACACAGCACCACCCGGCAGGCCCTGCTCTCCGTCCCATTTCACACATGAGCAAACAGGCACAGAGAGGCCAAGGGACTTGCCAAGGACGCACAGCTGCAAGTGGGCCTAGCCGGAGTTTAAAGCAGCCTGGCTCTAGAACTAAACCCCGACACCGTGGTGCTACCCCACTCCGTTCTGTAAATACAGACCCCAAGGAAACTCTGTGTGTGCCTGCCAGGTTGTGTCAACAGGGAGAGAAGCACCAGGGCACACGGTCAAGGCAGGTGACCTGGGAGCAGGAGCGGGGTGGAAATTGGCAGGAAGGGGAGACTGGTCGTTGCACATCTTGATATTCTGCTGCCAGTTGTCACTTTCAAGATGAATAAACAGCTTTTGAAGAAAGAAAATGCTTTGATTTCTCAGGCTTTGTCCAACTTCTCTGTTCTTGGAGTCTGCTTGGCATCTTTATGAGATTGGCATGCACGCCACAGGCTGTTTTGTGCCCAGGACTGGCTGTCAGGAAATAGCAGTCTCGATTTAGGGCTTGCATTCCCCACATCTGGCTTGAGCTCTTGGCCCCTTTGGAAAGAGGTCGTCCCAGGTGCTCGGCAGGGAAGGGTGCAGTGGCTGTTCCCTTAAGACTGGGCGCATGGGCCCAGGATCAGCTGCCACCCTCACGGAGACACTGACCTCTGAGGCGTGCCAGTGCTCCAGGGTGTCTCGGGAATTTGTGTGATTTCCCGGCGACAGCCCCCAAAGGGCAGCCTAATCTCCCCCAAACTGAAGCCACTCACACATTGTTAGGACAGGCATGGTCACTCCTCCCTGTGGGTGCACTGGGTGAAATGAGCCAGCCCCCTGAGTGTTGTAAGCTGGGGTACATGACTCTTCATCTGCAGATGTCTAAGTTTGGGCCCCCAAGAAGCAGATTGGGGTCTACCTAGAGGAGATCCCAGCAAGTAGGAATGAGAGAGTGGGGAGAGAGCAAGACAGGGAGGGGCAAAGAACAAGGTCCCGTGGATGCCTTATGAGCACGATCCCACTGGAGACCCTCTGAGAGATGTGAGGGGGTCAGCCCCCTGGAGGCAGGAGCACTGGGCAGTTATCCAAGGCTCTCATCCTTCACTGGTTCCCTGCAGCCTCCATGTGGGGAGGAGGAGGCACAGGTGCTTGGGGTGGGATGCTGTCAGTAAGCTGGGAGGTATGTCTGCAGCTGCAGGTAAACTCAGGTGGCCAAGGGGATTTGGGCAGGGGTCAACATGCACCTCCCCATCTATTCATATGTTCATGCATAAGAGATGCTGGTTCTTTGCAAATCTTCTCTCACTCTGAGAAGTAGCTCTCAGGGAACACAAGTACTGCTGAATCTCTGAGGACAGTTATGAAAATTAGCAGTAAGTTACCTGCAATAGTTAGCATCGGCTGAAAATGAACAGATGCACAACAGCAATTGCTAGAATCTGTGCTTCTCAAATTTTAATCTGCATGGCTCAGTCAGGGATCTTGTTGAAAATGCAGATTCTGATTCAATGTGTCTGGGGTTGGGCCTGAGATTTTGCATTTCTTTTTTTTTTTTTTAAGATTTTTATTTATTTATTTATTTGACAGAGAGACACAGCAAGAGAGGGAACACAAGCAGGGGGAGTGGGAGAGGGAGAAGCAGGCTTCCCGCCGAGCAGGGAGCCCGATGCAGGGCTTGATCCCAGGACCCTGGGATCACGACCTGAGCCGAAGGCAGACGCTTAACAACTGAGCCACGCAGGCGCCCCTGAGATTTTGCATTTCTAACCAGCTCCCAGGTGATGTCAAAGCTGCTGGTCTGTGGACCACATTTTGAGCAGCAAGGGCTTAAATGCATGAAAAAATGTTTCTTCCACGAAAGCACTGGGAGATGGCCTGGTTCTGGTGTGCTTTACTTCGTGAAGTCCTCAGGGGCCTGGCCCCTCCCACCCTGTTGCTCTACTGTGAGCAGCCTCCATTCCCCAAATGGCTGCCATCAATTCCAGCCATCTCATCTACATTCCAGTTAGTAGGAGAGCAAGGGACGAAGAGGGGCAAAGTAGTTGTTTTTTTAATTTAAACTTTTTATAGATTCACATGCAGTTGAGAGGTCCGGTATACCTGTTGCCCCGTCCTCCCCCAGTGGCAACACTTTGAAAAACAACAGTACAATCTCACCACCAGGATGCTGAGATTGTCATAATGCACCAATCTCATTCACATCTCTGCAGCTTTGCTTGCACTCCATACAGGTGCATTTTGTTATGTGCAATTTCCTCGCCTGTGTAGGTCTGGGGATCCATACGTGGTCACAATACAGAACCGCTCCAGCGACGTAGGGGTGGGTCTCTGGTGTTGCTTTTGTAACCACCCCCCTCCCTATCCCCCATCCCACCCTCATCCCTGGTCCCTAACCTCTGGAAATGTGGGGTAAAGGGTTTTGGCCAAGAGTCTTTTTGATACTCACGTTTTTTTTCTATTGAGATCTTCTTTACATAAAATGGAATATACAGATTTTAAATGTACAGTTCAGTGAGTTTGATGAATCATACAGCCATGCGGTTCCCTGCGCACCCAGAAAGCTCATCCATGCCTCTTTGCGGTCAGGGCCCCTGGATCCCCACAAAGCAGTATTCTGACTCCTTCCTCCATGCTTGTTGACCCGTCCTTGAGCTCCGTGTAACAGGGTCCCAGGGCAGGCGCTGTGTGTCTGGCTGGTTTTGGTCAACATGCTCTTGAACGTCATCCATCAAATGGTGTACATCAATACTCTTTTTTTAAAAATTGCCTCTCATTCCATTATTTACACATAATGTGTGTGTCCTTTCACCTGTCGAGGACACTTGGCTGTTACGAATGAGCTGCTATGAACGTCCCGGTGCTAGTCTTTTCAGGGACATCTGTTTTCTGTTCTTTTGAGTAAATGCCTGGAGTGGAACAGCTGGGCTGAAGGGTAAGAAGCGCGCGCTTTACTTGATAAGACCGTAAGCTGGTTTCCAAAGCGGTCGTCCCACTCAGAGCGTCACAGCAGCGTGCGAGCGTCGCTGCCGCCACGTCCTCGGTGATGCTTGCTGGTGCCGGGGATGTGGAATGGAGCTATTCCGGTGTGTGCCTTCCTCTCTCCTCATGCTATCAGTTTGCATTTCCTTGGTGACCAATTATGTGGAGCATAATTTTCATGGATAAAATGGCCGCTTGCGTATCATCCTTTATGAAAGGTCTGTTCAAATCCTTTGCCCATCTTGAAACTGGGGTAGTTCGCCTTTTTAATTAAGTCGTCAGAGTTCCTGTATCCCGGATACGAGTCCTTCCTTAGATATATGTTTCTCACAACCCGGAACGTTCCTTTTCATTTTCTTAGTGGTGTCTCTTGATGAGCAAAAGTCCTAAGTTTTGGTGGAGTACAGGTTAGCAGTCTTTTTTTTTTAAAGTAGGCTCCATTCCCGGCATGGAGCCCAACGCGGGACTTGAACTCACGACCCTGAGATCAAGACCTGGGCTGAGATCAAGAGCCACCCAGGTGCCCCCAGTTTAGCAATCTTTAATTCCCTCCTTCCTGCTCTCTGGGTCCCCGCTAACACATTGCGCTCCGTCTGGCGGCGTGCCTCCACTCAGGCGCAGGGTCCGCGTCAAGTACAGTCTGTGCGTGGGGTCACGTCCGTGTCAAGGTTCGCTTGTTTCTCCCTAACGACGTCCCACTGTTCTGTCCTTTCCCCCACTGAATTAATAATCACTGTTTATTACTAATAGTTGATATCAAGTCATCTCTGTGTCTTGCTTGATCATTGAGCTAGAGGCTTCTCAATTAATAAATCTTTTCAAAGAAATGACCTCTGGCTTTTAATTTTTCTCTGTTATTTGGTTTTTTTCACCTTGATTTCTGTTCTTTATTTTCATTCTTCCACTTTGTGTTTAACTTACTCCTTTTCTAGCTTTCTAACGTGGATGCTGAGGCCATTAACCGCAGACTTTGCTTTGATGTTACTGACGTAGCATCCTAGCTATAAATTTCTCTCTCAGGGTCGCTTTAGCTGCACGCCGCAGATGACATGACGCTTTGCTTTCATCGGCCTTCTTCACAAAGTATTTTGTAATTTCCCCTGTGACTCCCCTGACCCATGGATAATTTGGAAGTGTGTTCCTTAAGTTCCAAGTGGGTTGTGATGTTTCCAGGGATCTTCCTGTGGTTTGTCTCTAATTTAATTCCACTGCCGTTGGGGAGCACAGGCTGCAGGTTCAGCTCCCCCACGGCATGCTACTGTGGCTTGTCTCGTGGCCCCGCACGTGGTCTGTCTTGGTGGGTATTTCACGTGGGCTTAGCCGGAGGGAACGTGGCATGGCTCTTGAGTGGTCTGTAAAGTCAGTTAGGTCAAGGTGGTTGACAGGCTTGTTCCAGTCTTTTATATTTTTGCTTATTTCTCTTGCCTCCTCATTCTGTCCATTACTGAGAGCGGGATTTTTGAATCTCCGACTATGACTGTGGAGTTTTTTGTTACTCCTTTTTTAAAAATTTTGCTTCATGATACTTTGAAGCCAGGTGTTTACGCACTTACCCATCCACAAAGACTAAAATATAGATTTATTGATTACCATATAGGCAAAGTGTAATATGTCTGCGTGCACTAGATACCCGGGCGCTGGGTATGTGATCATACACACGCACGTGTGTTTCACGTGGAAATACTGGCACAGTGTGTGTCTGCACGGCTCACTCCCATGTCTGTGCCCCGTCCGTCCAGTTCTTATCACCTTACCCCCCACCCGCCCCCAGAGACCCACTTTTATTCCTCCAGACTTCCTTTATACACATAAGAGTAAATGCAAATCTCTGCGTTCTTATGCCCCCTGCACAGAAGTTAGCACGTGATGTGTGCTCTTTTGCGTGTAACTTGTCCCCATAACACTGTCCCGTGCTGTTGTGGGGGCGGCCTCGGGGCGCCCCCCTGCACGGAGGCTGGCAAGCCCCGCTGGGGACATTCAGCTGGCGACCCCACGGGCTGTTGCATGGTGCTGCCACCACTCTCTTCACAGGCGGAGACCGTGAGCACTCGCCATTGAACGTTCTCCTCCTGTCACAGGCTCAGATGTGGGTCCTGCCCTCTAGGAGGGTCAGGATTCACGGCGCTTGCCCGCGGCCGCCCCCCGCGGCGCGAACAGCGTTTGTGTAGGGAGTCCTTTCTCGCAAATACCCTGAACACGGCGGTGGGATTTTGCAGCTACTGCTTCTGTATTCGGCTCTGTAGTCCAGCCCAGCTCCACTGCTCATTCATTGTGCGCCTGTGGCAATGACCTGCTCTAGGGCCTTGGGACAGTGATGCCAACATGTCACGGGGGTGCTTATTATGGACTCCGCATGACTCTCAAGAGCGTTGCGTGTTTAATCCCACTTACTTGACAACATTATGAGAGCGGTCACATTATCTACCCTGTGGTAAATCTTTCTGAGGCACAGAGAGGTTAAGTAACTTGCGCAGGGTCACACAGCTCAGCAGAGCCAGCATTCAGTCCCAGCAATCATTCTGGCTCCAGGTTATTGTGAGGATTAAACACATCAGTGAACACTACGTATTCAGACAGGGACCAGGTACCTACTATGCGCTTGCTAAAGATTAGCTCTTTTCATCATCACCTGCCTGAGGAATTGGAATACAGCTGGTCTTGTCTAGGTGGAAACTACTGTGCACACTTAGAGCAGAGATTCCAATTCACCCTGTACAATTTCTGAATGCGCTAGGTCCGTGGCAGAGGCGAGTGGGGGAGCAGTTGCTGCTGGAATGAGGTGGGAAAGGCCGGGTCAGTGGGAGAGCCTGGGTCATCCCGGTAATAGGAGCCGAGCTCTAGAGCCTGGCTTCCGACGCCTGCTAACACAGGACACTGTCAGAATGAGATGCGTGGATGACTTGGAGTTCCTTTGCTTTTCTTTGCAGCAAACAGAGAAGCAGAGAAGTTAGCAAGCTTGTTTTGGCAGAGGAAAAAACACAAAATGCCCAAACCACGGAATTCTCAAGAATATTGCTAAGCACTAACTTCGCTAACATGTTAGACAGCCTTTCGGAACTAGGCAATCTTGTTCCTCGGCTGGAAATGGTTCCCGAAAGCCATGTGTTCCCAAACCCGCCGTGGGCATGTGGGGATAATGAGGAAATCAGCTCCTGCCTTCCCTTGCCTTCCAGCCAAGCCGAGTGGGGGCATCCCCTAGTGCTGCAGCCCAGGGCCCACCCAAAAGATGCCGGCTGCCCGGCACCACCAGCCTCAGCCCTGTGCTCCTAAACTCACTTAAGACCCCGCGGTTTCTATGCCCTCGAGGTATGATCAAAACCCACTCCCCAGGTCAAGAGTCGTAGGACCAGAAAGCCAACTGCAGGGTGCAGACATGTCTCCTTGTAGGTACATTCCCTTGTCATTCAAGGTCAGCATCCTGATCAGAACAGGCTCAATAATGAGGCAGATAGGCTAACATCCCTGTTAAGAAGGTAATGAGTCACAAATGCTATTTCGATGGTTTTCTTTGAAAGAAATACACATAACCAAACCAATTTTAATTAAAGATCTTGTCTTTGTAATCAGGCAGCCACAAATGAAGGCCAAAGTGCTTTCATGTGGAATAATATATACAGAGCCGAACTGGTTTTCCCATAAAAGGGCAGGGCTTCTTCTTTTTTTTTTTTTTTCAAATAAGAAAGTAGTTTGTTCCTAACAATATGGGATGCAACAAAAAGCTATCTTTTGCAAAATATATAATTGGCAACTGCCTTTGCTCCCCCCATAGATGCCATTTGTTGATGTTAAACCAGTTGGAACGTTTGCCAAATTTACATCCCAGCTGGGATTATCCCACCCTTTGAGATTAGACATGTGATCCTCATTTTTCAGCAAAAAACGTAGTCGAAAACCAAATAAACATACCTACACGTACATCTAAAGCAGAAATGGTGGAGAAATGATTGTAACACACCACAATGTGTATTTCTGCAGAAGAAACAGCCTGAACATCAAAAATGATGTTTTGATTTTTAATTTTAAACGTCAACAGAATTGAAATACCTCTCCGAAATATGTCCTCCAAAACCAGCAGAGGAGATCATCGTTTTTGGTTAAACATGCATGTAATTTAATAATCCACAAAAGGAAAATGCACCTGAAGTGGCCTGAGCTCAGCCATGCATTCTTGCTTCTTGACAGTGTTGAATCGCGTCTTCACTAAAGAGGGTCTCGGGGTGGCTGCCCGCGGAGCGTCCTGCAGACCGCTCGCACCACATGGCACTGAGTGTGTCCTCAGATGGCTGGCTGGCCTCTGGCCAGGGAGGGCTTCGGGGGCAGTGGTCATCTCGAGTCCTCTTGGCATCCCCAGGCCGGGAGCCTAGATGCACTTGGCCACCGTCTGCTGGACGAGGTGAGCCTCGGGAGGCCGCAGGCTGGGGTGTTGATGTTGACTGCTGGGGGCTTTTGGCATCTGCAGGTGAGTGACTATGAGGGTCCTGCAAGTGCTGAGCTTTGCTACCTGGCAGTAACAAGAACACGGGATGGGCAAACAGACGGTACCTGGGCAGTTCTCCGTGCAGGGGAGCTCCTGTTCTGAGTGACGGTGCCCGCCGGCCCCCAGCGATGTCTCCGGACTGATGTGTTCTGGCTGCTGGGCAATGTCAGCCAGCCAGCTGTGTCCCGACTTCTGCTGCTCGCTCCCTCGGTGCCGCCTCCCCTGCGGGAGCAGCCCTCTATATGTGATTGAATCCCGGTGAGGGGTAGCAAATCACACGTCATTCTTCTCTGGGGAGGGCATGCTGTGTATGCTCTCTGCTTGCTCCCGGGTCTTGGGCTCCAGAGGCGTTTCCCAGACCAGCGAGTGTTGGAGGGCCCATGCAGCACCTCCTCGTCAGCATGGGCTCGAGAGTCAGCGTCCCCCTCTGGCATTTGGTAGCTGTGGACAGCTTCTTCTCTGTAAATTGGGGATAACTGTTTCTACTTCCACCCCCAGGGGTGGCTGCGCCCCAGCCTAGATTTCTGTATTGATCACGCACCGCAGACTTAGGAGGAGAGTGAGCCTTCCCACACAGATCGATCACACTGGCTGTTCTTTGAGAATACAGGTAACCTTACGGAGTGCTCTCTGCTCAGAAATTTGGTGGCGTGGTCACAAGACACAGGCTGACCACAGGACCAGGAAGTCTGGGCGTGCTGGCCCTGCAGGATGGACCCCTCCCGTTAGACAGCCTATCCCGTGCCTGGGGAGGGCTCCCGGCGGTGTCACGGAGCCGGGCAGTGGGGTGGCTTCGTTCTGGCCCCTCCTGCTCGCTAGCACACTGGGGCTTGCTGGCATTCAGAGAGAAGGGGATTGTCTGAACCTAAGAGAAGGGCACTGAACATCTGGTCATGGAACTTGTGGACCCCAGGGCTAAGGAGGCAGCATGACCTGACCTGCCAAGCCGCTCCTGGGGGCTAAGATCCACAATGGTGACTTTCTCCGTGAACCTGTTAGCAGGTGTCGACTAGTCTTCAGAATCAGAAGGCAGCACTGCAGGCCTGGAAGCCACATGGCCTTGCGCTGTGCCATGAGCGATGAGTCTCTCTCCCTCTGAATCAAGGATGCCAACTCAGATTTCGCAGAGCCAGCGCAGGAGGTCCCCCACCTCCCTGAAAGACCCAGTGCTTCCCCACACATGCCGCACTCCCTCTGGCCTGCCTTCTCCCTGAAATGTCGCTGCTACCTGCCTCCCCCAGGCCAACACACCCTGCGGGTCACAGCCATCAACAGCCTCCTTGGGAAGGCCTCATCTAATCCCCAAGACCAGGCATGGGCCCCTCTGTATAGCCAAAACTGCATGCCCCTGAGTAGCATCGTTACCTGTTGTATGGGTTTTGATTATCTTCAGCTAGAAACGATAGAATCCCAGGGGTTTTTTGTTTTGTTTTTTCACAACAAAGTCTGGAGGAAGGCAGATCAGGGCTGTCACAGTGCCTCTCCTCCCTAACATCCTCAGGACATGGCTTCTTCTGTCTAATTAATCCACCAGGTATTGCCTCTTTGCCCAAAGCCACCTTTGCTCAAGATGGCCACTTCAGCACCAGCCATCACATCTGCATTCCAGCCAGCAGGAAAGAAGACCTATGGGAGGAAAGGGCTCGGGTCAGCTGTGCCATTGTTTATGGAAGGGTCCACCACATTCCGTTTATCTGATTGGTCAGATCATAATCACCTGGCCACCTCTAGCTGCAAGGTGGAGGGTGGAGTTTGAATTCTGGGTGGTCAAATGCCCAACTGAACACGGGCTCTATTCCCATGGAAGGGGATGACAGACAATGAGGGACAAGAGTAGGTCTGTGCTTTCCTAATGCCCACTTTAGAGCCAGGACTGTCAGAGATTCTCAGTAAGTAGGAGATGTTTGAATGAGTGAGTGAATGGATGCATGGCCGGCAGTGGGACCCGGATGTGAGGCAGAACTCTGATGGGGCTTCACGGGATTGCAGGCTCAGGTCTCCCCTGGCTTTGCTACTGAGCTGCCCAGGGAGCAGTGTTCTTCTGATCGGAGGGGCAAAGAGGGTCTGGCAGCTTTGACTTCAGAGCCTCACAAGGGCCAGGGCATGAGGAGGCCTGCAGGGGATGGAGCGTCTCAGCAGCCCCCCCACTGTGGGGTCTCTGGGGGAGTTCCCCAATTGCCTCTCCTCCGCTCTGCCCCACCCAAGTGCCCGATGCCCTCTCCCACTCCTGGGTCTAGGCTGGCAGAGATTTAGCAGGTAACCCTGCCTGACTGTCTGCACTTCATTTATCCCACGTCACGGGGGCCCAGCTTTGCAGACAGCTGTGCTGTGGGATCATCTTTTATGACCCAATTAGCAGGAGACCCCCCAGATGGCAGAGAGACTTGGGGCGGTCTGCTTCCCACAGCGAGGCTCCTTGTAGTGGAGGTCAGGCTGCTGGATGTTTGAAAAGAAGGAAGGACAGAGGAGAGCAGAGGGAGGGGACCTGACCCTCCCGCAGGGGGAGAGGGAGGATGCTCCTGCCCTTGGCCAGACCAGGAATGGAAGAGGCAGGAAAGGCTGGAACCACCCACACACTTCCCCCATATGGCATCACAGCTGTGGCTCCTTAACCTCTACTTGGGGCCCAAACACGCAAAGGACCCATGCTCCGGTCCCCCCATCCCCTCAGCCTTGTCTGCATCCTCCATCCTTGGTGCAGGTAGCCAAGAGAGAATTCCTGAGGGCTGGGAAGACCTTGCATCTACAGTGTCCAACGGCCTCCTCTGACAGAAGGGGAAACTGAGGCTCAGAGAGGGGCACGTGTCACCCATGGTCCCAGAATAGCTGGAACTAGACCCAAGGCTGCCTGCCTTCCAGGCCACTGGTGTCCTTACTAAGTCCTTCAGAAGGGCCTGTCATCTTGCCTCAGGTACACCTGGACCAGGAATAGTACGCATTTTAGACGTCAAGAATTTACCCCAATTTCCCACTGGGAGGCTCGAAGCACCTTGTTTCATTATTTCCTACACCTCACTCAGATCATTGCGGGGAACTCCTCGCGGGAATCGTGCATTTCTTCTTTGGATGGGGGAACTGAGGGAGGGAGGAGTCAATGAGTGACATCCCAGAAAAGATGCCCTCCAACCCAGAGATGTCCCCCCCTTGGCCACCACCGAGGCTACATCGGGTCCCCAGGGGCCCTGGCTGCCTGTGGCATTGCTTCAGCACGCCCTCTGCACCTGGGGAGCGCTCTCTCAGCTGACTGCATACGTCAGAGTCACTAAGAAGACATCGCTCCAAACGGAAACCCCTTGAGTCTCCAAGGACCGAGTGGTTCCCAAGCTGAGGGAGCTGGACTAATGGGGTTAATGAGGCGGGGGTCCCGCCAGGATGGCCTCGTGGGCAACTGCAGATATGCTCTGAGCTTCAAGGGACTCCTGTTTAAGATGAGGGGTGAGGCTGCGTGCTGCCCACCTTCCCGCCGTGGCATCCCGTTACTCACTTTTTACTTGAAAGTCAATTGCAGGACCTGCTCTAGGCCACAGTCCGATTTAGTTCCCCCATCAGTGGCGGACACGAGCACAAGCCTGCAGCCCTCGGGTGCCTTTGCTGGGACAGGGTGCATTGACCCCCAAGTCCCCAGCTCATGAACATGGCCCCTGCTAATTATCCCTCCTAGTTGCTCGGCCTGATAACTGTTGCATTTGGAAATAAATGACACACTTTTCCTACATCTGCTCCAGATTTGCATTTCAGAAATTAGAGTACTTAGTTACGTGGTATTACATGGCAGTCCGAGCCGGGTCTTGGAGTATGGAACTGATTGGATATTCTGCCCAAAATAAGAGGAGTTTTGAGCTCTTTCCAGGAAATTAAGTGGAACACCCAAACTGACATCCAATATTAAATATTATATTTGTATAGTTGTTCTGTAGAGTTCCTTGGCATCCAACATCTGAGAGCAAAATGTATAAATGGGGAAATTGAATACCTGGTTAAAATGATGCTCATCAGGGCTAAGAAATTAAAATATTACCGTATACACTCCAAGTCAGGCTGCTTATAAAGGTAGAGCTATTAAAACATGATTAGCTGAACCGTATTGTGTCTCAAAAATGTCATACACCATTAAAGTTGAAAAGACTTTGATGCAAACACCCCTGGCAAAGACTGTGCCCCGTCAGCAGCAATGTGCTGGGGAATGTTCACTGCAAATATACAGTCTTGCTGAGTGAGGGGAGAACGGGGAGCCGCCTGGGGCAGCAGGACGCCCTGGGGCTGCCGGGGCACCCAGCACCTCGGGACTCTGGTTCACGGGCTCAGGATTCAGTCCAGGGCAGAGTTGTCAGAGTGGGCGGGGCAGGGGCAGGACTGGGTGCAAAATTTAAGGGAATGCCCAAAAAATCTTGGCAATCGAGAAGTTAGTATTTTAATATAATATTTAAAAACAGAAATAAACTAGCGTACTACTGCCTGCTGCCTGGCCCTTTTGTAAATAAAGCTTTATTGGAACCAGGGCCAAGATGAGGGTGTGGCAAGTAAGGCAGGGTTGTGCAAGTTCAGGACCAGATTCTGCTGTTATAGAAAGTTGATGTTTTGTTCATCATGGATTTTTTGGTACTATTTCAAGTTTTGGGGTGTCCATTTAAATTTGGGACCTGAGGCAAGCATCCCGCTCGCCTTACCTGGCCGTAGCCCTGGCCAGGGGAGTAGTTTTGGATGGTGTGCTCCCACCCCCATCCCCCAGCAGGACAGGATGGTGGTGTCTCTGTCAGGGTCCCCACAAGGCGACTATGCTTGGAATCCCATGCCCACGGTGCGTGTGCTGGGAGCACAAAGCCCCTGCAGGAGAGCCTGGCCCCATCCCAAAGCAACCCCTGTCTGACCCACTGCCGTGAACATTTTAGTGAAAACCACGGAAGGCAAGCCCCCGCCCATCCCACCACCCTACCCCCAGGAGCAGGCCGGGGGCCCTGAGTGCGTTCTCAGTGCTGGTCTTAGGGCACCTCCAACATCCCCACCCACTGCCTGTGGCCTTGGGTGTGGCGTACAGCCTGGGAGGTCCTGGAAAGCCTGCAGTGGATTTGGGAATGACCTAGGCTCACCCTGCAGGGTGGGAGAGGATTAGAACCTGGCCCCGCCATTATCCAGTCATGCTCCTGCATCTTGAGTCTCCTGATTTCCTCATCTGAACTTGGTGGGGACCACAAAACCCGCCCTGCCACATCCCTGGATTGGAGCTTCTTAAACCTTAGGCTAAGTGGGTGAAGGTGATCCTACTCTAAAGGGCTATACACAGATCAAAACGCAATGTTCTCTTGCAGAAATGGGGTCAGAGATGGTAAGCATCTTATCCAAGATCACACAGCGGATGAGTGGGGATGTGTCTTCAGGAAATCCCAGGTCTTGGTCTCCACCGAATGGGACCTGCCTTGGGATATGTGCTAAAGCAGAAGGCTGCTTCCCACCCCAAAGTTTCTGGTTTGGTAGGTCTGGGCCGGGGCCCAAGAACTGGCCTTTCTAACTTGTTCCCGGGTGCCGCCACACTGCAGTCAGGGACCTCACTCTGGAAAGCCTCTTCTGAGGGCCAGTGGGGAGGGGGCGCTGGAGGGAGGGAAGCCTAGGCTGAGAGAAAGGAAGCTGATAGCCCCAAATGGCGTGGATTCCCAGACCCCACCCCACACCTGCTGAAGCAGAGGGCGGCCAGGGGTGGGGGTATTCATCTTTGCCCCCCTCCCAGGTGGTTCTGATGCCCACAAGGTAGAACTACTCCCCACCCCCTCCACTTACCAGTACTTGAGAGTTCTGAATGCCAATCCTTGTGCCCAACCCCGCAAGGCTGAACTCCAACATCTGGGAGTCAATGCGGGCATCTCTACCTCGTAGAACCCTCTGGATGATGCTAATGTACCCCCCCCACACACACACCAAGGTGTGTGCTAAAGTCTCCGAGGGGAGACCCCGGCTGCACTAAGAGTCGCACCTACGCAGGCCGCTGAGCGAGGCCACAGCTGATGAACAGCCCTGGGGCAGACAGCCATCTGAAAAGCGGGTAGATTTGGTGTGTTTGCAGAAAATTGTATGTGAACACGTTGGGCAGGGCACCGTTATTCTGTAGGGTTGGCTTTTCCTTTAAACCACTGAGGCCTGGAACGGGCCCAGATACAATAGAATTGACCATACTGCCCACTTAGGGTACAGACCACACGGCCTCATAAACGGGCAGAGAGACCTATAAACTGAACTAACAGCAGCCGCCCCCCCCCCCCCACCCCCTGCCTGTTTGGCTTGGCAGAGCCAAGACTTCATGCCTGTCCTTATTAGTATTACTAGGGTTCTTATGGTGACTCACCTCCCACGTGTGAGCCTTCCCCTCACTGCCTGAGGAGGAAACCTCTCTGACGTCTGCGTGGCCACTTAGATTCGCCAGGATGGTTGTGGCCCTCGGGGCCATGGTCCCTGGGCTCAGGCCACTCGGAGGCCTGGCCCACCGTTGTCCTCTGGGGCCTCGTTCCCTGGTGTCGGGCACACGGTGTCGGCTTCACTGGTGTGCTCTGCTCGACGCGGACAGGAGGGAGGGGCGGCCAAGCTCTGGAGGGGGCCGAAGCCACTTGGGGGCACTGCTTCTGGCCGGAAACGGGCAGGCCCTTAGGCCAGACTGTGCCCTTTGCTCAGCCATAAGCCTGAGGAAGAGAAGCTGGATTGGCCTCCAATACTGGGCGAGACTGGGCGTCTGGGGTGTGGGGCAGGACTGGCCGGGTTCAGGTCCCCAGTCTGGCTCAGGCCCGCTGGTGGTCATCACGTGGCTGAAAACCACCACCACCACCAGGAAAAACCCAAGTAAAACCGCCTCACGGTGCCTCAGTTTCCCCATGTGGGAAAAGGGAATCATAACCACAGTGCCACGTAGGGCTGTTTTAAATATAATATGGATTTGGCCACATAGTGCAGACCGGTAGCACTGAGTTCCCAGGAGGCCTCTATTCATCTACCCATCCCTCTAGCCACCTTTTAACAAAAATTTTTTTAATTTAAATTTTTTTTTTTTTCCAGTCCTAGATTTCACCTCTGGGGTCCAGTTATTAACCCAAATGCCTCTGTCGAAGGTTTTAGCAGTATACTTCTGCAGCCTCCTACAGAAATGCAGCTGGCCCTTCCTTGGGAACCTGATGGGCAAAGTCAGAATTCAGAAATTTCTAGGCAGATAAAAAGGGACTATGGGGGTCTCCAAGGAGGGGATGCTGCAAGAGCAGAGGTGCCCCACGAAGGACTGGACTTGCTGGGGCAGAAGCTGAATGCCACTGACCGCCCCCAGCTGTAGGGTTTGACAGAGCCAGTTCATTGGGGCCCCGCAGCTGGGCACTTGCTGTCCCCTGGGTGCCGTCCTTGGCACCTTTCTGGTTGCTGCTGTCTGTTGAGGGTCAAGCAGTGACTCCACTCCTCAGGACCCAAAGGACCTGTGAGAAAATTAGCCTTCACTCCCTGTAAAGATAGCCCAGAGGTGGGGGAGGCATTGTGTTTCCCCAGCTTTTATTATGGAAATGTTCAGACACACAAGAAGGTTGAGAGGAGTCTCCATCAGACACACAAGAAGGTTGAGAGGAGTCTCCAGCAACACCCATACACCCACCCCCACCCAGATTCCAGCTTACACCTTGCTTTTCTTGCTTTATCTGGTACCTGTTCATCTGTCCATCCCTCTGTCTGTCACTCCTGTATCAACTTTTATTTCATTTAATTTTTATGCAGACATCAGATTGCTTTGCTTCTGAGGCTGGCTTATTTTCCCCAGGTATCTCTGTTTAAGATTTTAATAAGGTGAAGTCCCTACAGAAATGCAGCTAGCTGTTCTTGATTGAACTCTCTCCTAATCACACATGTACGTGAGTGGTAAGGCAGTTACTTGGGACAGTGACTCTGCCAGGTACTGCGAGTGCCTCTAATCCCCACCTCTTTGTCTCCTCCAAGAATTAAAACTACAAAAACATCAAGTGCAAAAATAAAACAAAAATTTAAAAACTCTGAGCAGGTTTCTTCTTCCCCTTTGTAATATCATTCATTCATCCATTCACCCATCCAGCCATCCATCCATGCACCTACCTACCCATCCACCCATACATCTATCCACCCATGTACACATCCATCCATTCATCCACCCACCCAGCCATCCCTCCATGCACCCATTCATCCACCCATGTTACCCATGCACCCATGCACCCATGTACCCATCCATCCATCCACCCACCCACCCAACCAACCGTCCATCCATTCACCCACCCGTTCATCCACCCATGCATCCATCCACCCATCCATCCAAACATCCATCTTTGCAGAAAGCATTTACCCAGAGCATCATCATTAGTCACCATATGAACCTCATTTAATCCCACGACAACTGTTACTACCTCCTTTGGACACGTGAGGAAAGTGAGACACAGCAACTTACCCAATGTCATAGAGCTCTCACAGGCTGTGCAGGGATTTGACCTCCCACAACAGTGCCTGGGGCTGTCTGGCTCCTCCCCCTGTATGGACCTGGCTATTCCAAATGGGCAAGAATGGAAGTGGGCGATTCCTTCCTCCTTGGTGTATTTGTGACCTCCGAGTGTGACATCATTGCCCCCCAAGTCTTTAAAGAACCCCCCCAAGCTAGGGAGTTTCCCTCTTGGGGAGCTGGGGTTTGGCCTTGCCTACGTCTAGAATCCAAGAAGAGTCAGTTCTGGATTCAGAGCCTTTTCCTGGAAAGAGCATGTCCCATCCACCAGAGTCTCGTGCAGTCGTGTCTGGGAACAAAACCGCATTTCCTGTGTTTACCGAAGCTGTTCTGTAGGATGAGTGGAGACCCAGGTCACCCCACGCTCAGGCACATTCCGAGGGAACCAGCCACCCCAGGAAATAAGTCAGGGTGAGGTGGAGGGCACGGGGCAGGTGCTGGGCGGGGGCTGCATGGAAGGTGCCCCAGGACCTGGCGGGACAGGCCATCCGAGAAGACAGAGGTGGGGAGCCTGCCCTGCAGTGGGACTGAGCCTGGCCGGAGACCCCTCAGGCTGGGCACTCAGTAACTAGAGTGAGGCCGACCACCCATCGCCATCGCCAATGGAGACAACAGCAGCTGGTACTGCTGTTCGAGTAACTTCTGTGGCCAAGCACTTGGCCCAGTCCATCTCTCTCTGAGGCAGTGGTCACCGTCATCCCTACTACAGTGACAGGGAAACTGAGGCTTGCAGAGTTGAGTGACTTTTCCCCAAGTCACAGGGCAGCCATGGGGTGAAGCCTGGGCCCAAACCAGGGACTGTCTGAGTCCAAACACCTCAGCTGCTAAGTCACATGCAGGGTTCGCTCAACTGGTGAAGGCTTGTAAATCCCAAGAACAGATGGGGAAACTGAGGCTGGGTAGAGCAACAGCCTGCCCAGCTCTCGTCTGAGTAGGTGGCAAGGGGTAGGGCTTGTTCATCTACTCGGACAGTTTTTCACTTTCCAACTTAAGCCCCAAAAGAACAAGTAAAACAAAACACTGAACCAAGCAACCGCCCTGCACCCTCTAGCTGTCTGTGGGTAGCCCCCTTCCTCGCCCCCCTCCTCTGGCCGGCCCACCCAGGCTGGGCCATGCCAGGAGCCCCCAGTCCCTGGAGCAGAGCGTCGGTGGGCAGCCCAGGGTGTGTGCCTTCACTGTGTGGCCCCCTGCATCCAGGGCTCCCCCAGGCCCGGTCTCCATGGTAACCAGGGTGGGTGCCTGGACCATGCAGGAGGACCCCAGATAGACCCTACTTCCTTGCTCTGTGCTTCCTTTGGAAGCCCGTGGAAGGTCAGGGCATCCTCACTCTAAAAAGCAAGGTAATAAAAATAAAAAGCGAAGTAATAAAAATAACACAAAATGGAAGCGTTCAATGAAAACACTCTGGACACATTACTCTTTGTGCCCAATAAAGGCTGGTTCACCCATTTCGCAGGTGGGGACGCCGTGGTTGGGGGATGTTTGTTAACTTGCCCAAAGCTGCCAGTGGTGTATGGAGAGTGGGCAACCCCCCTGAGATCCCGCCTCTGCCCTCTCCGTGACCCCCAAGCCACCCTCATGGTCCAGATGCCCACACCTGCCCCCAGGTTGTCTGAGCCCTCCCACCCACTGTGGCCAGCTCCCACCTGCATTAGCCTTGGGTCTGCTGGGTGCCCTCAGGATGCACACGTGGGCTCCTGAGCCCCATCGCGATGACCCTCTGGTTTAACCAAAACCTGCGAGGAGCCTCAGAGCATGGCCTGACCCCTCTGCGTGTCTGGGCAGGATGGAAACTGAATTCCAAAAACCACAGAACCCGGGAGGGGCGGGGGTGGTGAGCTTGCTCATCCACCCCCTCCAGTTGTTGCAGGGGTCACCTGGATCCGCCCTGTGGGAAAACCCGGCCTGCCGTCCTCGCCTCCGGCTGCTGGTCCTGTGTCTGTGGCGTGGGGGCTGGCAGGCCTCGGCCTGAGGCAGCACATCTCAAACTTGATCTGGGGCCTCAGCAGCACCCGAGGGGATGTTTGAGGCACAGATAGCTGGGCCTGCACCACCACTCCTGCCCCTCACCCCTGGCGTTCCGTGAGGGCCGGGGTGAGGTCGGGGTTTGATATCTAACAGGGTTCCCGCGTGACGCGGTTGCTGGGGTCCAGACCTTGAGACCCCACTGAGTGACTTGCCGACCAGTCTTTCTCAATGGTGTTGTGGGCCGGACAGTCCTGCCTGTAGGTGCACAGCGTATCTAACTAGGGCCCCCAACCCTGGGACAAACAAAAGCGTTTGTGAGGGGGGCTGCCACATAGGGCCGCAGCTGAGGAGCGAGCCGAGGATGGCGGACTTCGCCCGGGCCGAGTGCCCCGCCGACAGCCAGCACCAGCGCACCAGTCCTGCGCCGTGCCGTCTCGGCGCTGGGTCCTGCAGCTCCCGTCAGGCTGCCCCAGCTGAGGCCAAGTGGAGCTAAGACTAGCTAGTCTTCCTTGCTGAGCTGCGCCTCCACTTCTCATCTGTGAAATGGGCCTAATAATGCCATCCCGGATGAGGTCATGTGCATAAAATTCCCCACAGACGCGTGCACGACCAAGTGGGTGTTTCTGGCATCACAGTGGCCAGTTGAGCAAACGGGTCCTCCCCCCGCTGCGTGAAACACGCTGGCCCCTTACCATGAGTTCCTAGATTCATTTCTGTCATCATAAAAGATTGTCTTTCCGTGAGCGAGCCTCTACTCATGGCGGCTTGTCAGGAAGTGTCTCCCGCTCCCCACCTCCTCTCCCCCTCGCCTCCTCTTTGAGGTCCAGTGGGAATGGTCGCCGAAGCAGGGCCCATTAAAGCATCAGGGCTGCCAGATTGGCCCTGGTCCCCGTCACCGGGCCCTGTGCCTCGGATGGCCTGGTGGAGAGGTTGGGCACAGGTCCTGGCCACCGCCCAGATGTTGGGGTGGGGAGACGTGTCTGCAGTTGGTGGGGGGTGGAGAGGGCCGGGCGGGGAGACAGAGGAACATGAATAATCCGCTGACCTTTCCTCTCCGTGTTTGGGTGAACATAAGCCTGTTTACAATAAACCCCAGGGAGATTTTTCATCCTTCCAAATGGAACAAGGGTTATGTAAGCAGAGAGACCTTGAGCTCGGCAAACACCTGCTCTAGGGGCCAAATGGAGGGAGATCAGGAGAAATGGAGCCCTCCATTGACTCGTTGACGTGGCATGGCCTTCATTAAGCTGGGGCCTGCTGGGAAGGGCAGAGGGTGCTTCCCCAGGGGGCACTCCTTCCCTGCATCTGCAGGTCAGGATGAGCACACAGCCTTGGACCCCAGGGTGGCTGCCCATGTCTAGCTTTTATTTCTCAGTTGCTCTGGGTGTCCTCTGTGTTTAAAAACAGACCTGCAGATATTCTGATTGCAGTCAGTGGGAAAGCAGGAAATCCATGCAGGGAAAAGAAAAAAAAAAAAAATCAAGAGCAATTCACTCCTTGCTAGTTTTTGTCCTTCTGCTTTACACTATCCTTGGTGACTTTTAGTGGGCAACTTGACCCAGAAATGTTAATTTACAGAGGCTCATCTTCCATCTTTGTGTTTGAATATATTGTGTTAAGTAAGATAAGCTATTCTGGAAACATGAGGTCAGCAACACATGTCTTTGGACAATCTTTTTAAAGATTTTATTTATTTATTCGAGAGAGGGGTGGGTAGGAGCAGAGAGAGAGGGACAAGCAGACTGTGCTGAGCTCAGAGCCCGACGTGGGGCTTGATCTCAGAACCCTGAGATCATGACCTGAGCTGAAATCAAGAGTCGGACGCTTAACAGACTGAACCACCCAGGCGCCCTAATCTGTGGGATTTTTTAAATGGAAGTTCTAGGTTGGTTGGCAACATGTACCCGTTAATGATTTGGGTAAGTCTGGCTTAATCCCACTTGGATGGGATTGTGTCTTCAGCATTTCCCCAAGGGGCACAGACTGGGAAGCTGAGACTGAGTTCAACCTCCAGCTTAGACCAAGCCCTGCCAGAGAGAAGGAAGGGTCGTGGCTTATGATGTGTCCCAGCACCCCGCACCCCGTTTTTAGCTTCTCAGCCAGGCATTTGGCAGATTGTATTTTCAAAAATAGCTGCAACAAGATCTCCCACCCCCCATGCTCTTCTTATAGTGTCCACACCACAGGTGAGGATCTGAGTTGTCCTCAGTGGGCCTGTGACTGTAGCAGAAGCAAAGCTGTGTGACTTCCCCGAGTAGGCCCTACAGGGAGGTATAGTTTCTGTGCAGTCCTGTTGGGACATTCATTCTTGGAACTTGGCCACCATGATGTGGGGAAGCCCAAGAGGCCCACATTGAAAGGAAGCAAGACTGGCTGCCTTCAGCTGGGCTGAACTCCCAGTTGATAGCCAACACCGACCAGCCAGCCCTGAGCTGCCATCTTGGACATGGACCCTCCAGCGTCCCCAGCTGACTCCTTGTGGAGCAGAGATGGTGGGCCTTCTTGCAGAGCCCTGCCCAAACAACAGCTTTGTGAGCTAAATACAGGTTTGCTGGTTGTTGTTTTTTTTTTTTTTTAAAGATTTTATTTATTTATTTGACAGAGACAGAGACAGCGAGAGCAGCAACACAAGCAGGGGGAGTGGGAGTGGGAGAGGGAGAAGCACACTCCCCGCTGAGCAGGGAGCCCCACACGGGGCTCGATCCCAGGATGCTGGGATCACGACCTGAGCCAAAGGCAGACGCTTAACAACTGAGCCACCCAGGCACCCCTATAATACTATTTTTTTAAATAAAGATTTTCTTTATTTGAGAGAGAGAGACACAGCGAGAGCAGGAACACAAGCAGGGGGAGTGGGAGAGGGAGAAGCAGGCTTCCTGCTGAGCAGGGAGCACAACACGGGGCTCGATCCCAGGACCCTGGGATCATGACCTGAGCCGAAGGCAGACGCTTAATGACTGAGCCACCCAGGCGCCCCACAGGTTTGCTGTTTTGAGCCACTAAGTTTTGGGGTGATTTGTTACACATCGTACAGGTGTTTCCAGTGAAGGTAGAAATTAGACTAGTGACCATAACAGGGAGCGCTCCTCCCTGACAGTCAAGGTAACGCAAGCTTGGCACGCACGCACGCGGCACATACCATCTCACGTAAGCCTCTCTGGGCCCCACACGGCTGGCCTGTTGTTGGCTCCTTTTTTGTGAGGAGGAGGAAGCTGAGACTCAGACAGGTTAACCCACCTGTCCGTGAGTGTGTGGCCAGGAAGTGCAGCCGCTGGGTGCGTAACCCACAGTGTCCGACTCCAGAGCTGCCCCTGGGTTACGCGCTCCCAGTCCTCAGGCCAACGCGCAAGGCCCTCCTCAGTGGGGCTCCCACCGTCCTGGATGTTTCCCCAGTGCGTCCACACCTACTCAGCGATCCAGCCACGTGCCTGGAGATCCCCCACAGACCCCACTCGGGCCTCCCGCCAAACCCTTGCTTCTGCCGTGTCCTCCACCTGGGGTGGCGTCCGCCGGAGGAAACCTGCCCATCCAACCAGACCCGTTTCGCAGGCCAGCTGCTCTGCAAAGCTTCTCATGCGTGCAGAGTGGGTGCCATCTCTGAGCTCCAGGCCTGGAGAAGATCCTGGATGATGGCCTTCGGGCGAACACCCTGACTCTAACCCGCCTGAGGGTGCCTGGATCACAGCCCCCTTCCACTTCCCATCCAGCCTGGCCTGCGCCTCTCTCAGGCATCATGTTTGAATGCTCTTTGATAACTCCTGCCATGGACTGTGATGCCCTTCAAGTGCAGGGCGTGTGTATTCACCACATTTGTGCAGTCAGCCCCACGACTACCAAATACATGTTGGTTCGCTGAACGTCACCCCAGGGAGCTCTTACCAATGCCAGGCCTCACCCTCAGTGCTGACGAGGCTGGCCCACACTAGTCCGCCCATACCCCCAGACTCCCATCTTTCATTTGGTGGAGCCCCTCCCACTCCCCTGGGTTGGCTGCGCCCATGCACACCTGGGATAGAGAGGGCTTTGCAGCTCTGTCCCTGTAACAGAGGGTCCTGAGGGGGCAGATGGGCACCTCCCTTCAGCAGGAGGCACTCCTCCCTGGTGCTGGGGTAGTTGGTAGGTGATAGGCCAAGGGATCTGCCTCAACCACATGAGTGCCTGTTCCTGAGCACAGCCCCTGTTAAATGACTGATCCACCCAATGACTAGACAAAGTCTGGTCCTCTGGCCTCAACTCAGGACAAGCCAAGCTCCAGAAGGGCTGCCCCAGCTCCAGAGCTCCCCATGGGATTAGCTGCACCCAGCCTGACTTCTCCAGGCATGTGGGGTAGGTCCCAGTGGGCAGTCCCCAGCCCAGCTCCCACGTGTAATCTCTGTCTCAGAGTCTGCTCTCTGAGGACCCATGTCGGTCTCTCCCTTCACTGTGTTTCCTGGATGTTCACAGGATGGCTGGTGATTATGCTGCCACCTTGGAGGACAGAGTCCATGGGGAGCATTGTGGTGAGCTGGGAGGAGCCACCTATCCCCAGGGCATTATGTGAGACAGACACTTCTACACTGTTACTTGGGGTCTTTCTGTCACACACACCACTCAGCTAACATAGCATCTTGTTTGATTTTGTACAACCACCCCTGAAACTAATCCTGTCTTCATTTTATTTATTTTTTAAAAAAAGATTTTATTTATTTTAGAGAGAGAGAGAGAGAGAGAGTGAGCGAGCAGGGGGAGGGGCAGAGGGAGAGGGCAAGAGTCTCAAGCAGACTCCGCGCTGAGGGCAGAGCCTGATGCAGGGCTCAGTCTCATGATCCTGAGGTCATGACCTAACCTGAAATCAGGAGTCAGATGCTTAACGGACCGAGCCACCCAGGCACCCTCTTGTTTTCATTTTAAAGAAGTGGAATCCAGAGGAATCAGAGAAATGAAGTCACTTGGTTGAGGCTGCACAGCTAGGAATCACATCTTCTAACCTCACTGCATCTCTCCCTGTCACCACTCTTGGCATCTCTGTCACCTCCCGCCCCAGCCTCACTCCTGCACCTGCTAGCCTGGCGTCACACCACTAACTTCTTGTCTTTTGGGGCAGCTTCCTTGGCACCATGTCCCTGGAGCTGGTCCTGAGGGTGATGAAGCACTGCCCACTCCAGGCAACCTTGACTTACCAGAGTGTGCAGGGATGTCCTCCAGCTGGAACATTCTCCTAACCACACCAGATCATATTTCAACACGACAGGGAAGATGTCTCAGAGTGAGTGTCCTGGGGTTATTCTTCATTCACCTGGCATCATGAGGTCCCATCGTCCTCCACTGTGCCTGACCTTAAGGGATTCAGCTCCGATGCCTCTTCTTCTAGGAAGTCCTCCTGACTTCCTCCACCCTGCTCCAGCTGCACTCCTAAACCTCCAGCAGGGCTTTGCCCCAGCATCCTTATTGCCCAAATGTGAACCCACTGAGGCCTCAGACTGGGCTGCACTTTTCTTCCTTGTGTCCCCAACCTCCTGCAAGGTACACAGGAAAGAGGGGATATGTGTCCTAAATGCTCACAGAGGAAGAGGGGGGACACTTAGAGCCCAGGAGCCTCAGCCCACCACACACTGGGCCACATTGAGAGAACGGTCCTGGCATCTCAGGCCTGGCCAGTGGAAGGCAGAGGGTTGTGGGGGAGTCTCGAGACCTGGGTTCTCATTCCAGCTTTCCCAGTAACCTGTGGACAGTAACAGTAACTCATGTTTAAGGAGAACTTTGCATGTGCCAATGCTGTTTTAGAAAGGCCTTACCCTCAACCTCATGACCACTCTGTAAGGAAGGTTGCTGGGGACAGAGGCCATGACAGAGGTGGCGATCAGATGGTACCTAACCATCATGCTACCCTGCCTCTGGGAACCTTGCTTGTCACAGGGTCTGAGTCTCCCCACCTGCCGACTGCAGGCTCAGCTCCACAGGTCCTGGTGCCTGATTCAGTTCTGAGCCATGGTCCTTTGTCTGCTGAGCTGGAGCCAGGTCGCTCGCACCTGCTTCCTGAGTGCCTGGTCCAGAGGTTCATTTGAAGAGTGCCCTTGTCATCCACCCACTGTCACATGTGGTGCTGGGGTTCCCTGGCCAGCCACAGAAGCTGGGTCCACCCAGCATGCTGTCAGGCACCATAGCTCCCCTCCGTGTCCCGGGGAGAGACCCTGTGAGTCCAAAACGGAACACCAGGAGCTGGAAGGGGTTTGTCAGTGGTGCTCCCCTCCCACGTTGCTGCACCCTCCACACCTGGAATCAAGGGTTCCTCCTACTTCTTTCTGTAGCCACCTGAGATAAAGGCAAGAGGGCCAGGACGTGCTGGGCTGGGTGTGGGTTCAGATCTCAGTGTCAGCCTACCTAAAGCTGAGGCAGATGTCAGTGGAAGGTAATGTGGGCACACGCCCATTCCTACAGTGCAGAGTACAGAAAGTCTAGTGCCATTCAGGGCTGCCATTGATGGGAGGTTCTGAGCTAGACGTCCTCTGGGCTTCAGCTCACCCAATCTTCACAACCACCCAGGGAAGTAGGTGCTATTTTCATTCCCTCTGGCAGATGGGGAAACTGAGGTTTGGCAAGCTAAAGTGACCTCTGTGAGTCACACACCTAATAAGCAGTGCATCAGGACCAGAACCTGTGGGGTCAAACCTCAGAGCCCCAGCTTCTCCCACCTTTGGAACAATTTAAATATAAAATAAGCTGGGGGAAAAAATGGATATTTCTTTTCAAAAAGAGTATGAAAGATTATGACCTCCCTCCCGCTGCAGACCCTGTCTTTCTTGCTAACCTTACTCCCTCTGACAACCATTGTTACGTTTTTTTGGCTACCTTTCCAAAACTGTCATATGCATCTATAAGCAAAAATACACTTTTTACAACAGGAGTGCACAACACACAGTGATCTGCACCTTGTTTACTTCTCTCTGGGTGATTGCACAGTGAATGTGGTACATTTCCTTCCCGCCAGGAGCTCACACACATACAGGCTTCCGCCCATTAGAGGAGTCTCTGGCTGGACTCTTCAAACTGCAGCAGGCCTCCATCCTTGGGTGCCCTTGTTAAAAACAGATTCTGGGAGTCCACATCTAGAGATTTTGTTTCAGTAAGCTGTCCAGTTATTTACTGCTGCAGGACAAACCACTCCAAATTTTAGTGGCTTAAAACAGCACTGATCATTTATCTTGCATAGATTTGGAATTTGTGCAGGGTTCGGTGCAGAAGGCTCTGCTCCATTGGGTCAGCTCAGCCAGGGCTGGAAGATCTACTTCCAAGACAGTGCGCTCCTTGAGGTGTCAACTGGACCAGCTGTCTGCACAGAACTCAGTAGGAGCTGTCAAGCAGGGTCTTGGCTTCTCTCTGTGTGGCCTCACCCCTGGGCTGCTTGGACTTGCCCACAGCACGGCAGCTGAGAAGCGAGGCTTAGGACATTGAGAAATAAATCTTCTGCCCATTTATCTATCCACTGATCAATTTAATGATTAAATATCCTACAGCCACCTATATATTTAACATAAGTAAATCCAAATTATTTATTACTATAAGAAAATATATTAAATAGATCCTTGTTAGGCATATACTCTGTGTGAGACATAGGAGTTATGCACTAGGCATAGCTGTACTGTGTCTGCAGAAACCATGGAAGCGATTGGCCTTCAGTTTTGGTGGTGGTGGTGGCAGTGCTGACTTCAGTGGTATTCTCAGTGGTGCTGTTTTTCAGGCTCTCCGTAAAGTCGAGCTTTCTCCGGGCCAGAAAACTGTTGTTATATACACGGCAGCTCTTGGAGGAGCAAAAGCATGCATTTGCACTTGGTCTTTGGACATGTGTGATGTTCACTCTAGTCTGTTCAGGGAAGACACCCAGAAGTCAGTCTTTGTCTGGGACGAGCTGCAGATGTGGTCCCAATAAGCTATTTGACTAAAGGGCTTTGGGAGTGAGCAGCCCTTTTATGAGCTCAAGGAAGAAAATCTTGTTTCTGTTGCTGTTGTTGTTTTTACCTGATTGGTGTGTATTTGACTTCTTTGAAAAGCCTTGTTAGCAATACTTTCACCGGTAATTATGGCAGCAGGTTTGCTTTGGTGTGCCACGTTGGGCTCTGCAAATATTTGCTGACAGCTTGTGTGTCCTGACATGTTCTGTATGTGAAGGAGAGTTCCAAACCCTGCGTGCACAAGGAAGCTGGCGTGGTTGCAAGATGCTTGGTCAGAGTTTAGATGGAAGGGCTCTTTGCCTTGCTGGAGACCTTGGTCTAAGATGGCCCTGCCAGAACTTTCCCAGGGCCCTTTGTGCAGACTGTGAAGCCACTAGCATGAGTGGGTGTTTTAATATCAACACATATCTCTGTTGTGCCTCCCCAGGTACTTTCAGGTGAGCACTATGTGCTTTTAACGTAAGGGGGAGGAATATTATCTTAGTTTGGACCCCCCCACCCCGCCCCAGCACTGGATCTTCAGACAAGGATTTGAGCTCAAGTGACTTGAGAAGTGTTACGAGTCAATTGTGTCCCCGAAAAGATGTGTTGAAGTCATAATCCTGTGATCGTGACCTTATTTGGAAATAGGGTCTTCGCAGATGTCATCAAGATGTAATTTTGAAAAATTTCAACCCTACAGTTGAAAGAATACTGCTATGAACTCTCATGTACGCTTTATGCAAACTCACCAGTTAGTAACATTTTGAAAGGCAGGGATTTCTTCGCATCTATGTTTTATGGATACGTACTTACAAACAGAACGTCCCCCGCCATCAGTTTTGAGGCGGGGGCTTTGATTCTCACACTTGCAGCTGTATGTCCGGCACTGGCACGATGCCTGGTGCAGGGCAGGCACTTGTTAATTTTCGTTAAACAGATGTGTGCCTGAAGTTTACGTGGGCTTAGGCAGTCGTGTGATGACCCGTGGCCTTGCACGCTCATGTCGGCTCCTTGAGGGCGGGGCCCCTTCTGGCTTTGTTCACTGATGCTCATCTCACCTGGTTTACTCCATCCTCACATCGCCTCTGTGGGGCTGCATCTTATTTTACCCATTTTTCAGAGGATAAAACCAAAGCCCAAAGAAGTCAGGACATTTGCCCAACCCACACTCAGACTGGAGTTCTAAGGCCCTGCCCTCAGCCCATGCTCTCTCAGCCGGCAGTGTTGCCCAGTGGCTAGGGAAGCGAGGAGGCTCACTGCTGAGCCTCACCCCACACTGCCGCGTACCAGGGTGACTGCGCCCTGGTGTCCTCTGCAGGCCGTGCTGGCCCACCCGGCTCACCTGCCATGCCCACCCCCCACTCTCACCCCATGCTGACTGCTACCTACTCAACCCGCTGGTGAGCTCAGCTCTGCTCGCGTTGCTGGGTGCAGAGGGATAGGAGTGTGTAGTCTTCCTGATACCTAAGGATAAAACTTCTCATTAGAAAAAAGCAGAGAAGCAAGAAGAAAAAGATTTCGGGTAATCCGCCGTTCAGAGATAACCACTTTGAATATTTAAATGTCCTTCTCCCACCTTTGGTGTGTTTTAAAAACATGCTTGGCTGTGTTTATTTAGCACACGTTCTCTGTCAAGAGGTACACCAGTCACCTCATTTCATCCTCACGAAGTTCCTCCAGGTTTGCAGGATTACGGTCCCCGTTTCCTGGACTGAGGAGAAGGGAATTGCTCAGAGCCCCAGAGAGGGAGTGATGGAGCTGTGACGCAGGCTCAGCTAGCCTGCTGGCAGTCTGTGTGCTCACCCGTGCACACGCACTCACACACACATCTGCACGTGCACACGCACCCATGTGCTCACACTAACCCAGGCACGCACACTCACGCATACGCGTGCATGCTGACGAAGAGGTGAAGCTGAACGCAGCTCCGAGAATGTCTTAATGCAGTAACAGCAGGGATGTATTTCTGTTTCACTAACAGAACCCCTGCACCTCCAGGCCCTGCTTCCTCACTCAGTCCCTTGGTGTTGGGTACTTAGATAAACACCGCCACAGTGAACATCCTAGAGTTAAATCTCTTTGCACACATCCTTAATTATTTCCTCTCTGTAAATCCCTAACAGTGGGGAATTCAAGTCACTGTTTATTCATACTTGCAATTTTGGTAGATATTGCTCAATCGCCTTCCAGAAAAGCTGAACAAATTTGCACTGTATCTGAGCGGGATCAACGAGGTTTTGAAAATCTGTCTTAATGAGGGCTCTGGTGTCGTAGATGCTTTTTTGGACACTGAGACCCCAGCCATGTTCCAGGGAGGAATATTCCAGTTACCTAGGAAGCTGGGCCAGCAAAATGTGGTGCTGGAAAGGAAAGCAAGAGAAGGAAGCAGGACAGGAAGCTCAATCCTGTATAGATTTCTTGAGAAAGGCTCTTCCCTTAGAATTAATTTGCCTGCCTTTGTCCTCCAGATTGTTCCTGCCCAAGACTAGCCTTTATAAGGAAGGGAGAGAATTGACTCTGTCACCACTGGGAATGAATTATATCCCAGTGGCCACAAAACTTGTCCTAAAGCCTTAGAGATGATTGCAAGGAGGGGTGTCTGAATGACCTGGCGGGAACTGGTGATGTCACCACTTAACTGGGACGGGGCAGGCAGAGGGCGCCGAGCAGAGTGCCCAGAGCCAGAGGCACAGTGCATTATCAGCCGCAGGTGAAGCTACCTTCAGTGGCCGGCGGGCCTCCCACTCTGCTAGCTAGCATCTCCCCAGCGAGCTCACTGAATCCCCTACTTTACAGACTAGGAAACCGGGGCTCTGGTAGTTCTGAACAGGGATCAGCTAAAACCCCAATTCCTGCTGTCCGAGAAAGCTACCCAAAAACCCCGCAGAGTAAAATGGAGATGTGTTTTGCAACAGTCTTGGCAGTGGGGCACGGGCTGGGGTGCGGGGCCGGGCTGGATGGTCCGGCCCCCAGATGACCTGCCGGGCAGCCCCGCTCCCTGGGAGAAAGTGCCTGCCTGCAGAGTTTTCTCCCAAGAAAAGCCCTATCAGAAGAGGTGGTTCCTCAAGGCTGCCTCATGCCAGACACACAATGAAATGGTTATTAATGTTGGAGGTTTCATAAATTTTTTTTGTCAAATTATAAAGCAGGTTCTGAAAAGCGATGTCTGTTTTCCATAATTGGCGAGTGTTCCCCAGACGGCTGTTCAGCCACCTTGAAAATCAATGTTTTCATGACCCTTGACCCCTCTTTCCCTGACGAGTGTCCCTCCTACAGGTTGCTCCCAGGATGAAAACAATAAAAGCAAATCTATAACAGCAAAGGCCCGAGGTTAATGTCTTTAACAAGATAATGTTACTTAAGGGAACTGTAAAGCAAATCATTCCAAAATTCCATTTATTCGCTGCAGCTCCGACTGTATTTTGAAACCATATGTATGTGCTTTGCGTGTTGGGCCGTGGACAGACTCCGCTGTGTGTTATTTCTTCATTTTTTACAATTTATTGCGGTGTAATTGACGTACAACATTCTGTTAGTGGTCTGACGCTTGCATGCCCTACGAAAGGGTCACCACGTGAGTCTAGTTACCGTCCGTCACCTCACAAAGTTAATACAGTCCTCTGCCCCCCATGCTGGACGCTTGTATGTTGATCCTGTGTACCACTGTGGGTTTACTGCCCGCGTCATTCAAAATCTCTAAGCCATACGCGGAAGGTTGTGGAGATGCATGGAAGTTCCTGCCCTCCAGGCCTCGTCCCTGCCTGCTTGCGTTTGCTGCCTCGGTTGGCGTCCCATGAGCCGGTGAGGCCGTGGTCCCGCGGGGACGGCTCTTCCCGGAGCATGTGGGAGGCGTGACATGTCCACCCCGGAGCTCCGTCTCCGTGACACGAAACCTGAGAGTGACAACCAGAAAATTCAGCCCAGAAAACAGATGCTTTGCTACCTGATGCCAAACATCTGGCCCCTAGCAGACAGGAGGCTTGACGGGAATGTTCAGGTTTGATCTGGATTTCGGCACAGGCTCGTGCCCGGTAGGTGCGATGAAAAGCTTGTTGTTGCTGTGCTGTTCCTTGCAATGGTAGACACCCTGCTCTACGGTCCTCAGAGCACAGACTCAGCCACTGCAGCACGAGAGTACGGGAACCAAGAGAGTGATGTAAAATGTTTGTGCTGCAAACAAGAGCACGGCCGACGGTGTCCCGGGTCCGTGGCGCCGGGAGCCAGATACGGGGCAGACCAAGACAGAAGGCTTACCCGAAGCTGGGCTGCGCTGAGTCCGTCCGCAGGAACACTGCACACACACCCCCGTGGCTAAAATGTGAAATGACCTACACGTGTGGCAGGTGTCGGCGCAGGTGCGGGGGAGGGCACAAGTCCAGTGCAGGGTGGTTAGCGCCCTTGGGCCTGGGAGAGGCAAAAACGGCCCCTGTGCCACACCTGGGAGCTTGACTAGAGCTGAGCCCCCAGGGTGTCAACCAGACGCAAGCAGGGGAAGGACTCCCCGGGGTGGGGCTACCTCAGCCAAGGCAGAGGCCTTGACCCCACCGGCACGGTTCGGGGGTCTTTCCGAAACCAGCTCCGATGGCCATCGCCATCCTTGCAGAAAGCCTGCGGCACATACCGCCCCTCGTCGCATGTCCGTCTTGCACGCCTGCCTGTGCTGTCGAGGCTGGGAAGGCCCGCCCCCCTCTCCCAGCCCCCCAGAGAGAACGGGCTTCTGGGCTGGGTGCTGAGCGGATGGGACACGGCAGCTACCGATGAGCTGGATGGAGGTGCGTGGCAACTCGGCATCCTCTGCAACCTCCGGACGCGGTTCCGTGTCATCATCCAGATCAGTCCAGATCTTGAAAGATAGTGGAAACAACCCCGGAGGGCTTGTCCGTGGGTGTCAGGGTCACAGGCGAGCTCACGTTTCCTCTTAGGAATGTTCTGGACTTTCTCAAATAAACACGCATTGCTTCTGTAATCTGGTTTTTTTTTTTTTTAAAGAGCAATAGAGGACTGCCCTGTGGTACCCATGAGTCCAACTTCACCTTCTGGAACCTTCCAGGAGAACGGCGGGCTTGCCCTGTTCTGTCTGTAACCAGCTGGCGACCTCGGCCAGCCCTGTCAAGTCTGACCTGCATTTTCTCATCTAGAAGGTGAGGAGGTCTGACTGTAAAGATCCATTCTGCATCTTAAATTTCTTTTCAAGCCTTGAAATTAAAAAAAAAAATTTTTTTTTAAGGCACCTCAGATTTTAGAACAACAGAAATATTAACCTCTGAATGTGTAAAATGCCTTCAAAAACCCCAGGACAAGCCGAAGTGTTTCTCCACCGGCCTCGGAGACAGGCCAGACCATTCTCCTCCACGAGCAGGGTATTTTTAGAGCATTTTCAACCACTTTTCATTGAATCTCAGCTTTTTCCCTCCCCCCACCCACCGAGTACCTGAGGTGTAGAAATGAATTTATAACAGGAAGCCTTTGATTTTGGAGCCTGTATGTTTTTGAAGTCCTCCAAGGCAGGGCTGTAAAACAACTGGCTTGTTTGGAAAGAATGTCACATTCTGCACGCGGGGGCTGGCACCCTGTTTTCCTTATCGTGGGAGGGGCCTGCCTCTGTGCTGAGAGTGAGGAAGCGCCCGCCCCGCCGAGGAAGTGGGTGTCTGGTGCGAAGTCCCTGCTCCCCAACTCCGGCTCCAGGGGCCTCGGGGCCTCGTCCCCAGCCGGCCGGCCGGTGCTCAAGGGTACCCGGAGGGTGGCATCCCTGTGCAGATTTGGGGTCAGTGTATCTCTGTATCCTCATTCTTCCATCCCCAAATACCACTGACTATAAGATCCACCAAATAAGCACCTTTGTTTTGGAGGAGAGGAACGGCCTCCACATCAAGTATGAGTATGGACTGGAAAAGGCCCTCTGATTGCAAGATGCTGAAGTGGGATCACTCTGCATCTTAGGACCGAGGAAATAAGACACAGAGAGGCTGAGTCCTCAGAAGATTCTAGATCTGCCCCAAGGGGCTGCCTCGAACGCAGGCCCCTGGGCCCCCACTTAGCGCAGTGGCTGCCACGTCTTCCCGTTGGGCTTCTAGCTGCTTAGCTAGCTCGCCCAGACGGGATGTCTGTTCTGATGCCGAATGTGCAGCCTTAGGGAATTGACCCCAGGAACCCGGAGTTATGTGTGCTCATTCGGTCCTCACCACAACACCGTGTGGCCCGTATTTATTCCTGTTTCACACGTGTGGGGCCCGAGGCTCCGGTGGCTCAAGCAGCTCACGGCCACAGCCAGGAAGCGCAGGTCAGGGTTGCTAGAGCAAATACCGAAGTCTGACCCCAGTGCTGTGTGACCTTCCATGTGCATTCACACGCTTTGTCTCGTTTTCTCCCGTCACGGGTGATACAGTCTACGACGGCGGAGTTGAACGGTTGGGACAGGGACAGTATTGCCTCTTCAACCTAAAATAATTTACGGAAGGTGAAACACCTTCAGAGAGGTCGAATGACATGCTCAGAGTCACACACAGTAAGTGCTGGAAGCTGGGACTTGAATTCTGACCCAAACAAACTTCAGTCTAGACCAGAAGTCAGCAAACAGTGTCCCACCACCTGTTTTTATAAATAAAGTTTTATTGGCACACAGCTATGCCCATCCGTTCGCGTATCTTCTAGGGCAGCTTCTGTGCTCTGGTGGCGGAGTTGAATAGTTGTGGCAGTGACCGTGTGCCTCACAAAGCGTAAAAGGTTGCCACCTGGTCTCTTATGGAACAAGTTTACCGATCCCTGATTGAGACAAAGGCACATCAGTTTCAAAATAATGACTGCCATGGACTCACAAGAGCAGATCAGAGGCCCCAAGTGTCGTAAGAGCCACTTATTAGTCTGGATAAAATGCAGGCCTTCTGGGCTTTCATGCAAGAACTTGGGATCTTGGGAAGTTGTTGTGGGCACTTGGGAGAGCGCACTTGCCGCTGGAATTCCAGCTTTTTGCAGAATACGCACGCTTTCTCCCACCTCTTTGCCTTGGCATAGACCAGTCCCTCTCCCCTTCACCCCGTCAGGCTAACCTCCTCTGGAAGCCCTCTGGGGTGTTCACATGGGCCCCAGTGCCCAGGTGCTGTTTCCATGGCAACCCACCCTTATCTGAAAGCAGCAGTCCCCACCCTGCCACCCACTGTGTGTTTACTGCTCCAGCGTCTCCATGGCCCACTGCATCTGCCAAAAATGCTGTAAATGCTGTGAGAGTATTCCCACCCCACGTGTGACTTCTTCGGCACTCTTTCCAAAAACAGGTGGGGTCTACATCCCTGTCCCTTGAAACTCAGCAAGTGTCGGTGAGCTTGGCCACAAGAGGACGGCAGAAGTGATGCTATGTGGCTTCCAGAGCTAGGTCATGAAGGGTGAGGTGGCTTCTCTGGTGCTCACTGGGGTGTTTGCTCCTGAAGCTTTGGGCGGCCATGCTGTGAGGAAGCCCAAGCCCACCCACGTGGAGGGACCACACAGAGCACGTGGGTCGTGCCAGGTACACCTCTTCCACCCCACAGGCGACCCAACAGGAGACGAACAGGAACCGTCAGCTGGGATTCTGACCACAGAGCCCATGGGAGAGAGTTACTGCTGATGCATTTGTGTTCTCCCTCAAAAGATACTTGGAGACCCAACCCCCAGTGGCTCAGAGTGTGACCTTATTCAGAGATGGGGTTTTTATAGAAATAATCAAGGTAAAGTGAGGTCTTTCGGGCTGGCTCTAATCCAAAGTGACTGGTGTCCCTATAAAAAAAGGAAAATTGGACATAAGGATGATAGGGAGGAAGCCGTGTGGACATGAAGGCAAGGACTGGGGTGATGCTTCTACAAGCCAAGGAACATGAGAGATCACTGGCAAGCCACCAGCAACTGGGGGAGGCCTGGACATGACCTCCCTCACGACCTCAGCAGGAACCCACCCTGCCCACACTCTCATCTCGGACTCCCAGCCGGACTCGGACTCGGACTCCCAGAGCTGTGGGCCAGTAGACTTCTTCTGTTGTTTAAGCCTCTCAACTCATGGTACTTTGTTATGGCAGCCCTAGCAAACAAATATGGGAGAAAATAAGATGATTGCTCTTTCAGCCACAAAGTTTTGGGGTGATTTAGGACATGGCACGAGCTAGCTGGAATATTCTGCCTCAAAGCTGAATCTCCCTAGAGGCAGGAATCCCTGGCACTTGGTGCATATTTAGTGAAGATTTGCTGTCTGGGCACTTGGATTGACGAATGGATGACGGTTCGCTTCCCCTGCCCTCAGGTAGTTCCCAGGGCAGCCCCACTGGTCAAGGTCCATCCCCCAGAGAAGAAAGATCTGGGCGCACTGAGCTGGGGCTCCAATCTCAGAAGCGATGTGAGCTCCCATTGCATGCCTGGGAACTGCAGTGAAAACCCACTCAGTGATGCATTTCCTGAGGGAGCCTTGCCTGGAAAAACAGGAAAGTTAGTGCCTATGCATTTTTATGGGCGCCCAACATGAGATTTTGGAGGATGGAGGACTGAAAGCCAAACAATGCCCGCGAGTTGTTAAAAAATAAGTGGGAAGGCCATATGCTTTTGCATTCAAGCGAGACACACAATTGAATGGATATTGCGTGGACAAGCTCCCAGACCCTCAGCCTTGGCCTCCGGGATGTGCGGGTCCCCTGCGGCAGCATGCAGCAAGGATGGAGGGCTGGGGACAGTAGGAGGCAGGAGGGGCCTGGCCGTCCAACCCCCGCCTCCAGGCAAGTAGATCACGTGCCGTGCAAAATAGAGGGATTTTTTTATTTTTAATTTTTCTCAAAAGTACAGTGAAGTGTTAGGTTGAGAGCTGATATTTGACCTTTTATTGAAAAGGGCTCAAGTCATATGGAACCCATTTGGACAATGGGATCAGCGGCCGTGGAAAAGGAGCCTAAGGATAAGGAGGTGGATGGGCAGAGAAGGTGGTACCTCGCCAAGGTCGGGCAGCTGGTGAGGGCTTTTGAGCTCAGGCCCACCCACCTCAGAGCCCCTGTGCACGACAGCGCAGCCCGGGGTTCACCTGATGTGGCAGGACAGCGGCCAGTGAGCACCTGCCCGCTGAGGGGTCAGCTGGGCTCTGGGCGGGCCTGCTCCTCTAACCATCCTCGGCCCCTCCACGTGACAGTGGGACCTTCATTCATGTAGTCAACATTTTGACGTCGCATCAATGACCTGACACTACTTCAGGAGCCCTTTGACCTGGAATGGTAGTCGGCTCCCAGCCGTGCTGCCTCTAGGATCCAGCGTATCATTTGTCACTTCTCCGTTCCCTACGTGCTTCGCCTGTGCCCTTATAATTTCTTAATGAGTGCATGTGCTTTTTCTCACTTACTGAATTACGAGCGTTGCATTGCTGCTTATTGTCTTGTAGGGGCGAAGCTTCTCTGCTGCTGGATCTTTCAGGTTTCTGTTTTCTCTATTATAAAACGTCCTCACACCAGCAGACTTTTCTCATTTGCTTATTTCCTCGGAATAAATTTCTAGAAGTAAGATTTTTACCAAATCAAGGTATTATGGCTGTTTTTTGTTGTTCTTGATCCCCGTTTTTGAATCTCCTCCGCGTAGACTGTGAGCGTTCCCGCCCCCATCAGCGACATGGCAGGCCACCAGCCACGCCAGCCACACCAGCCACGCCAGCCACGCCAGCTCTGCGTGGCAGGGGTGCCTAAGACGGCGGCTGGCTTAGCAGGTGTAAAAGGCCTCCAAATCAGCCGACTCAGGGCTTGTGTCTGTGCAGGGGATTTTCTTCTTCCTCCTGTGAAGAGCTCAAGCAGGATACGGTAGCACAGAGTTTGCATCGTGTCATCTGAACCACACTAACCTGATTATTAAAATCACTGCTGTTACTTGCATTTACTTATTTATTTTTCCGTGTAAGAAGGGCTTTTCTTCAGCTCAACAGAACATGGAAGTCTGAAAAAACCCTGCCTTCTGCAGAGGATGTGAGCTGGCTCGTGGCCAGCAGCTGGACTTCACCCCTTGTAAATACCTCCCTTTCCCGTCAGGAGCCCGGAGATAAGCCGTCCAGGATTCTGCCCAGAGAGGCTGGTACCCCTTCCATCTGCTGAAGGGCAGCAGCCCCCGGTCAGCTGCCAGTCCGGACGGCCAGCGCACCCCCCCGCCCCGGGACCGTGGGCGCCGAGAGAAAGGGCCCCAGCGTGCCGTGCTCCATAAATGCTGCTTGGGGAGAATCTTTTACATTTCCTTTCAGCTTTCAAGCCACGGCCAGGGTGGGTTCTGCTGAAATCCTGCACGAGGCCGAGGGCCTGGCACGGTCCACTCCCTCTTCCTCTTAGCCTCCCACAGCAGCCCCAGGTCCCCACCCACCTGTCGCCCCCAGGTCCCTCTGTGAGCATCCGAGGCCCGTGTGCCGGGGTCTCCGTGTGTGTGCTTTTCAGGGAGAGGTGCAGAGGCGAACACAGGGGCTTCCGGACTGCCCCATCCCGGGGAGACAAGCGCCCCCTCCTGCTTCACTGCATCCCCGGTGAGCAGGGACTGCCCACCCGTCACCTCTGGTGTCGGGGGGCAGTGGGCGCTGGTCGGCCACCTCTGCTCCCATCTCGAGCCGGCCCGCCTCTTGAGCGGGTGAGCTTGCAGCATACGTGAGGTGGGACGCTGAGGCCGAGGGCGCGCAGGCTTCGTGCAGGTTCCCACGCAGAGCGGTGTGGCGTCGGCGTCCAGCTCAAATCTCCGGGACAGAAGGGTGAGTGGAACTGGAAACACACCCAGTGGATGTGGATGTGCGTGAGTCACGCAGTGTCCTGTGAGGGCATGAACGGACGTGTGCGTGTGTGCGACCTGGGGCGTGTACAGTGAGAGTGCAGGTGTGGGTATGTGTTCCTGTGAAGGTGTGTGTGCCGATGTGTGAGTCACCACGTGTGAGAGTGCAGTGTGCGTGGGTGTATGTGAGTCAAGGTGCACGAGTGTCTGTGTGTGCGTGCGAGTGTGCAAATCTGTGTGAGACTCGGGCGTGTGGTTGTGAGGATGTGTGAGTGTGTTAGTGAGGACGCCACCACAGCTCACAAGTTCCCACCTGACCGGGGCCTGCGTCCCTCCTTCTCCCCAGCTACCTCCCTGACCCAGGGGCCACCCTCCTCCCCCATTCATGTGCCCCCCGCCCAGGGCCTCTGCGCTCATGCCCATCGGTTGCTGCCTTCGGGCCTCTGCTCAAATGCTCTCGTAGGCCCCCCCGAGCCCCCATCAGCACCCCACCCCCCAGGCTCTGCCGCATCCACACGTTCGTTACGCACACGTCTGCCTGTCCCGCTGACCTCCTGGATGCCTTCTCCCGTAGGTTAGGGCCCACGGCCGCCTGCCTTGCTGGAACACGGCCTGGCCACAAGGTGGACACTCAGGGAACACATGCTGATGAGTGAATACTGACTTGTTTATTTTTTAACTCGAAAGCAAAAAATTAATTATGCTTTTAACCTTAAATTCCACTGTATGTTGACTCAGTAGGCATTTGTCTTTAACTAAAAGATCTCGGGACCAACTTTTCAACTCAACCAAGGGCGTTTGGAAGTGAACCCCACTCGTTTGAGGCCTGCCTCCAACTGCCTGGGAGCTTGGCGGGGCTCGGCAGCCGATCTCGGCCCGTTTGTGCTCCACTTTGCCAGTTTCAGAACATGCTTAGCCCCAGGGGGTGTGTTCTCGCCGTTTGGGGGGGAAATGTGCTTTGCTTGATTCTAGGCAGCTTCCACCCAGGTGGAAAGGCTCATTCTGAGAAGTAGCCCGTTTCCCACGTGGAAGACAGCAGTTTTCAAAGGAAAGTGAGCTGCCTGGACTAAGACTGGGGTTTGCTGTGGGGACAAGGTGACTTCTAGTGCCTTTAGTTGGGATGAGCCTCAGGTTTCCAGAGCGCGGCCTTCCTGTCCCTGAGACAGCCCTCCCAGCATCACACCCCTCCCAGCCTCCCCCAGACCGGGGTGCAGGGAAGGAGGCAGAGGGTGGGTCTGTGGGGCCTTGAACAGTCTCAGCCTGAGGGGTTAGGCCTGTGAGTGATGTCTGCAGCCCTTGGTGGTGGCTGCGAAATCCTGACACTTGGTTTGAGTGACAGACAGGGCCCTGGGAGGTCTCTGAGGAGGAAGGAAAATCACACTCAGGCGAGCCACTCTTGCCTTTCAAAGCGACTCCACGGGGATAGTGCCGGGGGACACAGCCGTCCTGAAGAGGCAGGCTGCTCTAGCTGCCCCCTTGGCCCCTGGGGAAGTGCCAGACCTTCCTCCTTACTCCTGTGTCTAGGAGAAGTCCCTAGGGTCCCCTTTCCTCCGTGCAGGAATGTCCAGACCATTCCTCTGTGACACTGAAGTGTGCTTTCCTCCTGTCCTCAGGGCCAGTGGGTCATGCGTCCGTCATTTGCACAGTCAGCAACCTGCTCCACAAGTTTGGGCAGACCTTCTGATGATGAGAGGGCATCAGGAGACAGCACAGTTAGCCCCAGCCCTTAGCATCCAGTGCTCCCCAGGTTCAGCTAAGCCCGACTTCCATGAGCTTGTGGACCAGCTGGGGGTGCTGTGTCTGGACGCGACAATGTTGGGAGTTAGTACAGTTGATTAACGATTTTGAGCCATAGATAAGGGCAGGGATGTAAAAGGTACCTGCAGTGAAATTGCTACAAGAAATGTCCAACATGACTCCCGAGGCCTTGACACCAGATTTGGCTCTGAGTTCTCTTACCCCCCAAAGTTAGAGGGAAATAGAATTATATTGAACCATGTAGCACTCATAAAATAAAAACAAAGCCATTGTTCAGAGGAATAAAGCTATTTCTTTTTTTTTTCCTTAATCTTTTTCTTTTATTTTTTTATTATTTTATTTTTTTTTAAGATTTTATTTATTTATTTGAGAGAGAGAGAATGAGAGAGAGCACATGAGAGGGGGGAGGGTCAGAGGGAGAAGCAGACTCCCCGCCGAGCAGGGAGCCCGATGCGCGGGACTCGATCCAGGGGCTCCAGGATCATGACCTGAGCCGAAGGCAGTCGCTTAACCAACTGAGCCACCCAGGCACCCGGAATAAAGCTATTTCTAACACCAAGAACTTTCCCCCTTCTATACCTAGTTTGCTGAGATTTTTATTATGAAAGAGGGTTGAACTTTGTCAAATGCTTTTTCTGCTTCTATTAGGATAATTGTGTGTTTCTCCTTCATGCTGTTAGTGTGATGTCTTATATTAACTGACTTGCATTTGTTGGGCCACCTTACATCCCGGGGATATATCCCACTTGGTCATGGTGTATGATCCTTCTAATGAGCTGTTGGAATTAGTTCGCTAGTATTTTGTTGAGGACTTTCCCATCTGAGTTGGCTTGCAGTGGCCTTTTCTTGCTTTGGTACCAGAGTAATGCTGGCCTCCTGAAATGAGTTTGGAAGTGTTTCCTGTTCTTCAGGAATGTATCTCAACATAATAGAGGCCGTATATGAGAAAGGCCCGCTAACATCATACTCAGTGGAGAAAAGCTGAGAGCTTTCTCTCTAAGGTCAGAACAAGGCAGGAGGCCTACCCTCGACACTTGTATTCAACACAATACTGGAAGTCCTGACCTGGGCAATCAGGCAAGAAAAAGAAATAACAGGCATCCAAACTGGAAAGAAAGAAGTAAAATTAGCTATTTGCAGATGACATGATCTTATATGTAGGAAATCCTTCAGGCTCTACAACAAACGTGAGGTTGCAGGAATCACAATCCACACACAGATCTCAGTTGCATTTCTGTACTCTAACAACAGACTGTCCAAAAGAGAAATTAAGAAAACATTCTCATTCACAATAGCATCAAATAGAATAAACTACTCGGTGACAAACTTAACCAAGGAGGGAAAAGGTATGTACACTGAAAACTATAAAACACTGAGGACATGCAGAAGAATGAAACTGGACCCTTATCTCACACCATATACAAAAGTCAACTCAAAGTGGATTAAAGAAATAAACATAAGGTCCGAAACTGTAAAACTACTCGAAGAAATCATAGGGGAAAACCTTGACATTATTCTGGGTGGTGACTTTTTGGCTATGACCCGAAAACACTGCAACAAAAGCAAAAATAGACAAACGGGACCACATCCAACTAAAAAGCTTCTGTACAGCAAAGAAAACCATCAAAAGAGCGAAGAGACAATCCATGGAATGGAGCAATATATCTGCAAGCCATACATGTGATGAGGGGTTAATACCCAAAATATATAGGGAACCCAGACAACTCAATAGCAAAAATACAGATAACCCAATGAAAAAATGGCAAAAGACTTGAATAGATATTTCTCAAAACAAGACATCCAGATGGCTAACAGACACTTGGAAAGATGCTCAGCATCACTTATCATCAGGGAAATGCAAATCAAAACCACGATGAGATGTCACCTCACACCTGTCAGAAAGGCTGTTATCAGAAAGACAAAAGATAAGTGTTCGCTGGGGTGTGTAAAAACAGGAACCTTGTGCGTTGCTGGTAGGAATGTAAATTTATACAACCATTATGGAAATAGTATGAAGGTTCCTCAAAATATGAAAAATCGAACTGCCATGTGATCTAGCAATTCCGCTCCTGGGCATAAAGCCACGGGGATTGAAATCAGGATCTCGAAGAGATATCTGAGCTCCCATGTTTGCTGCAGCATTATTCACAACAGCCAAGATACGCAAACAATCTAAATGTCTCCGGATGATGGAAGGGATAGAGCATATGTGGTGATACACACACAGTGGACTATTACTCAGCCTTTAAAAAGAAGGAAATCCTGTCAGTGGTGAAACATGGATGAAGCTGGAGAGCATTACGTTGAGTTAAAAATACCAGACACAGAAAGACATCCTGCGTGAGTTCACTTACATGTGGAATCTACAAAAGTCAGACTCCCGGAAGCAGAGAGCAGAGTGGTGGTTGCGGGGGGCTGAGGGGGGGAGGGGGAGCCAGGGGCCGCCGCTGTCAAGTTCCCGTTATACAAGGCGAGTTCTCCAGGGACAGGCACCATGGCATCTGTAGGTAACATTGCCAAACTGCGCACTTAAGAATGGGGTGAGACGGTAGATCTCATGCGTTTTTACCCCAATTAAAAATAAAAAAAGAAATTTCTCCCATGGGATTTTGTTTAGAAAAGCTGATTAAAAACTGGAATTTGAAATGTCAACCATAGGGGTGTGGTTAGGGAAATTAAGATAAAGCAACCTGATGAATTATCGTGAGACTTTTAAATTCATGTTATTAAGATTTAAGCGAGGTTTACATAAAAACGTAAAGAAAAATACGTAAAACGTGTATACTGGGATGACAGCATGAAACACTCGAATGAACTAAAAGATAAAGATCACGTTTTGCACTTTTTCAAAATTGTCTTAGCTGTTGGTGGACGTTTACTCTTTCACACGAATTTTAGAAAATCTGGTTGTCAGGTTCTTCCAGCGACTGCTGGGATCCTGACGGGCGCGACTCCGAGGGCAGACGGTGGCTCCGCACGGCCGGGTCATCCCACCCACGAACAGGGGTCGCTTTTTATTTGTTCGGGTCTTCTTTCACATCTTAATAAAGTTTTCAATTTCTCCATAAAAGTTCTGCACTTTCTTTTAAAGGGTAATTCCCAGGTGCTTTATAATTACTGGAATATGGCATATGGTTCTGCACTTCATTTCAGTGTGTCTTCTCGTCGCTCTTTGCTTCCACGCAGGATGGCTGTCGGTGTATGTTGAGCTCACACACCGCACACTCGCCGCACTTCATGGCCCGTCTTCGTTCATCCTTTCAGGATAGTTTACCCCCGCGCAGATATGACAAGAGTGTGGTGCCAACCTGCACCCCCCCACCCCATTCTGCATGCGGCGGCTCATTCGAAGAGGGGACTGGCTTTGCCCTCCTGGGACTCAGGGGCCCAGGAGCAGCCCTTAACCAAAGGTGGGCAAGAGACAGTGGGTGGCTGCCTCAGTTCTCTGTCCTTCAGCTGGGGCGTGTTCTCCAAGCCTTCTAGAGATTTCCCCGTGGGGTGGAGCTCTAGTTGCCCTCAGGGGCACAGCCTGCTTAGCGGTGCACCTTTTCTTGGGCACCTTGGGCACCTTCGTTTCCTTGTCTCCTTTCTCCAGTCCCCAAGGGTTATTTCCTGGGGTCATCTTCCAAATACACAGTTTTGTTGCCCTCAGGGTCTGCTATCGAGGGAGCCCAGGGCAGACCTGCAGCCAAACGCTTACCTTTGTGAATGCCCCCCCGACAGTGAGCTTGAGGGCGTGGGGGAAGGGTCCATGTCGGCCCTGCTCCATGCGGGTTCCCGGTGCTACATCTGATGCTTCCACAGTTATGAGATCGATGAGTGAGCAGACGGACAGTAGGTGAATGGATGGATGGGTGAGTGGGTAGATGGACCACAGAAAGATGGAAAGAAGGAAGGCTGGGGGAGGGAGGCAGATGGATGATGGATGGATGGATGGACAGATGGAGGGTTGGATGGGTGGATGGTGGCTGTGAAGGAGACTGGAGGAACCTAGGGCTCCTCAGATCATATCCAACCCGGGAGCTGAAAGCACTTTCTGGTAAAGCATCTTGCACATCTCCCCGCCGCCCCTCCCCCATTACATTCCATCCTTCTCTGAAAAAGTTTCTTCAGGGCTCCAGAGATAATTGCTCTCACCCCACCCTTCCCCAGAATCCCAGTGCAGCGGGCCTCTAGCCCCTCCGGAGGACCTTGTTTTGGGGAATGAGCAAAACGGAAAACCACAAAGCCCAGCTGGGGTGGTATGATGGGCTTTCAGTTTGGGTCGGAGAGAAGGCCGAAGCCATCCTGTCGTCTGGTGACTCAGCCCCAAGTGCTTGCTGGGACACACTGACCAGAGTGTCCAGGCATCCAGGTGGGAGGCGGGGAGGGATGCCCACCTAGATCCTTCAGGAGGAGTTCCCCACCCTCTGCCTCTGCCCCCTGCCTGCCAGCTCAGACCCCAGACCCCTGTCCCAGGAAGCCGTGCTGCTGCCCCCGCATTGAAAGCTCGGGCGGAAGAGGCAACGCTCCCCCCGCAAGGCGTCTCGATGGTTTACATTATCTGACTGATACTAGATCTTTTCCTAAAAGCCTTGTTTAATGAGGGGGGAGGGAAGTCAGTGGGTGGCCATGGAGTTTTGAAGCTGGGAAGTCAGGTGAGAACTTTGGAGGGACAAAGAAAGGCAAAGAGTCTGGGCAGGGATGGTGTGAGTAGGTTTGGATAGCCCTGCAACAGGCCAACTAGTGAATTCAGACCACAATTATACACATGATGCTTGGATGCTTACTGCTCTCTGCCTGATGTGCCCTAGACTTGGCACCATATCCAATGAGGATAGGACTCACTTATCTCTGTGATCACTGCCTCCACTAAGAGGACCATTCCCTCTCCCCCTGGGAGACACAGCCAGGGACTATGAAGACTTGCCTGTCCACAGTGCCTTAAGAAGGGGGAGATTGGGAAGCTGGAGGACTGACGATCGGCACTCCAATGAACTGAGTAGTACCTCAAGTAGGTCTGTGGTCCTCCCTGAACTTCCGTCTCTTCATCTGTAAAGTGGAGGTGGGCATCTTCCTGATGGCAGGGGTTCTTTTTAGTCCTAAAATTCTGGAGAGCCCCCCCCCCTTCATTTGCTGCATATGTGAACTTCTAAGTGCTGCAATCTCTAGAGCCCCATGTCCTGCACCAGCTCAGTTTAATAACAGTTGGACTTTCTCTATGGAGATTCGATGGGATGGTGCATAGAAATGCACTTCATGCAAGGTATGATAGATGACATTCACGAGGATGGTTTTCCTGCTGCAACTCACAACCCCCGGTTTTTAGAGGCTCAATACATGGAAGCTTATTTCTTGTTCACACGGCAGTCCAATCCCAATTTTCCTAGTTGGGAGCTTTCCTCCTTCTGTCTTCTGGATCTACCTTCTCCCAGTCCTTGGACATCTGTCTGTTTAACAGGTGGGTGAGGAAGGAGAATGGGGAATGTTGCCTATTAGCATTTTATGGATCGGACCCAGAAGCGGTCAACATCACTGTTGTCACATCCCATTGCCCACGACTCAGCCACTTGGATGCCCCCCACCTGCAAGGGAGTCCGGGAACTGCAGAGGACCATGTGCCCTGGAGGAAAGGGGAAATGACTTCGAGAACAGTCCATCAGTCCCTGCCACAGAAGTGATAGTCATGGTCGTGAAAATGAAGTTGCTGCTGCTGACCACTTTGTGGAAGGAAATCAGAGTCCCCTTGACTTGTCAGGACTGAGAAAGGCTCAGGATAATCACCATTTCCGTGAGTGTGCAGAGGTATGAGTGTATATCCCTCAGAGAACAAAACCCGAGGCAAAACTTATGTGCTCCTACCTTGTTAGGAGGTAAAATCCCAGAGAGCAGAAGTGAGGGAAAGGGTAGCCAACAAGAGGGCCCCATGAAGTGGCTGCCACTTGGTGTTAAGAGATTTGGTCGTTCAGTGTTAGGGGACCATCTTCCTAAAGTTCATGCAAACAACTGCTTCTCGGGACAGTCCATCCACGCAGAAGGGAAGGAAATTTATCCACTGGCTTCTTCGAGTCGTTGGCCAGTGATCCACTCCATGATGCCTGAACTCCTGTCCTGGTCGTGCGTGGATGGGAAGTCCTCTGGCATCTGCCCCTGGGGCCACGAAAAGTTCCCAGAGCGGGATGTGGAAAGTGCCCAGCATGGACATTCTGCAAGGCTCCTGCAGAATGCAGTTGGAACCCATGAAAAGGTGTCTGAGACAGGTGTCATGTTTGCCAAGCTCACGGAAACCAGAATTGGAAGGCACCAAAATCCAGAGAGACAACTTGGCGCCCGGCACCTGGTTAACCCACAACAACATCCCCGCCTGAAGCTGAGCGTGATTTCTGTCTTGCACTGTATCTGACCTCTTGAGAGCTTGAGTGTTTGCTGGAAAAAAAAAAAAGCCCATGCACACATGATTCTCTGAGGCCGAGGCCCTGTCATCCTTCACCGAAATGAGCCCTTCAACAAATGTAAATACCTTCCATGTTCCCCCGGAGGCCCGTCCTAACAAGGCCTCGCCGGGGCTCCTCATAATCCCCAGGATTGCTGAAGCTTTCAGGTTGAATGGAGTCATTTGTAAGGCCTCACTCGCGGCCAGCTCTGCGGGGACTTGCCTGCGGTATGCTCCCTGGCAGCTCCCAGAAAGCACGGGCAGGACCCGTTCGGCACAGGTGAACAGCCCTGCCACCTACAACATGAGGCCCTGGAGTCTCAGTCTCAAAATACTGCCGGGAAAATCGGGCAGTGACAAAGCACGGTCCTCCCAGGGGGTGGGAAGATGGGGGGAGGGAGTAGCCACTGTGTCTGAATAATGGTGAGGGGCCAGGAAGAGCACAGAGCTCTAGGATCTAAATGTCCTGCTCCACTTGGGGCTGATGGCTACAGTCCCTCGCTGCGTGACTTTGGGCATGTCACTTAATCTGCTTTCATCACTCCCTTCAATGGCTTCTGATGCCCTGGCTTACGAGGTCTGCGTGAGGAGCCTCTGCCCTGCTCCCCCATCTCATGCTGCTGACTCTCCCCACCCCCAGCCAACCCCATCCTCCCACCAAGGTGCCCACACCGGAGGCGCTCTGCGGCGTCTTCCGGGGCTCACCTTGCCTGTGTTTCTCACTTCCGCCCACCACAGCCAGACGGGACCCCGAGACTGGGGGCCAGGGGACACGGGAGGAGTGCTGTGTGCACATCTCGCCTGGTTCTCTTCCTTATCCACTGATGAGATGCTGAGATCCAGCAGGAGATGCCAAGACCCGAGAAAATGGGTTCTGGAACGACCGCGTGGGGCCGAGCACCCATCCCAACGGTCCTGCGGTGGACTGTGAAAGAGGGCATATCTGTGTTAGGTTAAGCTCCTGGAATCCGGGGATATTTGTCCCAGTGGCTAGGTTCCATGGGATTTAGCCTCTTGGACTCTGTTCTCGCACCCTGAAGACAGGGATGAGATAGACACCTCGCTTGGCCACCAGGGATACTGTGAGCTCCCGTGAGGCAGTGGCAGTGCTGGCCCAGGGCTGGACAGGTGTGAGGGTGCCCACATTGCGGTCAGGAGGGGACACGGTTGTGTGGAGCAAGGCCCCTGGGTGGATCACTCAGGCTTCTTGGTTGGAGCTGTACCTGACCCGGCAGCAAAGACATTTAGAAAGAAATATTAGCAAAGTCACAGATTTCGAGATGCTGTAAAATGTGGAAATGAGGGCTTGGGAAGTCAACCCCCAGAACCAGGCTGGAGGGGCACAGCTTGGACCCCCGCCAAGCCCTGCTTCCTCCAGACCACAGTGTCTGGGTGTGTGCATCTCAGCCTGTGTCCCTCACTTGCACCCCGGCTGCTGGGTGCTATAAGGTGAGCATTCAGCAGGCCAGCATGTCCCAGGGCTCCTGCCCGTGTCAGGTCTGATGGGGATGCCAGCTCCATCTCATGCTGGCTGTGACCTTGGGCCAGTTAACCCGCAGAACCTCAGGCCCGTCTTAGGTAGAGCTGAAAGAGCAATAATGCTCACCTTATGAGATCACTTTGAGGATTCCAATTGGTATCGTGGGAAGATACTGAGCACAACACCTACTATACAGTAAGCACTCGGTAAAAAGTTCCCAGAGGAGCTTATCTGCTGCTCATCAGATCCAGCCTGGGGTCATGGGGCGCGGGGGTCTGGCCCCAGCCCAGGGGTGATGACACGCTCTTAGAGGATCCTCTGAACTGAGGCTTTGTGTAGGATGCTAACTGGAACTGGCTCAGAAATAAGCTCAAAGAGGAGAAGAGGTCATGGCGGGGCGGGGGGGAGGGGCTTGGTGGAGTAGAAAGAGCCGCATGCTGGGGACTGGCTGTGTGACCTTGGGGTAATCACTCACCTTTCCTGGATGTCAGCTGCCTCCACAAATGGGGCTGTTAGGACTGTACCAGCCCGAAGCGGAGGCCGGCCAGGGTGGTCTCCTGAGACTCTTCTGCAGCAAGGACCGTTAATTCTCCCCAGCGCCCATTCTCCACCTCTTCCTTCATGTTCGGCTGGACAGTGGTTGTCGGCAATACTCTCCCAGCCTTTCTTACAGCCACATGCAGCCCTGGGACTAGGTTCAGGCCACTGAGAAGCCACAGGAAGTGTCATGTGCTATCTCTGGGAAGTCTCCTTAAAAGAGAGGGAATGAACTGTCTTCAAAGCCAGGAGGAGCCTGAGGGGACATGACGACCAAATGACATGTGGGATTCTGGGTGGGGAGCCTAGAACAGGAAAAGGAGATTAGGTAATAACTAGGAAAATCGGGAAAAAGTATGGATTTTAGTTAATGATAATGTATCAATATTGGTTCATTAATTATAACAAATGTGCAATACTAACGTAAGACGTTCAGAATAGGGGATTGGGTGTGGGGTATAGGGGAACTCTCTGTGATACAGTTATAATTTTTCTATAAATCTAAAACTTCTAAAAAAATAAAATCTATTTTTAAAAGGGGAAGGCCTGGCCTTTCTTCTCTCCTTCTTCCATCCTGCTGTCAGAAACTTGGATGTGATGGCTGGAGCTTACACAGCCATTTTGGGCCATAAGGAGGAGGGCCGCAATGTAGGGAGGCTGAAAAGAGCCTGTAACCCTGTCAACTTCGTGGCAGCACCACACCCAGCCCTGGAATACCTCCTCTGTCTTCTTTTATGCAAAAGAATAAAATATTGTGCATTTAAGCCACCTCTCATTGATTATTTTTATTTGTTTTGTACTATTCAGTGGAACCTAACCCCAAAGGAGACATCTCCTAGCTCTTTAAATGCTTTCAGACTTGGGGCGCCTGGGTGGCTCAGTTGTTAAGCGTCTGCCTTCGGCTCAGGTCATGATCCCAGGACCCTGGGCTCCCTGCTCAGTGGAGAGCCTGCTTCTCCTTTTCCCACTCCCCCTGCTTGTGTTCTCTCTCTCGCTGTGTCTCTCTCTGTCAGATAAATAAATAAAATCTTTAAAAAAATAAAAATAAAGGGGCACCTGGGTGGCTCAGTTGTTAAGCGTCTGCCTTCGGCTCAGGTCATGATCCCAGGATCCTGGGATCGAGTCCCACATCGGGCTCCCTGCTCGGCGGGAAGCCTGCTCCTCCCTCTCCCACTCCCCCTGCTTGTGTTCCCTCTCTCGCTGTGTCTCTGTCTGTCAAATAAATAAATAAAATCTTTAAAAAAATAAAAATATAAATAAATAATAAATAAATAAATAAATAAATAAATAAATAAATAATAAATAAATAAATAAATAAATAAAAATTTAAAAAAAAATAAATGCTTTCAGACTTCAACAGGATTCCATCTGGGAAACTTTCCCATACAATGTGATCTTAGAACACAAGTAGCATATCTCTCTCTGTGTCCTCCCAAAGTCCTCCTGTTAAGTGTTTAGTGGCAGGTCCACTAGACACTGATTCATGGGCCCCCAGCTGAATGGATGAGACAAATATGTTCCATTCCAACTCCTTAAAAAACATCCAGACCAACTCGATGGCATTTTGATACTTTTCCACTTTGTGGGAATTACGATGTACATCCTGTTCATCAAGATAATGCGAAGAGCAGAGCTTGGTGTTTGTGGCCGTGGTGCTGGCACATGAGGCTGATGCGGGCTCACCAGTGCACAGTAGAATAAAATACATGTAATCAGCATAATGTGATTTACTCTCGTCCTGCTGCCCCAACATTTAAACAGATGTCAGATGAGTAGAAAACACGGTGGGAGGAACACATTAGGGTAAATTATTGCATCTGAAAAGAGGGAGTGTCGTAAAAATGTTAAAAGAGAAAGTTAGTATTTATGACTGGAGTCGCTGGTAATTTTATCTTGCATTTGCCTCCTTGTGCGTGGTAATTAGAGCCTCCTCCATGGGGACAGCTGCGTGTTCAGTGGGCTCGAGTGTAGCCGACAAGGTCCCCTGCCTGCCAAGTCAGCCCCCTCTGAGAACACCAAGCACACGCCTTGGGAGGGTTTTCTCTGGCATGCCGTAGGTCTCAGGAAAGAGGATTGCTGGTGGCATCATCTCCCTGGATCCTGACCACATGGGGAACGTTGCACCCATCTCACAGATGAGGGGACTGAGGCCCGAAGTGAGGTTTTGACTAGGACAAGGTGCAGCCCGCCTTGCAGTTCCATCTCCTCAGTCCTGAGCCATCCCTTCCTCTGCCTTTGTGTTGTTAGACATTAAGTGTCTCAAAAAAGCCACGTTGAAAGACTCGGTTCTGTTGGCCTTCCATTTTGGAAATCCAAACCGTGGCTGAGGACCAAAGGCAGTGGATTGGAGGCCTGCGTTTCTCAGGGGCAAGGGTCCTGTGGTCACTCCCCTGGGTGCTTGGTGCAATGCAGAGTCCAGGCTGCACCCTAGACCTTCAAGTTCAGCACATCTGAGTGGCCAGGGCCCAGGAATCTGCATTTTATGATCTGCCCAGAGAAACGTCTTGGGAGCAGAGGTTTGAGATTTGCTGGCAGGAGGATTGAGAATTCTGACTCTGGGGCTGGCGACCACGACAAACAGTAAAACTAACACCCGCGTCCCTTGGTGTGATTGAACTTCACGACGCGGGCTTCGGGGTGAGGTTTCTGTAGACGGGTCCAAATTCTGGCCCTGCCACTGACACTGGGTGGCCCCAGCAAAGCCGCTTAGCCTTTCTAGAATGTGATTTCTTCATCTTGGAAACACGGGGACAGCCATGTGTGTCTCACTGGTCACTGGGAGAGCAAACAGCTTTGTTCGCGCTCTTTCTCTTTGCTTCTCCCTCCCATTCCCCCGCGTGGACCATCCTCTGACGCGCAGTGGATTCTTTCCCTGGGAAACATGCTGCGGATCTGACTTTCCCAGAGAAATATGCATTGTGGAGCCTGTGTTCTCATGAAGGGGCTGGAGTCCCATGTCCTTAGAAAGGACCACAGACTCTCTATTTCACCACGTGCTCCCAGATCCTCGTCAAGCCTCGAGAGAGATTTTAATCGGTTCAGTGGGGCTTGCTGGTTGGCAGCTAACCGCAAGTGATCTAAGTTCATGCCTCAGTTCATGTGCACACAGACTTCATGAGTACCTGTCCCCAGTATATATTCCTAGATTCCAGAGCTGGTGTGTATCAGACACAGAAACATGTAGGGCCCTCAGCCTCACCATCAGCATTTCTGCACAGTAAATGTGCCGCCACCCCCCCCCCCCCCCGCCATATGCATGTGCTGTAACCTAATCTCTGGTGTAGTGGAGGTGGGCCTGTGGGAGGTGATTAGGATGTAAGGGTGAAGCCCTCGTGAATGGGATTAGTGCCCTTATAAAAGAGAGCCCTTGCCTCTTCTGTGGTGTGAGGACAGAAGGCTTTAACTTGCAGAAGGCTTTAACTTGCACGAACTCAGGCAACAACCATATTAGGTAGACCCCATTATTATAGTCGTGCCCGCCCTCCTTTTACAGACGGAGAAACTGAGGCCCAGAGAGGTTAAGAAACCTGCCCAAGAGCACCCATAATGAGGATGTTCTAAAGCCTGACAGTGTGGCATGAGGGTTTTTGCTTTTCACATTGATTCTAAACTGCTGTGCAGTGAGGAGGGCTAAAAGAGAACATTCCATCTCATCCCCAGCAGAGCCGTTTTGGGACGGCCAAGCACGCTCTGATTTTGCATCTGTGTAATTAAGAATTTCTTACCTGCATTCAAAGAGGGAACTCCTCCAGTTATGGAGAAATAGTCCTTACAGGCACATGTGTCCACGCTGAGTTGACTGTGGTCTGTGTCCATTAGCTGGTGCTTTCCGCACTAGCCCACACGTTCCGTGGACCTGGGGTTGGTCCCTGTATTTTGCAGATTCAGATGGGGCTCCTGGCCGAGGACTTTGGTGTTTCTCTCCTGGGGGGCCTGAGGGTGGCCTTCTCGAGCACTGTTGCAGAATACATGGATTGTTTGGATTTTCCCAAACTTTGTACCAAAATTCTTGTCTCTGAAGGACCCTTCTTGCCTTAAAGGTGTGTTGAAAGCCGGCTTCTGCTCACAAGCCTCAGTTCTGCTGCCTAAAATAATACTCCAGGATGCTGGCAAGGGAATAGTACACTTCCTGTGAGTGTTCAATTCACATTCTCCCAAAAATAACACCAAGACTGTTAACACCTGCACCTTCCAACGTTTCCTCACTCACAACAGGGAGATTAATGGGCTCCATTCGGAATGGACCTCTCTGACCTCATGGATGAAGTCGGGGACCTCAGGAAATTGCCTGCTAATCCAAATCCTGATAATCCCAGGACTCTGACATTTCCCCCCTCCCCCTTTGCAGCCCTAACATGCCCCCCTCCAAACCAAATTACAGCTTTCAACGTTTTGATGAGATACTGAGCAGAATGACTGCCCACAAACACCTTCTGATACGGTTTGTGTGGGTTTACTGAGTGGGGAGGCCCGAAACGATGCCACCGAACAGAACGAGGTGTGGCCTGGTGGCCCCAGGGAGCTGGTCCACAGCAGAAGGAAGGAAATAACCAGAAGGAGAAACATTAAGACTGCATTCCATCCCAGACTGCATGTCCTTGTCACACTGTGAACAGGCCAGGGCATAGTGGGGACCCGCACGGCATCTCTACGTGTGAGGCACCTCACGGGGCCAGCAGAGTCTGATCCGGTCCACCCTTGTTCAGATCCTTGGTGGCACTGGTGTGAGAATCCTCTCTGTAACCTTCCATGGCAGGTATTTGGAGGCCCATGTTACAGCTGAGGCAAATGAGCACACCCGGGAAGAGACGGATCTGGACTCACGTGTCTGACTTCCAGACGACTTCTCTCTCCTCTGGTTGACTGTGCATGTGCCCATTGCAGAGCATGCCCCGGCACACAGTAGGTGCTCCCTAAGTACATGTCGAAAGTCAGGTGGCCATTGCTTTCCCGATCCCCACAGCCTGCAGCGATTCTCCCTCCTCTCACCTGGTGGGGTCTGGGGTCTCCACCTGGAACTTACACCATGACAAAATAGTCCAATGTTTAAAAGCGTTTCTGGATGAAAATAATTCTCCCTCCAGTGTCCATCCCCAGGACGGTAGTCATTAACGCTGCTCAGCAGCTCTCCACCTTGTGGGCACCCACCAATTGACATTTCCTGGCCCACCCTGGGCCGGAGGGAATCGTGGGACACGAGCTGACCAAGGGCTTGTGAGCAGAACTGATGTATGTTATTTCCAGACTGGAGTAGCTCATTGTCAGCTCAAGACCTCCAGAGCTCTCTTGGATCTGGTGGCCAGCAATGTTTGAGACAATGGAAGCTCCATCAGCCTCAATCCCCGAGTGACATACGAGCAGAAAACCCCTATTGTCCCATGATGATCCTGTGTGAGTGAAAAACAAAACTCTGTTACTTAGGCCACTTAGATGTGGGGGCTGTTACCGCAGCCTCCCCGAGCCTCCCCTGACTGATGCACCCCTCCTCCGGGTCCTCTTCTAGAAGGTACCCCTGTTTACCCTTTTCTTGGGTATCCTTCTAGATAGAACCAAAACCTGTACAAGGAAACGCCAGTATAGCGTACAACACATGCTGTTCTTGGTCTTGCGCCTGATATGTCTTGGAGCGATTTCCATATCAATATGCAAATATTTGCCCCGTTCCTTTTTCACAGCTAAATTACCACTCAACGTATGTTGTGTCCACTTATTGGACCAACGTTTTGCTGCTAGTAAGAGGGCTGTGGTCATTCACCTTGTATGCGTGTCACTTCAGACTTATGCAGTTACGTCACTAGAACAAGCTGAGCCCCGTGTTTCTCCATTTATAAAATGGGAATAATAACAGAACCTACCTGAAGAAATTGCTGGGTGTGGATCTTATGTCTTAGTATATGTGAAGCGCTCTAGCATGTAGTAAATGCTCTGTGAATGAATGAATGAGTGAGTGAATGAAAGAAACATGTAAAAATATAAATAAATAGAGTTATTTTATTATTGACTTTTGGGTAGATTAGTGAGCTAAAAACAGGCAACACAAAGATTCTAAATGGGATCCCATTCCATGAAGAAAGGGACTGGGAAAGTTAGTGTCATATTATTGCTGACATGTGTGCGTTACCATTAAATAAGCCGGATACAGTGGGATTTCCTCCATCGGCTCATCCACCTGCCCGTTCTCTCATTTGACAGTGTTTATTTTTTGAGCATCTACTGTGTGTTGCCTACTATGCTAGGAACAAGGGATACCAAGGTGCATCATATACAAAAACGCACCCTGTTGTCATCCCCAAGTTACCCAAAAATCAAAAATCAAAATACATTATTTTGTGTGTCACAGCACACATTGTTTCTTCAACATGGCTGATTTTTAAGATATGCGCAACCATCATCCCAGCCAATTTTAGAACATTTCATCACCTCAAAAAGAGATCCTGGCCCCTGTAGTGATCCTTGTCCTATTTCCCTGTCCTCCCAGGCCCCAGCAACCACTGATCTGCTTCCTACCCACACGGACTCCCCTGTCCTGGATGTTTCATGTGACTAGAATCACACATCATGCAGCCTTCTGCGTCCGGCTCTTTCATTCAGCGTAGTAGCTCCAGGACTCACGTGGTGGCCTGTGTCAGGGCTTCTATACTGTTCCTTATGGCTGGATAATATTCAGTTGTGTGGAGAGACCACATTTTGTTCATCCCCTCCTCCGTTGGCGGCCATTTGACTTGTCTCCACTTTTTGGCTCTCATGAACCATGCCATCCCGATCATTGTGTATAGGTTTTCATGTGGGTGTATGTCTTCAGTTGCAGGGTCCTCTGGCGACCCTACATTCAGTTGTTGGAGGAACGGCCAGATGGTCCCCTAGCAGCTGCCTCATTTGCACGCCCACCAGCAGCAGGTGAGGGTGCCAGTCTCACCACATCGTCACCAGCACCTGTTATTGTCTGACTTTTAAGAGTGAATTCTCTTTCCTGCCCTGAATTGTGGGTGGAAGGTATCTAGCCGAGGCTAGAGCTTCGAGCCCAGTCAAGCCTGCTGCTTGACATCACCATCCCAGTTGTGTGTGGTCCTGGAAGGTGGGAGAGCTCCAAAGCACCTTGGATGTGGCATCCCTGCGAGCCACGCAAGGGAGACATTCTCATTCCCGTTCCATAGACGAGGGGCCCGAGGCTCATGCAGCTCCTACGAGTGTTTCAAGCCCACACAGCAGGACCAGAACCCAGGTTTTCTGACCCGCAATCCAGGCCCCTCTCCACTGCACCCCCGAGGAGCCCTTTTGGGGGCATTTCGGCCAGTATCCTGGTCACTCTGTAATTATCCAGAGGAAATAAGAACAACCTGAGGCTGCCATTTTAACACACTGGCTTCATCGGAAGTTTTAAATTAGTTCTGAACAATTTGGTTGAGAACGCCGAGTTGAGCTTTTTTGTAGTGATTTCCAGCAGTGAGGGAAGAGGTCATGCCACCGAGGCCTATTAGCAGGGGTCTATTGTTTAGCATCTCAGGGCCCCCGCTTGCCACAGGAAACGCACAGCAAGGTGAAGGCCGAGCTTGCCAAGTCTTTGAAAGCAGTTCCTCCTGCCGGCAAGTTCCTTACAGAAGCCACAGCCCACCCGACTTCCCGCAGCACTGTCTGCAGTACAAAGAAAGAAAATATTTTTTGGACCAAGCACGGCACCGAGGTTGATATTCCACAGCGGAGGTAAATGCATGAGTGATGCTCTGTCTTTGAAGGCAAACTGGATAAAACCAGAAACTGCGTGAATGCCGAGTGAGAGTTGCAGTGAATCACCATTGATGAGATGCAATCCAACTGTCTCTTGCAAAGTCTTATTTCAGAAGAGAGCCAATGGCTCCAAACCATGTTCAATGCATATGAGTAAGTGTCAGTAGTTCTCAACTGGGGCGAGATGTCGGAGGACATTCGGCAATATCGGGACACATTTTGGTTGTTATAATCGGGTGTGCTGCTGGCATGCATGGGCGGAGGGAGCCACAGACGCCCTACCATGCATAGAGCCAGCAGGTCAGTCCGAATGCCAGTGTTGCCGAGGCTGAGAAGCCCTGCTATATAAAATGCATCCTATAATGCCCATTCTTGTTGAATAAAAACGTTATATGTCATATATGATGAGAAGAACGTACACCAAAATATATAGTTGTTTTCTTCTTGGATAAGGGGAGAGGCCGATGATGTGAAATTTGGGGGATCTTTCATAGTTTCTAATCTTTTAAAACAAAAACCATATTACGTTGCAAACGGTTTAAAAAGCAAAACGAAATTAGACAGTGGTGATTACAAATAGGGAGAGCCCGTCGGTGAGAGCCACCTGTCTCTCATCCCTGAGTTCAGTCTGCTTTGGTCACAGCCAGCCCGTGGTTTGTGCCTGAGCCATGTGACCTTTGTGCCCAGTGTCCCCTGGAAAGCTGACCTTCCACGTCCGTGTCTCACTTCTTCCCTTCTATCACAATTCTGTCTTCAGATTCAACTGAGCAAGCATCAACTATGATTCTGTAGTGCAGAAGACATGTTTCAGGGATGGAGGCTCCGGGGGTGAAGGAGGTCTGTGCCTGAGGCCCTGTCCACAAGTTGGGAGGGGGGCTGCCACAGGCATGGGGGAGCTGTGGGTGGGGGCATATCAGGCTCCATATCCGTGAACTCGGTCCGTCAGTAGCCACTGATCTCAGGGCTTATGGGTGAGGATGGATGAGCCAATGCGGATAAATGTCTGCCTGTGGTAGGCCCACAGCAAATGGTGTCTTATTTCCCATAAAGTTAGCCTACGGTAGTTCAAGATAGTGCTTATTTTCAGTATTGTTTAACTCATGTATTCATTTATTCCACAAACTATTAATCTGAATGCCCACGATGTGCCAGGCACTGTTCTGGTTGCTGGCAGGCCAACAGTGAGGAAAATGGTATTTCTGGCCATATTAGTAACAAATTACCTCAAACCTGGTGGCTTAGACCAACACACATTTATTATCTCATGATCTCTGATGGTCAGGAGCCCAGAATCAGCTTAGCTGGGTGGTGCTGGTGCTCAGGTTGTTCATGGGGATACATGGGTCCACTTGGAACCTCAGCAGGGGGTGCAGTCTCATCCAAAGGCTCGGCTGGGGCTGGAGGAGCTGCTTCCACAGTGGGTCCTCTGTGGCCATCAGCAGGAGGCCTCAGCTTCTCCCCCAACAGAGGGGCCCGTGAGTGTCCTCACACCGTGGCGGCTGGCTTCCCCAGGGTGAGTGATTGGACACCAGTGGGAGCCACGACACCTTTGGCGACCAGGCCTCTGAGGTCACACCATCACTTTCTCTCATTCCATTTATTCCGTTTGTTAGAAATGAGTCACTGAGTCTGGCCTACACTCAACAGGAGAGGAATTGGCTCCCATCTCTTAAAAGGAGGAGTGTCAGGGAGCTTATAGAGATATTTAAAAACTGTCACACTGTCCTTAGGTAGATGGCAGTCTGGCTGGCAGTTTAAACACAGCAGAAAGCTCTGAAAATGCAGAAAATCAAAAGAAAGTAAACAGGAAATGCCCCCCACAATCGCACCACCAAAGATCACCTGCTCATGTTCACAGCTCCCCCAGCTTTCGTGAAGGACCCCAAGCAGCTTGGCGAGCTTGGCCATGTGTGCAGTTCTGGAAGCACCACCACGAAGAAGACACAGACGGCTTCCTTCCCCGCCAGAGCTTCCCGAGTTCCCACCCGTCAGCCTGCACCCCTCACCCCAGCCCCAAGCAGCTGCCTGTTGGCTTTCTGTCGCTGGTGATTGGCTTCACCTGTTCTAGAACCTAACCTCCAGTGAAACCTAACAGCACGTGCTCTGTGGGGCTGGCTCCCTCCGAGCAGCAGGATGCTCTGGAGGCCTGTCTGTGTTGTAGCAGGCCCAGAGGGGGGTGCTTTGGTTTGCTTGCTTGGTTTAAATTGCTGGAAGAACATCGCATTGTCTGGACACACCACAGTTTGTGTACCCTTTTGCCTACAGACCCTCTCTCTCCATGATTGTTTCTGGTGATTTCTGGGCCTCTGCCAGCGTGCACCAACCGGTATTCTGTTCCTGAGCCACAACGCCGCTTCCCACGTGTCGACAATGCCGTGCAGCTCGCCCTTAAGGGCGGGGCCCAGGTGGGAGGCACAGCCAAGTGCATTCCTTCTGCCTGGTCCACGTTTCTTGAGTCTCAGGGCCTTGAGAGGTATGCACTTCTCTTCCCCCAGCGGATGGAGCCGTTGTGGGTGGGCAGCGAGGAGGTGCTGCAGGGGTTTATCCATCTGTGGGACGGACAGGTGGGTCACTACCTGATAAAAGCTGCCACATGTTGGAAACCCGGGAGCCAGTGCAAGCAAGGATCTCTCCCATGTGCGCGCCAGGGCTCCCGCAGCTTATGGCTGGCTCTCCTGGGTTTGCAGAGGAGCTTTCTGCCCTGTGGAGGGATGGACCCCCATGGGCTACCCAGATCTTTGTCCTCAAGTCGTGGACCTCGGGGGCTGCCTCCTGAGTCCAGGAAGCAAGTTAATTCAGTGTTTTCCTCAAAGCGACTGCAACCTTTTGATGGGCTGTGGCTTCCCTGGGAGATAAGGCCTGAGACACAGAGGGAGGCTTCCTGGAGGGCATGGACGATGCCTGAGGGGGTGCTGGGGCTGTGAGGCTGCTGTCCTGGGAGGAGCGCTGCAGAGGGACAGCCCCTCTGTCCGGAATCCCGGGCTGGACCAGTCTCCACGTGTGGGTCGCTGAGGGCCCCCTCGGGGAGGGCTGCAGGCTGCCAATAGCCAGCGCTCCCAGCGGCTGGGAGAGGGAGCGTGTGACTTCCGGAGGGGACCGGGGTGCACATCACACACCACACCACGAACTACCGCGTGCACCAGACTTTCGGTAGAGGTTCCCAGAGCATGCTGCAAGTTGCAGCCGACACCGTGTGACCTCGAAGCCCGAAATACTCACCATCTGGCCCTTCAAGGGAAAGTTTGCGATCCCCAATCTACATTTATTTAGGACATCAAGAGCAGCATTTAAAAAAATGAACTAGGATAAAAATGATCAAAGTGTACGGCTCTCAGTGAGGTTCAGTGCCTCGGGTTTGGTTCTCTGTGAGACATGAGATGTGTGTCTTGGGGCGCCCGGGTGGTGCAGTCGGGTGAGCGTCCGGCTCTTGGTTTCAGCTCAGGTCATGATCTCAGGGACATGCGACCGAGCCCTGGCATCGGGCTCTGAGCTCACTGGGGAGTCTGCTTGAGATTCTCTCCCTCCCTCTGCTCCCCGCCCCCAATTTGTGCTCATGCTCTCTCTCTCTGTCTCTCCCCGCAAAAAAAAAAAAAAAACGTGTCTCTCATGGTGGGTGGGTCACAGTGGGAAATTTGGGAAGCCCTAATGCCTGGTGATGAGTTTGCGCCTCACCTGTCACCCGCAGAGTGCAAAAGCCAGGTACGTGCTTCCTGTTTCAGAATGCAGGCTGTGAGCGAAGGTGACTGTGGCTGGTGTCGTGAGTCTGGCAAGTTCCAAACTTCCGTCTGGGGTGGGTAGAGTGAGCCTGACAGGCCTCTGAGCAGCGTGGTCGAGGCCTTTGTCAGGTCAAGCCCTCTCAGATCCCTTGTACAATTTCTGCTTCTAAATGCTTTCCGTTCAGTCTGAGCAGGACCAGCGCTGCCTGTGGTTAAAGGACGTGGACAGTGGTTCTCATGTTTGGGTGAGCATTGGAGGGTCCCCTGGAGGGCTTGGTAAGCGCGCTCGCCTGGGCCCCACTCTGGAGTTTCTGAATCTTCGGGGCTAAGCTGGAGTCAGACTTGGCCGAGGCTGCTGGCGGGGACACCCCTCTTCGAGAACCACTGCTTCGGGCCATAGAATTCTAGACGGTCTGGAATCATGGAGCCGGGGTGGCTCCTTCACCATCTGGCCATGCTTCCATCTTACCTGAACTCTTAATCATTTCGTATATTTAACTAGACTCCTCCTTCGCTTTTTAGATGCATTTGTTTTCAAAGGAAGCTCCGTATCTCCACTGTAAATAGAAAATCAGTGTCATGTCACAGAAACAAAGTAAACACTGGAGGCAACACCAGTGTCAGCGAGCCCAGGCTGGTGGCGGCCCTGTCCCGCTGTCCATGTTGAGAAGGGGCGTGGGGGCCCAGTGATGGCTGAAGGTTAGAGAGATATCACAGGCCTGTCAGCACTGAACAGAGACTCAATCTGGAAGCTGAAAGAGGCCTCTGTCTTGGGGAGGAAATGCGTTCTTCAGTGTGTGGGGTGAATGATCCAGTACCACAACTGAGTACTAGCTGACGTCACCTGGGGGACCCAGCCCACACTTCAGCCGGCACCGACCGTGGGTGCCGGCCACTCTCTCTCAGTCGCCGTTCGGGCAGCTTGTCACGGTCTGTAATGGTCTTGTTGGTTTGTTGCTTTCCCACTTGGCTCTGCCTTGCCTGCTGGGATGGGTGCCCCGTTAGCGGAGGGCGCACCTGGCTGGTCCCCGTGGCAGCCCAGCGCCTAGCAAGAGACCCTGCACTGGCGAGGCCCTCCCTGGATGTGTGCTGAATGAACACAAGCATCTCCCATCTTATGGTGGCACGGGGCTCGTAGTTCTTCCCCATGAGGGCCATCTCTCCCTCCAGGGATCCCAGTGTCCTTGTGAGCAGGACCCCTGGAATCCTTGGGTTGCTCTGCTTTCTTTGTGGTTGGGCGGTCCTGGGCCCCTGAAGGCACCTATTTCTGGATCCGGTCATGTTCTCACTGGACCACAAGCCCTCATGCCAGTCAGGCCCTGGCTGGGGGACCGGGAGAGGGTGATAAAGGGACCGTTTACAAAGGCCTGGGTAGGGTCCACAGAAACCTGGCTGTGCAAAGGGGACAGGAAGATAGGAAGATAAAGTCGGGAATGGAGAGGGGGGGCTCCCAGGGAGGGAAGGTTGCCTCAAGGATGCCGAAGCCTTGGGAGGGATGCAGCCGCATGGGGACCCTGCAGGGAGGGAACAGGAAAAGACCCTCAGACGTCACGCTCTTCCCACCCTCGGATCCTGTGCCAAGCCTCTCATAGGCTGAACTCAGCTGGAAGCCAGAGCCCAAGGAGTTCGCTGGCTACTACACACCCACCCCGGAGCCCGGGTCAAGGCAGAGGGGATGGACCTGGAGAGGCCAAGAGGCTCAGCACAGCCTCAAGAGCAGGAGGGGCCAGCGGGAGAGTCTCTGTCCCAGGGCTTGAGCTGAGCTGGGAGTGGGATGAAGCTGAACAGAAAAAGAATGACCAATCTAGGTGTCGGGTGGCCTGGTATGGGGTGTCCTGCCCAGATCCCCTTTATTGGCTGTGCCCCCAGCCCCGGAGACCACGAATACTAGCTGCCAGCAGTTCCCAGCACCCTTCCTGTGCAGGCGTGCTGGTGGCCGAGTGGGAGCCACCTCGCCTGGGGAGCGGGCACCTACTCACACCCAAGACCTGGCCCCATCTACGATGCTGCTCACGCTCCACACTCCGCTGAGACCCCGCCCTGGCTCTGTGCCTCCCCTGTCCTCTCCCACCGAGAGCACCCTCCCTGCAAAGCACTTTCTCGAGGGTTCCCACTCAGATTTTGCTTCCCGGAAACTCGACCTCAGGTACCCTCACCATTTCCTGGCTGCGTGAGCTGCGTGATAGTGAAGAAGTTCCTTAGAGATTCTAAGCCCCAGGATTTTACCTGGAAAATGAGCAAAGTGGTTTCCTGAATTCATAGGAGGATCAAAAAAGCCATGTCTTAGGAACAGAGATTGCTGGAAGTGGGTCTGTGGGAGCATATGCATCCACCTGCTAGGAGCGGTTCTCTGCGGGTCGGGGTATTGCTAGGGATTTTCATTTTCCTGTTTTTACCCATCTGTATTTTCTAATCTTTCTTCGCTCAACTTGTTTTATTCGTATAGTTTTGTTTTGTTTTAAGACCCATACCACACAAAAGAAAGCATCAGAACATGCAAGGCCATGAGAGAGAGAACCACTGACCAGGTCCCAACAAGTCCGGTCTAATCTATAGAATGGGACGAATCTTATATAATTCAGAATCTTATATAATTCAGACATGAATCCTTTGCCTATTTCAGCAACGCCAGCACTCGAACAACCCTTTCTCTCCAGGTCTTTGTGACCTGCCCGACAGGGGATCTGAACTCATCAGAACACCGGGCACAGAGGCTGAGAACATTGGAGGGACGGGAAAGGTCCTCCAGGAGGAGAAGGCGGGCTGGTCTGGATCCAAACTGGGGATAATAATAATACGAAAAAGAGCAGCTCGAATGGTCCCAGCTTTTGCGTTGTGCCCGTCATGGCCCTTACATACTTGTCTCGGGTTAACTGCTTTACCCCAATGGCAGCCCTCTGAAGTGGGCACTGTTAGCATGCCATTTTGCGGAGGGAAATCTAAGATGCATGGAGGGTGAGGAGCCAGGCTGTGAGTGGGAGAGCCACGGCTGGAGTCCGGCCACCTGGCTCCAGAGCCGGTGTCCTCCACCACACCGCGATGCCAGACCGCACGGAGCAGGCCCCGGATCTGCGGCTGGGGCACATGCCCAGCTCTCCGTGGGGCTTTGAAGGTCTCTGCGTCCCAAACTGGGACTTAGGTACATGCTTAATGAGTCCTGCACTCTATGGAACTTGCCTCAAGAGTTCTTGGAAATGTCTACAACTTGTTGTCTTCTTTCCAAGTTATAAAAGTTCAGCTAATGGGAAGGGTGGACTCAGGCATAAAAACCCCCGCAACCTCAGGGAAACTAGCTCGCGTTGCCGTCCTGCCTTCCTGACAGAGGCTCCTGGAGTTTGTAACGTGTCACCTGGGTGTCAAACAGCACACGTCAAACCCCAGGGGCCCCAGCCAGACTGAGCAGTCCGGGAATGAAATCAGGGAAGAAAAGGAAAGGTGGATGCGTGAAAGGTGTGGGGGCCAGAGTGCAGATCCTTCAGAATCAACCGGTAGGAGTTGGTTGGACTGTGTGTCACCCTGTGCCTTCTAGAACAGTGGGCTCCCGGAAGTCACCTTCTGCATCTCTATGGGTTCCCTCAGTCCCTCTGCCATGGGCATACGGCACCATCCCATGCTTCTCTAAGGGGACAAGCCTGTCTCCGGGGACACGTGGGCACGAGCGTATGCCCACGGGGCCTCAGCTCTGCCTGAAGTTCATCTCACTTGCCATTATATCAAGCCATCGATGCGCAACAAACTTCCTCCTAAGATAAAAACAAAATCCTTTTGGGATGAGGACAGTTCCTCAGGGAGCGGGTTTCTAACTCAGCTTGTGGATTAGCGAGGTTCAGGCCCAGGCGCTGCAACAAGAAGACCCGTCAGGACAGTGGCTCACGCCACCAGAGGCCTAGCTCTCACTTCGTCCTGGGCAGCCGGGCTGGCGGGACGGCTGCACGCCACGCCACCTGCAAGCGTCCAGGTGCCCTCGGTCATCTCCCTGCCCTGTCACCTCAGAGGGTGAGGTCCTTGCCCGCAGGCTCGAAGCGGACCCGCCAGCACCACATCAGCGCTCCAGCCAGGACAACACAGAGCAGCACGGAGGTCAGACAGTGCCTCGTGAGACGTGACATGGGATTGCACGCCCCCTTGGTGAGGACTCAGTCACGGGAGCCCACCTAGCTGACGGGGAGCAGGGGACTGGCGGCCGCGCACCCTGCCAGCACTTGGGACGGACTTCTGTCACTACAGGGAAGAGGGGGGGCCCTCCCTCTGCCTCCACCCAGTCCTGTTGAGTCTGTCTGACACTGATTTCTTGCTGGCCCAGGGTTTCCCTCCCAGCTTACTGCCTGGCGACCCATCTTCCCGACCTGTGAGCTGCCTTCCACGGTCTGTCAGTCCCCCTGGGCTCCTGTAACAAAACAGCACAGGCTTAGGCTTAGACAAAAGACATTTATTTCTCACGCTTCCGGAGGCTGCAAGTCCAAGATCAAAGCACCGGCAGAGTCAGTTCCTAGTGAGGACTCTCTTCCTGGCTTGCAGAGGGCCACCTCTGTGGGTCCTGATCCCATGTGCTGGAGCTAGAATGATCTCCCTCTTCTTATAGAGCCACTACTCCCATCACGAGGGTCCCACCCGCATGACCTTCCTCACCTCCAAATACCATCACAGTAGGTGTTAGGATGTCAACAGTAGGAATCTGAACGGTGGGGGGGAGCACGAGTCAATCCATGGCAGTGAGACTCTACGAATCTCTTGCCGTCTGAGTCCAAACCCCATCCAGCCCCACTGCCCACAGAGCCCTGGCTATGCCAGGATCCTACAAACACGGGACACGACTCTATTGTTCCTTGCAGATTAGTTGCTATTTACATGATTGATTACATGGGCCCAGGAGAGGGATGGAAGCCAGCAACCCCGGGGACCAAATTCCACCCTGGTTGATGAATAAGCCTCCTTTTCAAGCTCAGGCCCAGAGGAGCAGATGTATAGGAATGCAAATTTGTTAGAAGCCAATGACCAGTTCGTCAGCAGTTCCAAATACCCCCAAGGCTTCCCAGCCCCTTCCAATGTCCCACTGCCAAATTAAACACATGCATGCACTTGGTGGATGTGCACCAGACGTTGGAGGGCACAGAGAGGAGGGAAGCCAGCTTTGGCCCACTCTCATAGGCCTCTCCCGGGCCGACGAAGAAGCCGGCGGCTGTGTGAAATAGTATTCATGGGCTCAGCATCCACAAGACTCTCGGACCTATTTGGGGGGATAAATGGCTGCTCAGAAAGGTTCCCACCTCTCTGTATAAATGTGATTTCACACTGTACTCAAAATGCCCCAGGAACTCGCAACAAAAAAATGGGTGCTCAGATGGGCCCCCTCGATGAACAGCTCCTTGTGCCTCGCCATTGGGAAGCTTGGAAAACCACCTTTCTTGTCTTTTTCAGGAGCCCAGCCGACCAGGTTGGTCTCTGAGAACTGCGCTGAGCACACAATCTCCCAGCAAATGGCCGATTCGCTGGCCATCGCCCACCCTTGCTTAGGCTGTGCCATGTCACTGTGAACGCTGTCCTTGCTGTTCCAGAGGCCCTTCCTATTTAAACCTTTCTCTGCCTTCCCAGCCCAGTTCAGATGCTGCCTCCTCCTGGAAGCCCCCCGAGAGCGCCCATTCTGCCCGTTCTTATCTCGTTAATGTCTCTCATCGTCCAATGCTGTCCGAACACCCGGTGGGGTGGCCTTACTAGCAATCATGGAATCCGGGCCCAGCTCATCGTTAGCTACGTTACCCTGGGCAAGTCATACCACCTGACCGTGCCTCAGTTTCCCCATTGGGAAGAGGGTGAGGCAGTGAGACCTGGTGTGTGTGTGGTAGCTCACAGGTATGCTGTGGCTCCTGCTCAGGCTTCCCCTCCATCCCCCGGCCTGGGATGAGGGCCGTATGGGAGCACGTGGTGGAGGAGGAAGTCGGAGGGATGTGGGGTTTGGGGCCCAGGCCTCATGGGGGTTTGGTCAGCTGAAGGACTTAGGATGTTAACCAGGGAACCTGGCTGGGATTTGGGCCAAGGAGTGACCCCCTCAGCACTATATCTGGGAAGGTGGGTGACAGGGGGTCTATAACCTGCTGCTTGCAGGGCCAGGGGAGGGGAGGGTAGAGCCCAGCACTGAATGCAGAGCACCAGGCGTGGGCCCTGCCCAGAGTCACAGCTCCTTGCACTCACGCTCACTGCCCCGACACCGGGCAGAGTGTCCTCACACATCTGCAGTGGGCACGGGGACCAGAAGGGAACAGAAGCCCTGTACTCCAAGTGGCCAGGGAGGAACAGGACTGGCTATCAGCCAGAAGGCAGTGCCAGGCTCCTTCTGGATCATTCCTTGGCAGAGCAAAGAGTGTGCTGTTCTTGGCACACAGAAGACAGAACCCCGATATTCACTAGGTACGTGCCCCAGAGTTCGGAGAGTCTCTGCACTTGGGAACACCACCATTTCCAAGATGCTCCTAGGGAGTCATGGAAGGGCCCAGGCTCCTGCCACCTTGTGGCTCTGCCTTCCCCCTAGGATGCCAGAGTCCTCTGCATTCAGCATGCAGACGGGAGGGAGGTGACCTATGCCTCTTCACCAACGGGATCCTTATGCCCCTTCTGCTCACATTCTCTCCATGAGGACTGGCCAAGGGGTCCCATGGTCCTACCTGCTTGCCTGGTGGGCTGGCAAGTGTGGTTCCTAGATGGGCAGCAACTCTAGTATGGAGGTTGGTGGACGAGGAGCTGCCCTTGCTAGGCGTGGGTTGATGATAATAGAGCAAGAGCCCCAAGGAAAGGGACCCCCTCCCACACAATACACCCACCCCAGGCATTATTTTTTGAGCAGGAGTTCAATACAGACCTGTTGAATGAGTAACTGAAGGAATAGAGGAATGAGTGAAAAAAGCCACAGACTTTGCTAAGTCCAGGAGATATTTCCGGGTTGTTCTGGCTTTTTGGAAAGACTGCTCAGCATGGTTCTCCAGTCAGAAAGGAAAAAAGAATTGGCTGGACGGAGGTGCCATTTTTCTCTAAGACAGTGGAAGGAAGCATTTTGACTGTTGTCCAGGATATCCGGAGCGGGGCGGACGGACCCCTTCCCCAGCCAGGCCTCATTCCCAAAGGCTGTGTGTTTATTTGGAAGAGGTCTGTTCCTGCTGGAGGACAGGTGTTCCGAGTGCAGCCGACGTGCCACGGTTGGAGGCCTGGGTCCTGCGCTAGCTCGGCTGCCTGGAAATGGATGGCTTTTCTCGTCTCTCTGCTGGGAACTGGGAGTTTCCCAGCAAAAGGTAACACAGCCTGTGGAATATTATTTCCTGAGAAGCACTGGATTTCCCCCCACATTAGTCATTGTAGAATGTGTATTATTTTAACTCTTGGAGTTGGACTTGGGTCTCAGGCCACTCTGAAGGCAGAGTGGAAAATCGCCAGTGGGGCCAGCGGCTGGTGGCTGGGAAGGACCGGCCTCTCTTCTCTTAGAGATGGTATCGTTCTCCTGAAGGCCCAAACAAGCTTTGTCCAGGGCCAGGACCTGGTGACTTCTCAGAAGTGGGGTCCAAGCCCTTGGTCCCTTGCAGGCCGGGTGGGAGTGGAGTAGAGGGGGGTGGTACGCAGTGAGGGTTAGAAGATCTCATTGAATGACCGCCCGCTCTGTGCCAGGTGCAGACAATGCCCTGGAGGTGGGAATAGATCAGCAACCCAGCTACCAACAGTAGGGGGACACAGCAGGTTTACAAGCTCAGAAGAATTGTCAATACACTCTTCATGGGAGGGATGGGTCCCTGAGGATGTGGGAGTTTTCCAGATGAGAGCAAGGGTGCCATAGGCATCAGGGTCTGTGAGAGCAAGGTCTGGAAAGGGCAGGTGTCCTTCCGGAGCTGGAACCGTCCCCCTGGCCCCCCAGTGTAGCCCTCCATGTCCAGCCAAGTTTGCTGGCTGCATGGGTGGGAGGTCCCAGGCGACTGCTCAGCAGTGGTGGTGCGGGCTGGGAAAAGGCAGTGAACTTGAGAGTCCCCTCATATCTGTGGGAGAATGTGGGGAGGTCAGGAAGGCAGAAGGCACTTCAGGGGCTATCAGAGGTGACCGTGCCATGGCTGGGTGGTGACCAGCTAGGTGCAGCCTGGCCAGGACCCCCCACTCCAGCCAGGGCCCTCCTGTCCTCTGAGCCCCCTTTCCATTGGTGGGGATCCTGAGGGAGGCCATGAGCAGACATCGCCCTATGGGCACCTGCCTCTTAGTGTCGGAAAATCCTGTTGGCAATTGGCAGGTGAAGCAGGTGAGGTTCGCCAGGTGTTAGAGTGAGGGCCCTGGAGCCAGACCGCCTGGGTTCAAATCCCGCTCTGTGATTTCCTAGCTGCGTGTCCTTGAGCTAGTCCCTTCTGAGCTTCAGAGACAATAGCACCCCCCTGAGAGTTATGAGGGTTCCATAGGAGATGTATAAATGCCAGGCACATCTGAACCATGCTATGAAACTAAGCTGATACTCCAGGACCCCCAATCCTCTGCGTCTTGGGGCCTCTCCTCTTTTTTTCTCCACTGTCCCCTCTTTTCTCTTTCCCCCTCCAGTTCTATCTCCTTCTGTGTCTCAGCCAGCCTCAGGAGCCTGCTCTGTTTAAACTTCTCTCAGAGTTGCTAATGACAGCCTTAAGTGTTCCTGACACTCCACATGGTTGCCTGAATCCCGGTTCCCCGGTCAGAGCACAGAGGAAGTCAGGAGGAGGGGCTCAGCCTTTGGCATGAATGGCTACACAGTTTTCAAGGCCCAGATCAAAAGCCCTCTCCTCCAGGAAGTCCTCTAGAACTCCGTCGAGCAACCAGTAGCTGCCTGTCCATCCCCCTGCCCCCTCCCCACCCTCACACTCTGGGCATCGATGCGAAATGCCCCGGAGACACTGTCGCCGGCAGGCTGTCTTGCCTGTGGCCGGGGCAGCGGCCCCTCTCCCATCCTCGGCTGCCTGGTTAAAACGCTGGTCACGGGAGGGACTGCAGACTCCAGCTCTCCTTTCACCCCGTGTCCGTGGAGTGCCAGCATCTAGATTAAAACGACGAACACATACTGAGGGTGAGGCCCAGGTGTACCGGGAGCCGTGGGGACCTCGAACATAGTGGGGCCCACATGAGCAGCCTACTGTCCTGTCTTCTCCTGCTCTGCCCTGCGCCCACCGCACCCCAAGCCTTACCTTCTCGAAGACACTGCTTCCATCCCTGCACCTTCTCTCCCTCCTCGTTTGTCCTGGCCATTATTTTCCTTTTTTTTTTTTCCACGGGAAAGGTCTCCGGACGGTGTTTTTATTTGTGGAGCACATGTGGTGTGCGGGCCCGTGGTCCTCACGCTGCCGCCCTGCTACATCCCAGGGCAGCCGGTGGTCTCTGCACGAAACAGGTTTCTAGGAAGCAGCATCCGGCTGCAGAGAGTGATCCAGAAAAAGGAAGTCTAATCTTTATTTCAGGGGCCAGCTGACTGTTCCTTTAAGGGGGTGGATAGTAAATATTTTGGAGTTTGCAGGCCATACTGGCTTGCAGGGGGCTCTGGCAAACTACTGAATCCTGCCATTATAACACCAAAGCAGCCAGAGACGTGACTGGGTTCCGATAAAACTTTATTTACAAAAGCACACAGCCATCTGGATTTGGCTGTAGTTTGCTGGCCCTGCTTGGGTCCGTCCCACACTTGAGAATTTGTCCACAATAGTAGCACATCCCATAATGTGTTTCCGCCCTTCTCGAATTCTCCCGGGCATTTCTCGTGGGTGACACCCCCTAGCACTCCACCCAGCCCTTCTCCACCTCTGTCTGGCCCCTCTTTCCAGGCCTCTCTGGCTGGGGGCGCGGCCTCTGCCCGTGTCCCTCTTGCACACACGGGATTTGGGAGGGGTGTTGGCGCGGGAGAGGGCACATCTAGCCCACATCACAGGTCACTAACCCACCGACCTCCCTCCATTGTCTGACTGGGGATGATGTTGCCATTTGACAAAACGGCCAACGGCGCAAGCTGAGTCAGAGACGGGGCTGGAGCAGCTCCGCCAGGACACCCCCCCGCAAAAGGCCCCCTCCTGCCCCTGCGGCTCCCGCCCCCTTCCTCTTGGCCACCTTGTTAGGATGCAGCTCTGTTTCCCGGGTTCGATCAGGGAATGTGCGTGTGGGGCCAGAGAAGGGGCATCAGTGACTGTCGAGGCCCAAAGCCTTGGGACCCCCAATATTATCTCACATGAGGCACCTTCTCCCCAACAGCAGCCGGACAGACGGAAGCCGAGGAGTATGGTTGGCTGAAAGAGGGGCTGATAAGGGCATCTGGGACTGATGACAGGCCACTCGGCATGTCTTAGGTCCTCTGCAAAGTGCTGTGTACGCACAATGCTAACTGCTTGGCATGTGCACTTCCGGTGTGCGGGCACCGTGCCCAGGGAACAGCCTCCCGAGCTCCCCGTGCGGCCGCACTGTTATCCCTGCCCTAAGGATGAGGGCTGAGGCTCAGAGATGCTAAGTAATCTTCTCAACATCGTACAGCAGGGTCCAAACCCTCACCCAGGCTCCGCCACACACACTGCCTTTAGTTACTCAACTGGGTTGGATGGTGTCCCCCAAACTCCTGTCCTTCCCGGAGACGTGACCTTATTTGGAAATAGGATTATTGCAGATGTGATTAGGTAAGATGAAGTCATTCCGGAGTACGTGGGCCCTTAATCCAAAATGACTGGTGTCCTTATAAGAAGAGGAGAGACAGAAAGACAGACACACAGAGGGAAGACATCCAAGTGACGACAGAGGCAGAGACCGAGAGACGTGTCTGCAAGCCGAGGGACGCCAGGGATTGCCGGCAGCCGAAAGGAGAGCGTGGAACAAATTCTCTCCTGGAGCCTTCAGAGGAAGCACGGCCCTGAGCTACTTTGGTTGCAGACTCCTGGCTTGCAGACTGCAGGAGAACACACTTGCGTTGTCTCGGGCCCCCCGTGTATGCTGTGCAATCATGACAGCCCTGGGAAACAGATAGGGTCACTAAGCCACGTGACACGGGATCTGACGATTCCAGACTCTGGTCCCTGGTCAGTCCAGCCTCCAGAGTTGAAAACTTGAAGGCTCTGGTGGAGGCCAAAGACACAGGAAGAGCCTGGAAGGGTAGCCCGAGGGTCACTAGGAGTGGGTCCTTCCCCAAATATTTGTAGGCTGCAGTTTCCTGAATCCTCTGTAGCCTCTGCTCTCACTCCAGGACTGGGGCTTTGTCAAAAATCGGCACAGAGCTCCTCTCCAGGCCCCCAAGGATCTACCATGATGGACGGTATGGCCCACGCTCCCAGTCCCCTGCTGCGTCATTCAGGAGCCCGACTTGGCTCAGTGCAGAAGCCCCAGGGTGGGGTCTTCAGCCTCGCCTGGCATGTCCCGTGGTTGGTCATGAGACTGACAAGGGCAGACAGAGTAGGAAGGAAAGACAGAATGCAGGTGAGAGACAGAGACGGGAGAGGGAGCCCGGTGGGGGGTGGGTGGGCACGGAGAGAGGCACATGGGAAAGGACAGCTCAGCAATCCTCCAGGCCCCCCACGTGTCTCAAGCTTGACTGTCTACTGTCTTTGGAGTGCCCTGAGCTCACTGCCACCGTGACACATGGTGACCCTGGAGCTGGGGGTGGGGCCCGTCCCATCCACCCTCATGGCCTGAGAGCTGGGAAGGGTCCTCGCGGGGAAATTGGTGAGCCAGGCAGAGACCACGAGAACGCAGTGCCGCCGGGGCTGAGCCTGCCACCTCAGGCCAGCTGTACCGCTCGCTGAAATACTGACACAGTTCCACGTTGGTTGGTAAATAGCCGCCGCCTCGAGTTTTCTGAGTGCTGCCCGTTCACCATCCTAGACACCTTGACCCTGGAGTTTGGGTCGAAATGCCTGGCAGAGCGAGGGTCTCCGGGAGTCCGGGGTCTGCACCATGGTGCTGGTGAATGTTTCGAACGTCACCCAAGAATACAGGGACCGTCAGAACCCGGGGGCTGGGACCGAGCTGGGGAGAAGGCCCAGCAAGATGCTGTTGCTGCTGTCGGGCTTCGAGGAGCCGGAGCGACCGTGGGCCTGGGTCAAGGGTGACTAGAGCCGGCGCTCATTCGCAAGCGGCCCCCCACGTGCCGGCCCCCGGACTGCGTGCTCCACAGGAGGAAGCGTGCAGTCCTCACCACACCGTCGGCTGGGGCTTCCACTCCAGAGCTGCCCACAACACCCAGGGGGCAACAGGCCCTGCGTCCGTCTTGACACGAAGTGCTGGGGTCTTCCTTCTGCGCTCGTCTTTTGATGCAATCTCTGGGGATGAGGCTGAGGCGCAGGGTGGGAGCGGTCAGGTTCACGCAGTTTTCTGTCTCGCCCTCATCCCTCATTCTGGACCTTCCAGAACATTTCTCACTGTCCCTGCTGTCCAAGCATCCCCACAAGGCCTGTCTTCTCCTCTGAGGACCACTCCTGTTGGCTGGACCGGGGTTGGGCAGAGCCCCCGGTGTGCTTAGTGTGGTCACATCCTGTCATCTGTGCTATTTCTGTTATTTTTGATGGATGGTTTTTCCTCCTCATTATGGATTCTATTTTCCTGATTCTTGGCATACTGGAAAATTTTGTATTGGATGCCAGATATTGGGAATCTTACCTTGTTGGGTGACAGATATTTTTGTATTCCTATAAATATTCTTGAGCTTTATTCCAGGACACATTTAAGCTACTTGGAAGCAGCTTGATCATTTAATTTTTTTATGGTCAAAAGTAACCAATTGCAATAATCATTTGAGCATCTTGGATGTACACAACCTGGGCCAAGATTTTTATTTTTAATGAATAAGAATGTAAGCAATCAACTCCTATTTGAGACCCTGCTGTGTGTATAATTCTCAGCTACGTTGTTTTTAGGTCAAGAAATTGGCCTATGATAGGTGTCTTTTGAGCACTGGCTGGACTCATGATTTGGAGGTAACATCTTTCATGGTCAATGAGTAAACGAGATTACGGCCATCTTTCTCCTACCCCCTGTGGGCAGCATGCCACATACTCTCACGGGCCCGGCAACCACTACCTCTTCTATGCGCTAGGGCTTGATTTCTTCCCTGAGATGCGGACAGGAAGGTTGGCCCTCGCCACGGGACAGAATGCTGCAGGGCCGTGCAGGATGTGGCCTGACATTTCTTTATCACCTCTCCACTACTCATCATTTAGTTCAACCCCCACTATTTCCGACACAGCCCTTATTCTCCTGGTTGCCATTTGCAGATGAGGAAGCAGGATTGGGGAAGGGACCCTCGTCTACGGCGGTGCCTGCCAGCCGGGGCAGAGGCGAGGCGTGAGTGTGCCTGATACCGGGACCCTGTCCCTCTGCCACCGCCCACCTTGCCCCGTTTCAAAGTGAGCTGGAAGGAAGACAGCCGCCAGGGAGCCAGGAGAGGTGGAGAGAGCCTCTGCCTCAGCCATACGTCCATTGGATGCAGCATTGTAAAAGATCACTTGGCAGAAGAGGAGCAATAAATCAAAGTACCCCTCACACACAGTCTGCAATCAAAGGCATCGTCCTGGAGAAGCAGAGCACTTGCCTCTGCAAGTGGGGCTCAGCCGTACCCACAGGACACTCCGTTACCCGTGGACGAGGCTCAGGACCCCTACACAGTCCCAGGGCCACCTCCTCCCTGCTGCCCACCAGTGATGGTGGCCCCCAGCCTGGTTCTGGGGGGCAGGCCTGGTTCAAACGACGCTCTGCCCAGAAACCACAAGTTTATGAATCCCAGAAGTTTCGCTCACTCAGGTCAGGCTCCGAGCTTGGCTGACGTTAGCGAAGACATTTTTCTCTGTCAGGCTACGGAACGCAGCACAGACACACCAGCTGTGAGGCCTCAGAACCCGGGTCTCTAATTAAAACAGTGGAAACTTAGATATCTTCACGGATTCATCACTGCCGCCACCGGCTGTCACCGGGAAGGCTTCGGGGCCACCCCCACCTTGTTTGTATGCCAGCGGGGTCCCATTGTTGGCCTGTGTGTGTGCGAGTGTGTGTGTGTGTCCATGTGTCAGCATGCGTCTCTGTCAGTGCGTGTCAGTGTGTGTGTGCAAGTGTGAGTGCACGTCAGTGTGTCAGCATCTGCACGTGTGAGTGTGCATCTGTATCAGTGAGTGTGTCCGTGTCTGCACGTGTGAGTGTGTGTGTCGGTGTGCGTGGGTTACAAGT